>NC_092805.1:12872451-13192998 GCF_040954645.1 Diabrotica undecimpunctata
TGCTTTTTAATTTGATCGTGGATGAAATCATCAAAAGCGGTAATAAAGGAAGAGAATACAGAATGGGAAACAAAGAAATAAAAACACTCTGTTACGCAGACGACGTAATATTGATAGCCCAAGATGAAGATCAGTATGCCGACCAAGAAAAAGATGGAAGGATGATTTTGAAGCCGATTTATCTAGAATTGGGGTACAACAATGGGAAATAGAAGCGCAAGATCGTAGAGGATGGAGGGCGTTAGTGGATGCGGCGAAGACTCACCCCAAGTTGTAAAGCCAGCCAAGAAGAAAAAGAAGAGCATATTTATAGATTTCAAATAGGCCTACGACTCAACACGATAAACAAAAGTTATATCAAATATTGCATAGCTTTTACAAATTTCAGAAACAAAACCGACTAGTAAAAGCAACAATGGATTTATCAACAGCAACTGCCGGAGTACAAAATGAGCTCACTGAGAATGTTTCAATAGTCAAAGGATTAAATCAGGGATAATGACTTGTGTAACAAAATAATGACTGTCACCGACACTGTTCAACCTGACTCTTAAATATGTGATAACATAGCTGAATATAGAAAGAGCTGATCTGCTAACAAAAAAACTATTACAGATTGTCGCCTATGCCGATAACACCAGCATTATGGTCCCGCAGAACGGAAAAAGCAGCAGAAATACACACAACGCAAAAGTCTTGCTTAATAGGTGAGTTAGAGAAATTGTCTTTTAACATGCAACGACAACATTTAACGTTGGACGAGATGAATAGAGCCGTGGGCCTCCTTCAAGCTGGTATGCGACAAACTCAAGTTGTTGACCAGCTGGGTCAGTCGTAAGTCCTTTGTGGCGTCGATATAGAGACACTGGGAGTCCAGCCGAGCAACATCCAGGACGTGGTCGCCCTACAGCCGTCGCTCGAGACCGATATTTAATTTTAAATTCCAGAAGGCAGCCAACAATCACAGCACCCGAGCTAGTTAATGAATTACAGCTTGCACATAATGTAACAATTAGCACCAGTACTGTGAACAATCGTCTCTATGAAGCCAATCTTCATAGTCGGCGATCACTGAGATGTCCACCTCTATCTAGAGGCAATCGCGCCGCGAGATTAACCTGGTGTCAAGAGTTTTAGAATTGGACTGACAATGACTGGGCCTCAGTTTTGTTTAGTGGCGAATCTAGATATGGATTTCATTCAGATTCTCGTCAGACAAGAGTTTGGAAACGACCCGGAAATGGAGAACGATTACGACATCTTCAAGAAGTGTATATATACAGAGGTGGTACATTAATGGTATGGGGCGGAATCATAATTGACGGAAGAACTGACCTCATTTTCCCACGTGGCTTTCTCACAAGTCAGCAATATTTGGACACTATTCTTGAACCTGTTGTGGGCCTGTTTGCTGCTGTTGTTGTAGAGAATTTTTACTTTATGCATGATAACGCTCGACCACATGTTGCGCATATTGTAACAAACTGGTTGGATAACGATGGTATTGATGTATTGCCGTGGCCAGCACAATCACTGGACTTAAATCCCATTGAGCATGTATGGGACATGCTCCAACGAAGAATTACTCCACATATGGGCAATATCTACAATAAGTTTCAATTAAAAGAACTTCTGAGACAACAATGGACACAACTACCTCAAGCAGACATTAACAATGTGATTCGGAGTATGAACAGTAGATGTAGAGCTGTGATAAACCAACGTGGTGGTCATACTTAATTTTAAGTTTATATTTCGTATTTTTGACATTCTATGGTGGTATGTGAAACATGGGTGATTTGCAATATATTTTTTTCGCTCCAATTTTCTGTTTATTTTCCAATTTATGGTTTTTGACATATAAAACAACAATTTAAACTACAATTTTTGTATTACTTTTTTACGTTGACTACAGATAAACAAAATACGTCTATTTATAAAAATATCCCTAGACTTTTGCGTTGTGTGTATATTCACAATAAATTAAAAACAGCGGCAAAAGAGCCCAGACTAGAAATAAATATTTAAAAGACAAACAAGCTAACACAGATAAGGGCTAGGAGAAATAGAGACACAGTTGAATTAGGACGATTTTATTACTGTAGAAGGTTTTACATTGAGAGTTGCGTTAAGCACAAATGGAACAGAAATTCAAGAACAGTAAAGCTTATTTTTACTTGCCTAAGTGTTCAGCTACAAAGCACACACTGAAAATCGAATGTGAGGATTTCCAAAACTTTTTTCAGAGCAACTATTATGTTATAGATGGGAAAGATAAGTGATGACAAAAAATACACAAAGAAAGCTGGAAATGTTTGAAAGAAAAGTCATAAGGAAGATATTTGGATCTATTTTCGAAAAAGAATATGGAGATCCAGGTACAACCATAAACTCTACCAATTGTTCAAAGAGGCAACGATCTCAGAATTAGTTAAACTTCAGAGACTTCGATGGGCTGGTCATGTAGTAAGAATGGTGTCCGAAAGATTGTTGAAAAGAGCCCTAGATAGTAAAAACCAAAAGCAAGGCCACGGAAGAGACAAAAGGATAAAGCGGCAGCAGAGGCGCAAAATTTGCTAGACGTAAGAACCTGGAGAAAATCGGTGCGGGACTAGCAAAGTTAGAGACATAGTTTTGAGGGAGCAAGGCTCGAGCCATCTCTCCAATGGCTGTAGAGCCATTGGAGAGAAACATATTTCTACAAATGAGTTGTAATAAATTCAGTAATAGTGGGTGTATCTTTTTTCAAAAGCAATTTAGTTCGGGAGAAAATTTCAAAAACATAAATAAATAATTAGTAAAATATCAAATGGACAAAAATTTCAAAGCCAACAATGCCAAAAGATCTCCATAGTTTTAAATTCCTTGATTTGCTTTATGGATTAAACTCTACGCAAAATAACTTATTGTATATGTTTAACTAATATACAACATTTGAAAAGGAATAATTTTCTAAATGTTTTAGAGTGACCGATTCGTCTGATTGCAAGTGACCTTGGGCGTAACAAAAAAACTATCTAACTAATATCAACTATATCAACAATTAGCAACATCCCTCTCTAACGAGAAAGAAAAGTTGTTTTAAAGCATTTGGAAGCTTTGTAGTGTATATTTTACCGACTTTGTTCTTTGATATATTTTAGTAATCGATCTGGACCATGTACTCTATCTTTCTATCGTAACTTTATATATTTTTTTTGTCTCTAGTTATAGTAAAACGAGCTGCAGCTCCTAGACTAAGCAAGCAAAAGAGTGTTTTTGTGTAAAAGCAAAAAGAAAGAAAACGATCCTATATACGAACCCTTTTGATGCTTTTCTGAAACAGGCTAGTTATCTGTCCTTGTCTAATGGTGTGGACTAATTCCCTGGCAGCGTGATGGGGTGAAACTAATTCCACGCAGTTGATGAACCGATACAGTTTCTGCAAATAAAGAGAAAATATAAAGATATATAGATCGTCTATCAAACTAGAATCTATTTTTGTCACTTAAAATATAATAGGTACGAAAATATACCAAGATAAGACGACAAAAATTTACTGTGTAATAAATCTTGTCACTTCTAAAGTATATTTTATGTTACATTAGGTTATTAGATTATGATCAGTCACCAACAAAGTTTTTTAAATTTTTTTATAAGTTGTATAACACAATCATATGCTGCTACACATTTTTTGTCACTAATAACTTTACTTTTTGACGTTGACAGCTCTAGAACTGTCATTTGTGTCAAATTATGTCACAACATAATCATTGTGCTGAATTTGCGCATGGAAGATAGACTTGAATTTGTCTGTTTTTATTTTGTTTTTAATAGATTAATATCGTTTATCTATGTAGTATGTTTTAATAATATATTAAATGTGTTTTTAATTTTAAAGACATTTTTAAAAAATACCAATTTTTGAGAATAAAATCCTAATGGGTAAGGCTAAAGACATTTGTGAAATTTAAATAGTGGAGTTAGACGACACTTTCATGAAATACAAAGCTTTCCCAACAAATATATCATACCAACAAATCCCTGATTCATCAACGTGCCTAAAATGTGGTCGAAAGCGTGTCACTACACCCAGAGATAAGAGAAAAATAAGGATATCTTCGTAAATAACAGGAAGAAACCACAAAAAAATTCTCACGGGACTTATTCGTGAAGCTGGGGTGCCATTTTCTGACATATAGTCCGCAGAAGGCTTGTTGAGCAAGGTTTGACATAAAACAAAACAAATGTTGACCGTCGCAATGATGAAAAAGAGACTGCAATGGGCCAAAAATACCAAAATTGGACAATTAAATCCCTATAACCACTCTTTTTATTCTAAAAAATCTTATTTTTTTATTATTCACAGGTTTGTTTTTCCAATGAGTTTACAGTGGAAATACTAATAGAAAACTCAACAGAGAAAAAAATACAAAGATACAATTTTCTAGAGGATCTTGGATAATAGTTAATTAAATCACACGTGTGTAAGCGCACTAACATCACCGGTGTACCACAGACAATTAAACTAAGAATTCAGGAAATCTATAACATTACCGAGGTGAAAGAGGAAGAGAAGTCAAGATATAATACAAATGACCAATGTTTCGTTGGTTCCAGAAAAATAAGCAGGAAGACTAGATTCACATCTCATCGTTGTAAACATTTCTTATGCTTAGATCATGTGACTTCCTCCTGTGAAAAATGTATTCGTCAATGAACTTACTAGATAGTTTTTAACAATATGTGGATATATTTTCAATATTTTTCTTATTTGCTTTTTATATTAAACTCTTTATGACATTTAAAATAACAAAACTTCCCGGAAACATAAATATTGGTAAAGAGCTGGGGTTAACCATCACTAATAAACTTTTAAAAATCCCCATCGATATTTAAATTCTATCAAAAAAATTTTTACAAATTTTATCGAAAAAAAACCTTAAACCAAAGTTTTAGATCTTAAAATTCTCTACAAAAATGATCTAAATTATTTTTTTCTAAGAGTTACCATTCCTGAGATATAGCGATTCTAAAAGTCACATTACACATGATATGCACACATTTCCGCGCCACCTCTGAGGTAGTGTACTCGGCGTTTTTTTTACTGTGGTTTGCCCTGTAGGCTTACTTCACTAACTGTCATCTTAATTTTAGGATAATTTAAGGGAACAATACCCGTCAAGTTCTAGATATTACCTTATTATTGATATTGATTATTTATATTGCTATTGATTATTGATATTGCTATTGATTATTGGGTTAACTTTTGTTTTGATTTCTTTAGATATTTTAATCAGATTTATTATATTGAAAGTCTACTTTAACAGTCAAGTCTTCTTGATTTCTTCTTATTCCTCTTGCTCTTGCTGGATGTTCATAAATTGTTCGAATGTGGCTGAGTTATTGGTCTCTACATTAAAATCACAAGAATCTTTTATTGTACACAACTGAACATTTGAGCAAGACTAACCCTGGCAATTGGTACACGCTGGAGAATACAGCAACCCGACTTTTTTACAGCCACAATTAGCACTGCAATCTTTTTTGCAATTGCAAACAATACTGCGGAGGATTTTTTCTGGAGCAGGTGGGAGTAAAGTTTTAATCGGTTCCAGAGTATTATCTATTAATTTCCAACCCCATACTTCTGGATTCAGTTGATTGCTTAGACATGTTTGAACTTGATAATATTCTCGATACAAGTGTTGAATAGCAGATACAGATGTTGGAGGAAGACAGGATAGTTGTACTTGTGTCTTGTTTCGCGTATTTTTTACAAAAGTTAAATATCCGTATTTATCAATGCAAGTAATTCGTTTTAGCTCCATAAATCACACGAAGAAAGCGAATTCTTTCTGTAATTATTGTTTGAGGTGTTTCTTCATCGCAGAGTTTTTAGTTTAATCTTGTGGACGCACAATTTTACCACCAGTATTGGGTTTTCAGAAAAATTTGTAACAACTGCCATGGTATTTTGCATCAGTAGCGACTAAATCATATTCAAAATTGATACGTTGAAGAACAGTTTTTAAATCATCATCAAAACGATCTTTAGCTAATTTTAAAACGGGATTCTTTGAATTTTAGTGTAATCACGTTACAATTTTTTTTCGAAGATGCTGTGTTTTTTTTTTCAGTTTCTTTATTGGCTTCATTGACACAAAATAAACAGTACTTTTCAAAACAACAATTTGATTCACTTATTTGCGTTCTAGTACGAGGTGGACTTAATTATTTAGAATAGAATAGAATAGAATAGAAATAAGCTTTATTGTCACTGAAAATTATTGAACAATTTTATGGACAAAGCTAAAAAAAATCGGTCAAAAAGTACAAAAAGTATAAAACAAAAACAAATATAATAAAAAAACAGAACAATACAATTTTAAATTAGTAAAATTATTGTATAACTTACATAATTTGTACAGACAACAACAAATGAGACAAATTGTAAGCCACTGCTTGAGACACCCAAATGTAATTATAAACAATACTAATTTTGTTTCTTTGTTATACATTAACTCGTCAACTGAATAATATGGTCTTTCAGAGAGATAGATTTTTGTCATCTTACGAAACTTAATGAAAGATGTTGCGGGTATAATTTCTCTTGGAAGGTGATTATAAAGCAAATTTTTTTGCACTATATAGAATAGAATTCTTTACTAGCTGAGTGGACGGGATCGGTAAATAAACGTTACAATCCGAATTTCTAATGGAGTAGCCATGATCAGGTCTATCGGGAAAAAATTTAATTCTTATCCTGTTTGTCCTCACGTTGTCTTTTCACTGCAGCGACTGAAGTTTTCCGGGTGTATGATTTGCTGCAATCCACGTGTATTGTAACGGATTTTTGAGTTCTTAAATACTCAGTAAACTTCTCACCTCTCGCGACACTAGCCTCGATTAAATTTGGCATTCCACGATCAACCACAACTGCTTTATCTTCACTAAAAAGTTTATTCCAAATAAAGCGAAATAGAGACATTTTTCGGAGCTATAAAATAGCACAAATAACCTAAATCGTAGGCGCTTGTAATAAGTATGTATATTTACTTGCACTGAATCTTCACCTGAAAGTGAAGGTGAAGGTGTCTCAGGAATGGTAACTCTTAGGAAAAAAATTATAAAGACTATTTTTGTAGAAAAGTTTAAAATCTACAACTTTGGTTCAAAATTTTTTTTTTAAAACCGTTTTCGAGAAAAATCCGAAAAAAAATTAAATTTTGACCTTTAACCCCGAATAAGTTTTGTACAATTGATAGAAATAGATGGGGATTTTTAAACTTTATTTGCAACTATGACCAGTTTGTTATAATTAAATTTTAGGTAAATTGTTTTTATTTTGTTTGGTGTTTTGTTAATATTTAAGAGGCTTAATAACTTTTTTTATTGAAATTAACGTGTCTCGACATTTATGGCCATTGACACGGGTACAAGAACGTCTGTAGTATTACATTATACATATAAGATTATTACATTATATAAGATAAATACAGTAAGTTACATTAGATTTGGAAAAATATAGTGTTACAAACTTTGTTTTTTTTTGAGCGAATAATGTTACAATATTTGTTATATACAATAATATAATCTGCAATCTTTTAAAAAGTCACTGTGCACATTTGGCGAACTAAGTATCTGTTTCAGGTTACCGTTTACACTATGCGTTAGTCTATATAGTCTATAATAACTGCACTCAACGAATAAGTGTTCTACTGTAAGGCGGTGGGAGTCACAATGTTCACAAGCAATGGGTTTTCAGAAATCATCAAGTATCCGTGAGTGCGAGTGTGTCATAGTCGGAGTCTTCGAATGATGAGTTTGTCCCTTCTAGTCATTGTAGGTATCTTAAATGAGTATACAGTGGGATTAATTATGTGCAGTTTTGTGTTTTGTCCATTATAATGATTTTACCATGTTTTACGAGTGATTTGTTTTATGGTTTCTGCTAGATGAAGTTGAATTTTTCATAGGCGTAGGTCAGAACAACTTGCTTTTCTTGCTGCGATATCTGCAGACTTATTTCCACTGATCCCCACATGAGATGGGGTCCAAAGAATGGTTATTGATGTTCCCCTGCTGTGTTTTTGATGACAGATGCGTTGAATTTTTTGGACTATCGGCTATAACGAGTATATGTTGACAATGGACTGAATTGAAGAAAGAGAATCGGTGAATATAGCTAGAGATTTCGTATTAGGGCAAGTCAAGAGCTTTAAGGATACTATATAATTCTGCAGTGTGAATACTACAAGTGGTTGGTAGTCGATGTAGAGCTAAGGTTATGTTTTCGGTACAGACAGCACAGCCATATTGTTTTTATCTTTAGATGCGTCGGTTTAAAGAACCGACTATTGCTTCTTGAAATAATTGTCTAAGAAAGTGGTTAGGAGTGTCTTCTTTTTTATGTCGAGTTAGACTAGTATTAAAAGCTAGGCTAGGTACCTTATTGGTCAATATTGGAAGAACTGATACGGGGCAGTTATGTTTAGGTCTATAGCTGCTAGCAAAGATTTAACTAATTGTGAATTGTGGAAGGGGGTAAAAGACCTGTCTCTATTTTCAGGAGCGTGGTGAATGTTAATGAGCTTAATTACTGGGTTTTTTGGATTGACGGAAACTCTAGTGAGATAGGAAGAGAGTAAAAGCTGACGTTGTATGGAAAGAGAAGGTCCTAAAGCTTTAATGCACATGGTTTCGGCGGGGCTAGATCGAAATGCACGTAGACATATACGTAAGGAGGTCGTTTAAATTGAATTTAGGGATTTAAGATAAGTATTACAGGCGGTCATGTAGAGCATGCATCCATAATCTAATCTAGAGCGGATAAGAGATCTATAGATTCTCATTAACATATTTTCTTCAGCTCCCCATTGATAATGTACAATTGTTTTTAATATGTTTAGTTTAACAGTACAGTTGTCCTTTAGATTTTTTAAGCGTATTTTCCAGTTTAACTTCTGATCGAATATTAGCCCCAAGATTTTATGATGATTTACTGTAGGTAAAGAAACATCGTTCAGATATATTTTTGGGTTTTGAACACTTTGATTTTTGATAAATCTTAAGTATCGAAGATTTTGAGCTGTAAAGTTTGATGCAGTATTGTGTGGACCAAGAATATACGTTGTTCACAGCATTTTGAATAAGATATGATGTACTGGATATGCTTGCTCCACTACAGCACTACAATAAATAAGTAGATCATCAGCATACAGTAGAGCTTTTACCGGTTGACGAACTTCTTTTGAGATGTCATTAGTTGCTAAGTTAGTCAGAGTTCGACTTAAGAAAAAGAGCCTTGAGATACACCATTGAGTTGTTCAAAAACATTTGACTCATTACCGTTTATTGCAACTTTAAATTTACTGTGATTTAAAAAGTTATTTATGAACATGTAAATATTGCCTGTAATAATATTATCGATAGGTTTCTGTATACCTTAGTAAATTAAAAATAGGTATTATTCTTGTTTAATTTCATTCCTTCAAGGAGTTAACAAAATTCTACGCCTGAAAATGTGCCAATGGAAACATTTTTTTATGTAGGTCTCTAAGATCTTTTTTTTTTCTTCTTCTTCTTCTTCCTTTTTCTACTTTTTTCTACATGAAGGAAGAAAAAGAAGAAGAAGTCTCTGAAACCGGTATTAGCTTTAATGATCAGAAAACCTATGTTAGTTTGTTGTAAAAGGTTAAGAGTATATGAGGAGGTTTCAATCAAAATCAATCATGTCCACCTTAAGAAGTTTTAGGGAAATCGCAAAAAACGTATTAGTAAATAACCTTACATGAAAAATCGGATAAATTAGCATATATCATTTTATTTATTGAAATTAACTGACTCAGTAAATATTTTAAATCTGAAGGTATAAATAAACCTGTAAATACATTTTAAAAAAAGGACATGTTCTTATTGGATTGGACTTCATGGACGTTGATAGAAGGGGTTGATAAAAAAACTCTTAGACTACTTAAAATATCTATTGTATTGTTACAAAAAATATCTTGAAAAATGGCTAACATTTACCAACGACACTTTCCACAAAATATAAATGTTTAAATGTGTAGTCCAATGTCAGGTTCTAGACAATCACAGGATTCGTCCACTTCGTCAGCATCAATTTCGTCGTCCTGGACTTCCACTATTATGGTCTTATACCAAGATAAAAAGTCATGTTTCTGCCAGTCATCACCATACATTTTCACAAGTAACGTCTCCACGTCCTTCTTCTTAGCTGCTTTCACTATTATTGCTTAGTGGAAGTGACTCTACAGGAGTTGAGAATGACCTTGCAGAATGCCAGCCTTTTTTTTGAGGCTTGTTGTAGGTTTCAAAATCACTTTGAAACCTAAAATTCTGTGCCGATTTCACTTTGATAACAGTAAGTTCTTGTCCATTGCGGTTGACAGCTTTCTCTTTCCTCACAAAAATCCTCTTCTTTTCAGATATCATTTCAATGTTTTTAAATCGTGCAGCCAAACTTTTAGCATCAATCAATCCCTAATCCTCTCCAAGTTTCCGTACTTCTCCAACAGAACTATATACATTGCAGTACTCTTCCTTTTGTTGCAATGGTAGGCTGCTTCCTGAGTAACTTTTCAACCCTTCCGAACACCCGATCAGCAAGGAGGGAGCTATGCCCGCGAACAGGATATGTTAGAACAATCTCCTCTAAAGCATTTTGCACTGATCCTTAGTAATACACTAATGTGTGAACAACAGCATTGTTTTTGTTTTGACCGGCACACCCATCACAGAACAGATTCAGTCTTGTTACATTTGAAAAATTAGCGGAGTTCAAGAAATTTATAAGTGCAGATGAAACTTCGGTCGCACCCCTTTCTGCAAGTTCTTCAGTCCATACGTAAAATATGGGGTTTTGTGCGTTTGATGCTACAATGCAAAAAGAGTAAAAACTTAATTGTCTTTTGTAGAACGCGTCTTGAATAGGAGTTTTGGGAAGTGCTTGAATTTGCTGGAGATCAAAACAGAAAGTAACCTCATTTTCTTTGTTTTCCTTTAAGAGCCCATAAAAATCATTAGCTCTTAATCTGTGTATCCTTTTCTACATCATAAATTGGTTGACCACTACCAAGTCTTTCACAGCTTTAGCCTTCTCAATTTTCAGCTGAAGATCTATTTTATTGCATGTACTGCAAACGTCAGAAGCTGGTGATGAAAATCCGATATTTAATTCATTGAAAACTCTCCTAAACATAGATTTCTTAACTTTAAGATTATCAAGTACAGAATCATTGTATATTAGCCACAACTTCTTAATGTTTAAATCTGCACCAAGATAAATCCTTTTTGATTTTTTTCGATTATAGTGGCTTTCTTTTCCTCTTAAATTTCTCAAAAAAAGGCGGACTGATTCCTTGTTCGAAGCAGATTTGTGAGTCTTCCTATCGCCACCCCTCTGATCCTTAACAGCCTTTCCCTCTTTCACCTTTTTAGAAATATTAGTCAATCTTGTTCCCTTCACCATGGTAATATGCATGAAAAGTTTCCTACACACAGGTATAACTTTACCGGTTGATGAAAGTATAGAATATTGTACACTAAAACTTTTAGCCTTTGATTTTTCAGAGGTAGGCCTAGGCCTTCGCCGCTTTATGTTACGTTGATTTATCCAACTGGTAATGGTGTTATCTTGCGTGTTTTTGTCAGGTATTTTGTAGAGGATATTTCGAACAAAAATAGCATCTATAGGCCTAACTAATGCACATTTCATACCTTTGTTCATGTGTTTACATGGAACAAACACACGACATCCCACTGGAGTACTGTATCGCTTAAGCTTGGCTCTAGTTTTTTTATCCACAGTCTTTTTATTTTTACGAGATCCTTCATTGGCATCGCCCACTCTCACTAAGTTTTCTTCATCCATGGAAAATTTCAATTTTATTTAATAAAAACTACTATAATAATATTAAAATTAAACCACAGTGCAATACAAACTCAATACTCGCTATCGACAAAACCTAGAGGGAAAACACAGACAATGTGTTGACATGGTCAAATCACGTGACCAAATCGGGACACTCCTATTAGCTGAATGGACATGTGGTGGTATGATTGAAACCAACTGTGGACATGATTTCATTTGATTTGGGAACCTAATATTGTGTATTCATTTTAAACAGGACATGATTTTTTTTAACCGAAACCGAAAACACCATAGAATAGGATTCACTCTTTATATTATGAAACAGCTGCTAACTCATTTTTTGAGTTTTATGGACATGATTGATTTTGATTGACACCTCCTCATATGTTCTCTTGTTTTATAGTATTACGCCTATTATACCGATTGCTGCAATACTTAAAAACACTTTAAATAAATCTTTACGTGTTATTACTTTTATTCTATTAAAAATTAATCAAAGTTAAGTATTAAATTTTTTGTTTTTCAATGATTCTGTTCTTTTTTTTATATCAATATAAAAATAGGATTGGAATTAAGTTTTTTGTGAAGATTCCAAAAAATTCTCATGTATAATAAAACATTCACTCGAGCTTGAACAAACTCTTATACACTATTTTCTTCTTTGTGAGCTGTTATATTTGTTCTCACAATTTTGTCGATTTTGGAAAATCGATCCGACTTAAACAACAAAATTTATCGTCGTTCGTCGTGTTATCCCGGTGTTTACTGTGCTTTATTTACTATGTAGCTGCATAGAAATATTTATGTGTTCGATAAATGTCAGAAACACGTTCGTTTATGTTTTCCAAACAAAGAAGGACGTTGTCATTTCATGACGTGAAATGTAAAACAATACCTTTATAGATGTGACACGTAGGTAACTCGATTCAGTAATGCACTTAACACCGACAGTAATCGTTGTGTTTATAAAGGGTGTTTTAGAAACTATATTTGAGATGGATAAATATACGCCGATAAAATTTTACGAATATAAAATTAAATTTAATATAAAAATTTCAGTGTATTGGAAGTTGTCTTGGAAGGTTACCTAAAATATTCGTGACATAAAAAATTAATATAGTGAGTTTTATTAGTAGATATCAGTAATTTAACTAAATAATCTTAGTTTAAAAACTAAGACAATAACTTTTTGGCTTCTCTCCTATCTCTCCTATCTATCCCTCTCTTTTCCATTCCCATTTCTCCTTGACGTATTTCTCTCTCTTATGGCTTTGTCTAATGTTGTATCTTGTTAAATAGTGATACCTAGATATTTGTAGTTACAGCAGTGCTTTATCGTGGTGTTATCGTCTAATATAAGATCTTTTAGTTCTACTCCAATGTACAGGTATTTTGTTTTCTGTGTATTTACTTCTTGACCCTATATATCATACTCTTCAATTAATTTTCGTACCATATAGTTCAAATCGTCATAATCTTGAGTTATTATCACTTGATCGTCTGTAAAGTTGAGCGTATATACCATAGTGTTGGTGAGCGGTATCGCCATTGTCCTGCATTTTTGTTTCCATCTTTTTAAAGCACTTTCGAGCTATATTTTAATCCTTTTGATGTTGTAAAGCCTGTTGTTATTTGTGTCCCTGCTTTTATTTTTGTTACTGGTTGGTTGTATAGCACTTTGACGGCTTTTATTATTTCTATATTAATATTCGTGCTTTCCATTGATTGCCACAGCTCCTTCAGTGGAACGCTGTCATAGACTCTCCGTAGGTCGGCGAACAACATATGAATCTCTTGATTCCGTGCCACCTTTTTTTCTATTATCTGGGTTAAGGAGAAAATGTGGTCAATAGTGGATCGAACCGTATGAAATCCTGCTTGTTCTTCTGCTTCATAATCTGAGTAATCTCTCTCAATTCGGTTCTTTAAATAAAACCTTTCCATATATTCGACTCATAGATCCGGTTACAGCTATTCCTTGGTAATTTTTACAATTATTTTTATCACCCTTTATATGTATAGTACTGAGGTATGATATCTTCCATTCCGTAGGGATTTCGCTTGTGTTTATGTATTCTTGAAATAGTCCAAGACATTCGTACAATTTGTTCGTTCCATACTTAAACAATTCTCCGGGTATATCCCCTGGTCCGGGTGCTCTGTTCCTCTTCAGCTGTTTACATACATTTTTAATTTCCTCTGTTGTTAATCTTATTGGCGAACCGACTATTGAAAATCTATCTTGGTTTTGATTTCTAGGTTCTTGAAATTCAATACGAATCTATTCTCTACCAAAAGTTCTTTAAAATACTCTTCCCAGTCTTCAGGTTTTATGCTCTGTATTACTTCTTTATTCTTTTCTTTTCTCCATTTTTTTATCAGTTTCCAGCTTGCTGTGCTTCTGGTTCCTCCTAGATAAGTATCTATTCGTTGACAGTTTCTTTCCCAAGACTCTTTCTTCTTCTTACATATTTTCCTTCGTACTTCTGCTTGTTTTTTTTATATTTTATTTTGCCTTGTAATGATTTGGAGTTTAAATATTGTTGGTATAGTTTTTTTACATTTTATTTCTTCCTCTATTTCGTTATCCCACCAGTATGGTTTGTTTACCTTTGGTTTTATGTAGTATCTTATTGCTTCAAATGCTGCTTTGTGTAAACAGTTTTTTATATGTTCATATAACTGGTCGATATTCTTATAGGCGGGAATTTGTAACTTCTCATTCAATTTATTTTTGAATAAGTCTTGGGTACATTCTTCATCTATGCTTCTGGTGTTGTATCTTCGTTCCTGTAGCTTTTCTGTCTTGTTTATGTCTATATGTGTTTCTCTTTGTAGTCTTTGGCTTTAAAAGTGTATTTTTGAACGTAATAAATAGTGATCGCTGCCGCATTTTGCGCTTTTCTGAACTCTTACATCTTGTACTCGCAGACTGTATAGCTGTGTATCAGTTTATGTGGAAAGTATATATTTAAGATTCTGAATTGATTCTGGTTGCATAAATCTATGAATCTTTCACCATTGTTGTTCGTGGTGTCTTCTTCGTATTTTCCTACTATTTCATCTGCATCTTTTCTTCCTACTCTACTGTTAATATCCCCCATTAATATTATTTCCCGCGATTTACTTATTTTCGAAATTTTTTCGTGAAGCTGTTCAAAAAATGCGTCTTTTACGTTGGCTAGTGCGTCGTTATTTATTGCGTATACGCCCATAATAATTGTTAGTTTATATCCATAAATACACATATTTACTTTAATTAATCTTTCATTTATGGCTTCCCAGGTTGTTATAAACTTTCATAGTCTTCTGTGAATCATTAAAGGAATTCCCTGTTAAGCTCTACATTCTTTTGGTACTCCACTATAGAAATGGTCATATTTTCCTAGATTTTCAGAGCCGGTTCCCTTATTTTTTGTTTCGGTAATGACTGCTATGTCTATTTTTAGTTCTGTTAATTCATGTAAGACTTTATTGAGTTTTTTTGACATAACATGAACGTTCCATGTGCCAAAAAATCGTGTCCTTTTTCGAAGCTTATGTCGTCTTTGTTGTGCCGTCCTATTCCTAGGCGTGCGATTGGGTTTTTTAACAGTTTTTATGTTTTTTTACAAGTACTGGGGAATTAGCCCAATGCCTTAACCTCCAACTTGGAGGACCAGGGGTTTGGGTTCAGAGTCTCCCTCTCCTAGAGGGATTGCGGGATCTACCGCTAACGGGTTCCGTCCACCCTTTTAATTTTATACGAACCCTAAAATCGGGGGTCGCCACTTCCGCCATACACACCGTACCGAAGATGTTCTTCTCCGCCGTGGATACCGTTGTGGGTCTTCATCCGTGACCCTGGACAAGGGACTCTAAACAGGTACTAGTTTCCCGGATCTGGAAACTTGATTCACTTTCCCTGGTAGGACTGTCCAAAGGAGTTCCTACCCGCTCCCCACGGAGTATTATTACGTATCTAAATTTTTTATTAAGACTATCTTTCTTCGCTTTTCTTTACATTTAGGGAGAGCTCCTATTCAAACATAGTTTTGTTAATACTGAATATCATAATTTTTCAAAATACTTGCTGTGTAGAATAATATTCAAAGCAGAATTTAACAAAAAGAAAGCTACCCGAGGGCATTCTACGTTTTTCAGTTTAACTAAAAAAAACAACTTTTCCAAACACACAACATCGTATAATTGAATTATAAATAATAAATGCTAAATCTCCTATAGTCTGGGACAAAAACTGTATGCAAAAATGGAACGTTTTGATAACAAAAACCAATTAATCTTCTCTGCGTTATGTATATAATCGGTATATTTGTGTGTATGTATAGTAGCTGCATAGGATTAAGTTGAAAGTAAATTGTGGATGATATTGAGTCGGTAATTTCAACTGCGAAATTTGTGGTGTAATCTCAGTTGAGCTATTAAATATTGTCACAGCAGGAATAATTCGTATGTACAAACCAACTGCATAAATTCGTCAATATTTCGTCACATACCGATTATTTACTCGTATATACAGGGTGCCAGAAAATCCTTCCTTTTCTTATAGTGCACCTATAATGCGTTGGCAAATTATCTTAAGGCCAGACGTCTGTCTTTTGCGGCATGCAAAAGCTTGCCAGTATTATTTATGCCTGTTCAGTTTTTTATATTTCGTAGCCACGACATTTACTTTTAACCTCCTCCTCTTTTTCCCTTAATCTTTTCTTGAATAATTAGTTGAGGGATTACGATTTTGTTTCTCTCAAGATATTTTTTTCGTACCTTGATCAAGTTCAGTAATTCTCTCTCAGTAGTTGCGCTTCTTAAGACTTTATCATTTCTCACCCTATCTGTCCATAGTATGCGGAACATTCTTCACAAGGTCCATATTTCGAAGGCATTCAACTTGTTAATGGAGGAGATTTTTAATGTCCATGTCTCTATGTCGTATAACAATATGAACCATACATAGCATTTAAATATCCTATAGCGGAGATTGCAATAAAGATTGCGGTTACGTAGTAGCGGTTTAAATTTAATAAAAGCATGTCTTGCTTGTGAGGTACAGCATTATATTTTTTGTTGAGGATCACCATCATTCCCAAGTACCTATTTGAATGTTTTTACTTGCTAGATTGAATTACAGAAAACAGGGAATGATACTCTCGAACATATGCTTATATACTATTTCAATATATTATTAAGATGAAAAGTGAGATATTTACCTCAGTTTCCGGTTGGCAATACTGTTGGTATTGTTAAATGTAGGTGGTAAATATTAATTAAAACTAGACTTGAAAAAGAAGTAATGGAAGAGAGAGAAATATCAATAAAAACATGGGTTTGGGAAAGGAAACTATGCAATAGACGTAGTGGAAATAGTATCTACATGTAGAAATAGGTGGTTGGTGGCCTTCTTTCTATATAACAAAAATACTCTTAATTGTACAAGCTAGAGAACAAAAATAAAGATAGTAAAAAACGTGGAAGTATCTCCATACCTTAGATTTAGTAAATATATACTTCATAAAAGACAAATAGGTATAGTAAAGGGCAATCTAATGAGGTAAAAGATACAATATGTGTCATACGCAGAAGACTTGGTAGCACTTATAGAATACAATGATGATAATTGGCTTATCATGGACATAACAAATACTGCACTAAAAAGTGTTTAAATTTGGTGAGAAAACGGAGATCTAAAATCTGCTTCACAAAAGATGGAAGCAATATGTCTCCTTAACCCATTAACACCCAGTGATCTATTTGTAGATCACTTTATCTTCCTGTGTATATTATAATGACCTTGAACGTATCAGCGGACAATATTTCTGTTATTATTATTAATTACAGTGTTAATGTGCTAGACTTGTCTCTTGGTACTGCTATGTTATATTGTCGGTTTGTTGATATATAAGTAAAGACTAATATTATGTGTTTATGTTATCGTCAGATAACGCGTTTATCAAATGTGATTTATTCAATTTTGTGTAGCGTTAGAGTCATAGTCATTAGAGCATCTATGTATAGATCTGTAAATATTTATCATTTGGTTCCAAAAATCGCCATAACCAACAAACCGTTGAAAACAATGGAAAAAGCGTTGGAATACTATTTTTCAGATTTCATCGAAGCGGATATCGCTATGTTTCCACCAAAAGTTGATGACCAATCGGATAAAAATGGCATTGATGATGACAACATTGGTTGGTCAGATGTTACTGATCTTCCTGGTTCTATGGAAGTGATAGTAAATTCTCCAGAAAATCCAGGAAATAAAGAAAAAAGCGACGAGGAGCTGGAAGGTTCATCGACATCTTCTTTTGTTAAAAAAAGTAATAATTTATCCTAAAATGGTGATGTATATATAGAAAATTCCAGACGTGTTGTCAGTGATACAAAAGAAAAAACTCTTGTAAAATATTTTCAATTTTTTGATGGTAAAGCATACTATCTTATTGTAACCGAAACAATTCGCTATGTTAAAGAGGTGAAGAATAAACAGAATATTACCACATCAAAGGACGACATAAGGACCTTTATTGGATTTCTAATTTTTGTGGGATACTATACTTTGCCCAGCAGACTATTGAAACGAAAAAAAAGACTTAGGAATTTCTTCCGTAGGTCTGGAGTAGGTATGGGGTATCTTTTTTTATTATGGAAATCACTTTCAATTCATGTTGAAAATGAATTATTGGCTATTTGTGGGAATGACAAAGAGCAGCAAAACAATAAGGTTTTGAACCGCTTGAAACTCGTGAGGTAAACAATATGCTGTCCATTGTCATTTTTTTTAATAAAAAAAGGTTATCGTGCACTTTACGAAATGACAGAATCTTAGGTACGCCAATAAAGTCTTTCAAGGACATTGAAAAATGCTCCCGAGGTTGCCATGATTCAGTTTTCGATCTCAAAAACAAAATACTCTTGCTGAGATGGAACGATAATCAATGTGCCACAAAGGCCACCAATTTTGATACAATTAAATCACTGGCTTCAGCATAAAGGTGAAATAAAAACGAAAAATCCAAAACACCCGTATCGCAGTCAGCCGCAATCAACAGATCATATACCCATACGATGGAAAAAGTAGTGGTACTGTTGTCTTATAACGCGAATTATAGACAAGAAAGTTGTCAAGGCTTGCCAACTTTATAAAAAAGTGAAAGAACACCTTTAATAAAAAATTTCGTAGATCCATTGCAGTTCCCTACCTGAAGTTAGGGCATGGATCTAGTATTGTTAAAGGAAGACCATCTGGTGGAGAGGATAAATTTATTACCAAGATTTCCACATTTTGGAAAGGCGTAGTTGAACACCTAATTGCTTCAAAATATTTAATAAGGACCACTGAAGCAATAAAACACTTAAGACGCTTTTTCCTTCGATTTATTTATAGTAAACTTAAGGGCCGATTCAATACATTGACAACTGTCGCAATTCTGATAGTAACAAAAAGACTTATAAAGGATGATTCATTTAGAGGTACTTTTTTGGTGGGGATTTGATTGGAGATCGTGCATGAATACTGTCAAACTGACATTTCACTTTTGTTCAGTATTGTTTGACATTTCATGATGGAAAGACTTAGCCCGGCACAGCATCTAGAAATTATTAAGTTGTATTTTGAAAATGGGAGTTCTGTGAGGAATGTTTTCGTGCCCTTAGAGCAATTTATGGTCCACATAATCGGTCTACCGAACGTAAAATTCGCTTTAAAATTAGTAAGTTTGAAACCCAGTTTTTATTAGCACGTACTGAAGAAAATATAGTGGCGGTAACGGATAGTGTACTCTAAAATAATGAAGAATCGATTCGTCGCCGTTCTCAACAGCTTGGCTTGCCATATAGCAACCACTTGGCGTATTTTACGTAAGGATCTTGATTTAAAAGCATACAAAATTCAATAAGTGCAAGAGCTGAAGCCGACCGACCTTTCGAGTCGTCACCGTTTCAGTCGATGGGCTTTTGATAAGCTTTTAGAAGATCCACTGTTTTCGAGAAAAATTTTGTTTTCAGATGAGGCCCATTTTTGGCTTAATGGGTACGTTAATAAACAACAAAATGCCCGTATTTGTGGTGACGAACAACCCAAAGAGGTTCAATAGTTGCCATTACACCCTGAAAAATCAACTGTTTGGTGTGGTTTATATGCTGGTGGAATCGTGGGTCCACATTTCTTTAAAACAGTGGCCGGCCAGAATGTTACTGTCTATGGAGACCGTTATCGTGCCATGATAACGGACTATTTGGTACCTCAAATTGAAGTTCGTGGTCTCGGCGGCATTTGGTTCCAACAATATGGCGCCACTTGCCATACAGCCCGTGGAAACATGGCTTTACTACGAGACGTACTTTTTTTGTCTACAAAACATAGAGACGATATGATAGAAGTAACGCATAAGAAAGGTCCTTAAAGAAAACCTGCAGCCATTGTCGAGTAAAATCGTTTGTGAACATATCAGATTAAAAAATAGCTTATTCAAACTGCTTATGAAAGTCTGTCAAATGGTAAGTGGCATTTAAGATGATAATTGGTACTTCAGTGGTGAATGGTCTAATTATTTTCAATATCACTAACCAAAGCAAAATGTCAAAAGCTGCAAAATTCAAAAAAAAAATGTGTGCGTACAACTTCTTAAATGTAGTAGCCTACACTTTCCTGTACAAGTTCAAACTAAATATGAACTTACTTAAGATGCTTTGAATAAAAGAAGCAGATGCACGATTTGTTACAAAAAAAACTCTGAACTGCATCGTCGAATTTATACTGCAAAACACACAAAACGAGTAACATGTATATGCAAAGGATGTGAAGACAACCTTTTGATGTGTTAATAATGTTTCTTTGCCATCCATGTTTTCACAAAAAAATAAATAAAAGATGTCCAACAAAACTGACTATCAGTACTTAATTTTCTAGTTAAAAAATACTACATGCTATGTTTCTTTTGATTATATAATATGCTGTACTACTCATGGACAAAAATATCGAATATTTTGGAATTTTCTAATTTTTGGTTTTTCAAAATAAATTCTGGCCAATCAAGTCGTTTATTGTAAAATAGAGTTTATTTTAACAATGTTTAATGAACAATTTTAAGTTTTTATGCGCAGAAAATTGTGAAAAAAAAAGAAATGTTTAATAGTAAGTAAATAAGGTTATTTTACTCTAAACTTAAATGATAATTTAAATTGCTTAAACAAGTCGTTTTAACTGAAAGAAGTGCACGATCAGTAACGAGTATTCCGCTCTCTAGCTCTTATTACTGCTTGCATCTTTTTCAGCATGCTTAAAAGTAAATTTTGGACATATCCTTGGGAAATTGCATTCCATTTATCCTGTGCAGCAAGCCGAAGCTGCTCTATCGTATTTGGAACGGGATTTCTTTGTCGTATGCTGCGCTTTAGGTGATCCCATATGTGCTCTATTGGATTTAAATCCGAGCTAAACGGCGGCCAATCCAATCTTCGAATTTGAAACTCATCAAGATAATTACACACTATAGCAGCAGCATGTGGTCGAGCATTATCGTCCATTAACGTGAATCTTTCATATCCAATGTAACCACCATATGACAAAACATGATCTTGCAGGATGTTTTAAACGTAAGAATCACCAGTCATCCGTCCAATCACTTACACAAATGCGGTACGTACCTTCCAACTAATACCTTTCCAAAGAATGATACCTTCAACTCCAAAACTAACAGTCTGGGCGAGACTGCAGCTGGCGAATCGTTCTTCAACTCTTCTGTAGAGGTAGATTTGACCATCTGGCTTCCATAATAGGATTCTAGTCTCATCAGTGAAAAGAACGTTTTTCCAGTTGTCGATATTCCACTAAATATGTGTTCTTGCAAATTCCAAACGACGAGCTTTATGATTTTGAAGGAGACATGGAACTTTGGCGGGGCGTCTAGGCTTTATGTTTGCTTCTTTTGATCTTCGTTTAAATTGCCTGTGTTCATATATGGTACACATGACACTTAAAGTGTTGAGCAAATAATTCAATATTTATGCTATACAATTTAATTTCAGTTATTAACTTTACCATCCTGTACCTATTTACCATAATTTTCAAAGTAGTAACGTAATAAGTCCTGATTTATATGGTTTAAAATTAAATTAATAAACAGTTTCAACACCACTAACACTGTAATTTAAGGAGTTTCTCAATATAAAAAAAGTTGGAAAACATTTATTCTACTTAAATGTAAACCTCCTAGACTATCACTTACCTGACTGAAAAACATAATATTTCTACTCCTCCAAATACTTCCCTTCGGCTTATCCCTCAAAAGGGGCAGAGTATACCGGAAAAACAGATGTTCGACGAGCAGGATGAGCAATCCAAGGGCAATGCCCACCCCCAACAGGATGAAAACCCCCGTGACGGCGGCAACCCCTAGAGGACGAGGTTGAGCTATATCCGTCGCTAGCTTGAAACACGGCAGACCTCCGTACCACTTCTCCTGGAGGATGTCCATGTAGCCGTTGTTGGAGTATTTCGCTATTACGGCTGATATACTGTCCTAAAATAATAAATAAGTATTTTAGTATCTAACACACAACAAGGGGGAGTGTAAAAGACGTAAGTTACTATAATATTGTTAAAATATTTATTTTTAACGAACAAATTAAGAATACATACCAATAATAACTTCGAAAACTATTTTCTTGTGTTTCGATTGTTTAATGTTTCGATTTCCAAATTTTCAAAAAATTTTAAAATAAAAATTAATAATGATTTTAATCTGTAAATGTTTATATTTGACACTGAGTTGTAATAATAATTATACAGTTATTTTAATTGGCATTGATCTTGTAAGCGATAGCCATATTTTTAATGAAATGCTGAAAGCTGTTGTTACGTACACTCTCTTATGTAAATTATGTGACGAGGAGGAAAATTTTCCTAATTTCTTAATCTGAGTAACATCAAATTGACCTTATTGATTAGCGCAGTGGTAGTTAGGGCCACTGCTGGTGCTAACGTTGGGTGCCCGACTAAAATCTGTCTTCGAAGAATAAAAGAAAGTCTGACATAACTTAACTTAAGTTAATTTAATCCCACGTATATAAACTCCCGAGCCTGTCCACTCATGAATCTGGCATTATTCTGTAAACCAAACGAGTCCACTCAAAGGCAGATGTGCTACTTCTGATTCTACCCACTAACCACGATCAGAAAAGTAAGCCGAGAAGAAGGTTATGAACTCAAAGGAAGTGAGTATACTGTGCTGCATCATGAAAAGCATAGGGAAATACTTGACAACCTTTGTCCAAATATCACAATTATCAGTCCGAACGGTCCAAACGATAGTTGTTTTTAGTAGTACAGACCACTGTAACAAAAACCTATATGTTTACTGCAGTCGATCTTTTGGACTTAGTTATAACAAATAAAGGCCACAAAATGGTAAATTATATTATTTTTTCGTCTATCCGCAAAAGGTAAAACATTTGTAACAAATTTTCGTTGTTTTCCACAGCAAATAGTCTGTGGACTCTGTAGGTGTAAGGCTTCCCAGGTAACACTGGATTCTCTTATTTTGTTCTGCTGTGGTTAGCTCTTTCAATTCTTTGGTGGTGGTGGTTCAACTTTTCCTCTGACTGAAAGAGATATTTGATTTTTTTCTTGACACATTTTATAATGCCAGGTAGCCTCCTGTATATTATTAGTCAACACTTTTCAGCCCCCGTTTCTATGTCAAGCTCATTTCTTAATAGCTTAATAGACTATTTAATCACTTTAGATTAAATAGTCTTCTTCTTCTTAACATGCCATACACCAAAGTGCGTAGGCGACTATCTCATTACTAGAATTCTGTTCTTGGCGGCGTGACACAGCTCGCCTGTATTGTGTATTCCTGTCCATTCTTTAATATTCCTTAACCAGGATAATTGTTTGCGGCCGGCTCCTCTCCTACCTTCGATCTTCCCTTGTAGGATTAACTGTGGTATTTCATATTTTGCTCCACTCAATATGTGCCCAAGGTAACCAATCTTGCGTTTTTTAATTAATTTAAAGAGTTCTCTTTCCACGCCGGCTCTCTTAAGGACGTCATCGTTTCGAACTCTATCCACCCAAGGTATGCGCATCATTCTTCGTAATGACCACATTTCAAATGCTTCAAGTTTGTTGATAGATGTTTTTTTTAAGTCCACGTTTCCATACCATAAAGCAAGATGGACCATATGTAGCACTTGACCATTTTGTAGCTTATTTCGAAGTTTAGGTTTTGATTACATAGGAGCGGTCTGAATTTCACAAAAGCTTGTCTTGCCATTTTTATTCGGGTTTTTATCTCTTGTTGTGGATCCGATTTGTCATTGATTGTGGTGCCAAGGTATTTAAAAGTTTTCACGCGTTTTATGCGATCGTCACCTATGCATATTATCGGGTTTTCTGGAGGGTTTCTGCTAATGACCATATATTTCGTTTTCAAAATGTTGATTTTGAGGCCATATTTTTTACCTATGCTATTCACCCTATCAAGTAATAACTGCTGATTTTCCAAATTATCAGTTATAATCACTGTGTCGTCCGCATAGCGTAGGTTGCTAATTGGTATGCCGTTCATCTTAGTGCCTAATTCCGTGTCTTCTAATGCTTCCGCAAATATATTTTCACCATTAAAAATAAAAAACATCGGAGAGATTATGCAGCCTTGGCGGACACCTTTCCGGATTTCAAATTCATCCGTATATTGGTCTTGATCAATCCTCACCTTTGCCATTTGGTTCCAGTATAGATTCTGAATAATTCTGATCTCCTTCTGGTCAATGTTGGCCCTATGTAGTAGTTCCATCATGATATCATGTTTAACATTGCCAAATGCCTTTTCGTAGTCGATGAAGGTGAGGTAGACATCTTTTCGTTGATCTAAACAGTTTTGTATTAAAATGTTCAAACATAAAATTGCCTCTCTTGTTCCTAGTCCTCCCTTAAAACCGAATTGTGTTGACCCGCTAAGTTCTTCTAGTATCTTGTACATTCTTGAGTGTAATATCCTAAGGAAGAATTTCAGCAAGTGACTCATTAAACTGATTAAGCGGTGTTCATTGCATTTTGTGGCATTAGCTGTTTTTGGGATCATCACAAAGGATGACTGCAGCCATTCTCGCGGAATGTAAACAGTATCATAAATTCTATTGAATAGCTTTACCAAGATTTTAATATTCTTCTCGTCTAGTAGTTTTATTGCTTCTATATTAATTTCATCTGGACCTGTTGCTTTATGCAACATTGTGGTTCTAACTGCATATTCTATTTCACTTTGCATTATTGATGGCCCTGATAAGTTTTCGGAAGGAAGTTTGCGCGTTGGTTGTGTTGGTCTTTCGTCATTAAAAAGTCTTTCTGCATATTCTTTCCACGCCATTGCTATCTCCTCTTCTGACTCTATGTATTCGTTTCTGTCGTTGCGTATTCTTGTTCTGTGGTGGCTTTTGTATTAGCCTATATTAAATAGTCTATTTTTTCCTAAATACTGCCCAATCGGTTTTATTGTTATTTGGGGATGGTTGCTTTGGCTGACATAATATTTCTGAATATATTGATATTATTACTGGAGAATGATCCGATGATAACTCATGGCAGGATTTCGCTATGCTCTTTTTGGTATCAACGCATTTTTTGATGCAAAAGTCAATAGCATTGAGCATTTTTTCCTGTCAGATGGCCAGTATATTATTATTTTACTTAATAATAACACCTTTTGTCTAATTTATATATCTTCTGCATTAAATGTAAGATGATACATTTTTTAAATTATACCACTGTCAAGTCGTTCTGGTACCAAGTTTATAATATTTTCCTACATAAATATTTTTAAAAATCATGACGTTCTATGTCACAAGAATTTAGCATTTTTGCTTCGATTCTATGAAGAACTCAATGTAAATAATATTCAGGCATTTAAACTTTTAGTTAGTTGGATAGTTTTCTAAAGTATAAAAAGTTTTCCCTTTACCAGAATGCATTTTGTTTCGATAAGTGCTATAACTTCGATGGTATTGTTAGGATTACTTTTAACCATTTTCTCGAGTATTATACTTTTGAACTTTTTCAATACGTTTTTTTTTCGATTACTACTTTTGAATTATCAGAAATATTTTTATAAACCTAATTAATTTTATTTCCTAGCTACCGCGCCCTGAATTAAGTTCGAATAAACGTTTTTCTAGATATTTCTAATCAAAAATAAAAGAGGCACATTAAAGGAAAATTAAATAAAAGAAAAGAGTAAATGTAGTAACCGAAAGTTTTACGTATTGTGTTACAATGACACGGTTAATTGTTTATTTTTTAAGTTTTTATTCATCAATAATTTGCGAAGATAATAATTGAAAAATGCCAATTTTTTGCACTATTTATTAAATGGTAACAACTTTGCAATAATTGCATTAGTAACATAAATATACTACCTTCACAATAAAAATATTATGTGTCTATACAGTAAAACCTCCGTTAACCGAAATATTTGGGGGGGCCGTTTCGGATAACAAGAATTTCGGTTAAAAGTAAAATTGTTTTTTATAGTATTCTTGGTCAAAGTATTAGTATTAAAAAATACTATGAGGTGATTTCGTAATGTTTTCTAATAAGTAAATACAGAATAAAGTAATAAAATTAAGGAAAATGAACAAGTTTAACATGCTTTTTTAAAGAAATCTTCTATTTTCTTTTGCGTTTTTGTTTGACAACGATATTTTACAGCTATATCTTTTCATCGTTCAATTGCAGAACGTCATGAGTTTGCCTCATTCGATTGTTCGACGAAACGTAAAGCAATTTGAAAAGGACAAAACTTTATGCAAAGACCACAAAAATTAAGAACCTAGCCGTGTCCCTAACTAACTAGGCCTACTGTATAAAGTTCTTACCTCTACGGCATTGAAAATCATTGAAGACAGCGCGAGTCGGCGGTTTCGTGCTGCCTGTTGTCTGTTGGGTCGTCATCTTCGTCGTCTGATACGCTCAGGTTGTCTGAATGAAGAACCATATCAATGATGTCCTGGTCGATAAATTTACTTTGTGAGTCATCGGCTGCTAATCACTCACGTTTCTCTTCTTGGTTAATTTCTTCACATCCCGGCAAAATTTTTTATTAAAGTTTTAATTTTTTCTGTTGTTTCTTTACGATTTTCTTCTTCAGGATCATCAATCAAAATTCCATCAAAAAGGTTGTTCCAGCATTTGAAGATTTGATCTTGGCCCACGACTCAGCACACCAATAAACAACATGTTTCATTGTTAAAGATTGAGAATCAACACTTTTGGATTCATTTGTCTTCTGTAATAACATATGTCTTAAGAATGTTCCTCTATAATATTTGTTAAATGTCTCTATTACTTCCTGGTCTAACGTCTGAATTAAGCTCGTGACATTCGGTGGCAAAAATCTGACCATTTTGTACATTTTGAGGGTGAGTTGGCGCATTGTCAACAAGCAACAATGCTTTGATGGGAATGTTTTCTGATTTTAAAAAAAAATTTACACTTAGGACGAATTCATGTTCGAACAGTGGAAAAAGTGGTCGACATCCATGAGCTTTTTTGGCCTCGATAAAAAGCTGGAAGTGCTTTTTCGGAAATATCCTTTAGAACTCTTGGTTTTTTGATATCCCAACACACATAGGCATTACTCGGTGAGTGAAATTAATGAAACTGTTACGTTTTGCGATAAAAATTTACTTTTTATTGACGAAATTATTGAAACTCAGCCGTTTCGGTTAAACGAGGTTTCGGTTAAAAAGGTTTCGGTTAAGGGAGGTTTTACTGTATAAGTGTGCAACATTTTAAACACATCGGTTTCTTAGTTCTGGAGTTAAAGGAATTAAAGTGGAAATCGAAACGTTAAAAATAAACTTTTTTTAACGTAAAATTGTGGCTTATTCCCAGAAAAAATAGTAAATTGTATTAGTTTAAGAAATTATTGCTACTAAAGGTAATCTTCTACAGTTATTTAAAAAAGAGCAATAGATTCTTGAACATAAAAATTACGACTAATGAAAAAAACAAATTATATTTACAAAAAAATGGCTTTAAATAAGCCATTACAAAAACTGATGTCTTTTTGTTAATAAATAAATAGAATAACTTCCGAAGGCTCCGAAATTGATCTCTTGTGGCATGAATAAGTTAAATGTTGTAATAAAAATTACTTTTTTAGCTACTGATTCACTTTTTGAATTCCACTTAGGAAATCGTATTAAAAAAAATATATATTTGTGAATAATGAGCTGTTAAGACAAATCAGACACACACCAGATGGTTACAATGATACTTACCTTAAGTGGAAACCCCTTGGCCATTCCAATTGCATAACTGTCTTCATTTATACTGTCGCCAATTTTTTGCAGTTTGCAGCCATGGTCAGTAGCTCTGTAATAATCCAAAACAGGTGTGTCAGCGATGAGAATATCTAAGGATCCATTTCGGAGTCGCTTAACGCCTTCTTCTATACTCTCGAGGGAGTATTTGTGCATGTGTTGCCAAAGAAGTTGGTTGGCTCTTTGGACGTAGTATTCAGCGGCTGATGATCTTGGTGCTCCTACCTTTTGACTCAATAACTGAAATTAAGAAAAAAATATAGCTGAGACATATATTTAACGATTTTACAGTATTAAGTCGCTTTAAATGGTAAAGATAGAATTAAAAAAAAACAAGATGATACCTAAGAAAACAGAAGATTGCAATGCAAAATATCGAATGATATAAAAAAACATAATAGTTAGTATTCAATTTTGATTTGTAAGTAACGATCTGTAAGATATGATTTTAGAATAAAGTATAGTTGGCTGCCAGAGTAAATGTTATCAAAGGAAAAGATAGTTGACGTGAGGTTTTGGGATACATTCTTATATCATCATCTTTATAGTTACTAGTATCTGGTGCTGAGAATACAGTTGCAAGATGCCTGTTTGTACGGGCCATATTCATGTGAGAGGTTCGAAAACTAAACCTAAAAAAGTCAAGTCGAGCGCTTCTTTTTTCTGCTACACGTTCTCTTATATGAAGGTGTATATTATGGTATTTTTGCACACTTCTTTAGCGCTGTGGTGTTGCTTCCCATCCTGTTGTTTGTAAAACGCTTGTAAAATAGTCTACTGCTTTTTCTACTCTTTCTCTGGTTATCTTTTATCCTAATATCTAATATAATATATGTATTTACAGTATTTTGGAAAATACCCCAATTTGGTTTTTTTAGTTGTGAGTTTAGTGGTAGTATTCTCCATATTATAGACATCGTAAAACGTATTAAGATACGACGTCTGAAGTGGAAAGGGCTTGTAATAAGGATGGAACAAAACGATTTAGCTAGAAAAACCCTCTTTGATAGACACATTGGTCAGAGAAGCAGAAGAAGACCCAGAACAAGGTTCCTTGATAACATCGATGAAGACGTGAGAAATATGGGAATACGGGATTGGAGGAGGAAGGCGATGGATATAGACGACTGGAGAAAAATGTTTGAGGACACCAGGACCCATTTAGGGTTGTAATTTCACATATTAATTATAATCCACATATAGTAATAAATAATAATATAAATTGGGGTCTAGGGTTGTGTTATAGAGGTAGTACCTTTTATTGGAACGACCACATCGAGCGTCATAAACGAGAGATGGTTCTTGATAACTGGTCCTCATAAGCCACCTAACTCTCACTTATGGCTCCAAGTGCCACACCCCGGGCAACTGCATTGGTCTGCAGGCTAAACTAAGTGAGGGTAGCCAGATATGGCGAAAAATTTCACGTAGTGATTGCCGGTATAAGCAGTCCCTCACTTACTGACCAACGGCTTCGGGCGTAGGAGTTGGTAAGTGGTAAGGCACTTTTTATCCTGGGGTTAAAAAATCGACCCCGAAGGCGGATGAACAAAATAGGCCAACGGCATAAAGATGTAGAAGGTAAGGAGAAACCAATATATTAAAGATGTCTACGGATATCCCTGAAATAATGATCTTACATGTTGGACAAAATTGAAGCAAAGGCCCTCAGTCCCGGGCAGACCTTAGATGGTCCGAGGGTGCTAAAAATCCCCCGGGTTCCACTTCAAGATATTATTCATAAAGTAGCGATATGGAACGTCAATAGTTTGTACATCCCAGGAAAGTTACATAACCTGCTCAAAGAAATGCGGCGCCTAGAAGTGAAAACAATGGGTGTATGTGAATTGAGGTGGTCTGGCTCAGATATTTCTCACAAAGACAACTTTACAGTGTACTATTCCGGTAGCGACGTCACAGATAATTACCATAAGCATGGAGTTGTAAGAGTGCTTAATAATAGAATTGCCATATCTGTTATAGATTACATACCCATTTCAAATAGAGTAATCATAGTGAAGTTAGCCAGACAGCCTATTAATATAAATCTAATCCAAGTTTACGCACCCACATCTGATAAACCGGAAACTGAAGTTTTAGATTTCTATAAAGACATAAAGGAAGCATTAAGGGTTACAAAGAAAAACAATATCAACATCATAATATGCGATTTTAATGCCAAAGTCGGTAGGGGTAGATGTGGTATTACAGTCGGTGATTTCGGTCTGGGTAACAAAAATGAGCGAGGAGAGTTACTAATTGAATTTTGTAATGACAACGATATCGTCATATCCAGTACGTAGTATCAACTTCCACCAAGAAGATTGTATACATGACGAGCACCAGGAGATCGTCCAGGTCATTTGATACGAAATCATACGAAATCAAATTCATTAAATCTTGATAAACAAAAGATTCCGCAACTATATAAAAAGAGTGGCCGCTTACCCTGGTGCGGACATTTCGTTTGAGCACGACCACAACCCCTAATCGCGAATGTAAGGCTTCGATTGGCAAAGGTTAAAAAGCCATCCAATAAAAAATACATAAACACTAAAGAATTAATGAGAGATGAATAGCTTAGATCTACATACAGTAAGTACATCAACGAGAACTTGCATAAAGGAAACCTGAAGAAAAAAGAGATACTTGATCTAATGGAGCAACGCAGACAGTACAAAATACATCAGAATTAATAGGAATACAAGGAAATCCAATGTACGATAAGGGCAAAAATTTAAAACGCAAAAGAAAGCTGGATGAAAGAGCGTTGTGAAGAATTGAAATCACTACAAAAAAAGGGAGACAGCTTTGAACTACATAAAAAGGTCAAAGAAACAAGACAAGCTTTTATCAAATTTAAACCGCTACTATGTAACCGCAATCTTTCCTTTAATCTCCGCTACAGGATGGTTTAATGCTATTGTATGCTCCATATTGTTATACGGCATAGAAACATGGACGTTAAGAATATATATATATATATATATATATATATATATATATATATATATATATATATATATATATATATATATATATATATATATATATATCCGGTATTTAGGCGTTTCACGCCCTTCCGGTAGGGATCTATGGAGGAGTATCACCTAGCCGCAAGCCCTTATCTCTTGCCGTACTGCTCCACCATAGGCCGATCAGATACCAGCATATTCTAGACTAAGCCGCAGATTCATTTTATAATTTTAAACTACTGCGTTAGCCTTTTTGTTTGCTATTCACCGAGCCGGGGATTTGAACTGACATCTCTCGCATTGAAGCGAAGGAGAAGCCAGCCGCCCAGCCCGCTTGGCTATCCGATCGACAACGACAACGTTAAGAATACCTTCCATTATTAAGTTGGAGACCTTCGAAATGTGGACGTTGCGAAGAATGTTCCGCATACCATGTACAGATAGGGTGAGAAACGAGGAAGTCTTAAGAAAGGCAAATACTGAGAGAGAACTACTCAATTTGATCAAGGTGCGAAAAATTTTATACCTCGGCCATATTCTGAGCGGAAAAAAATACGCAATCCCTTAACTAATCATCCAGGGAAAGATTGAAGGCAAGAGATGAGTAGGTCGCAAACAAATGTCGTGGCTACGGAACATAAACAACGGGACAGGCATAAATAACACTAGCGATCTTTTCCATGCCGCAAAAGACAGACGTCTGGCCTTAAGATAATTCGCCAACGCACTATAAGTGCACGGCACTATAAGAAGAAGAAGTAATAACGCGTTATAAGAAATATCCACTTCAGCCTCCTCAAAAGCCATGCGCCATTTTTATATTGGTGTCCTTGTATTTCACATAAATATACAAGTTTTTATCTAAATTAAGTTTTGAACTAAAGAATTTATTTTTATCAGTAATTGAGCGAACGTTTTCTTAAAGATCACTGTCATTAACATGTATTTATTATTTATTTGTAAATACTTCTAAAGCGTTGGTGTAATTACTTATCTAATTAAATATTTCCCCACAGTTTTTTAAACTTACACCCTTAAGGTCGTCTTTAAAATGATTAGGATCTTAATGCTGCAGACAGCCATTGATGAATTAATTAAAACGACTGTGGTATCTCCATTTATCTCATACTAATCACACTTCTTGGGGTTACTTCAAGTCATTTCCATTTTCCGTATACTTTATTTAATTAAAAAAGTGAAGTTTAAGCTGCCTGAGTTCGTTAAGCAAAATTTATTTTAATATATTCAGTGTATGCTTTTTGTTCTGTTTTATGTAGTTGACTTTCGTAATCGTCCTGAGAAGACTGGAAGCTTTGAAAAACTTAATAATCTACTGACATGAATAAATATTTAGATATACACTTGTCACAAAAGTGCCGAGTTATATAGGATATTTTAAGTATTGTATTAAAGAGATTACTTTCTTGAATACACTGCTCAAGAGTTCTTACTAGAGCTCGGGAAATTTGAAAAATGCCTATTAAGTGCATATTTGCATATTTTGGATAAATTGTATAAGTGCATATTATGCATATATTAAAAGTGCATATTTTCAGGTATACCACAATATAGACGAATATCTGATAACACAAGTAATGCAATTTAGCGAGGTAGGTAAAAATATCTCTCGGAAATACCCCTTATTGATATAAGTATAATATGACATTATGCCCAGTAAAACGCGATTAGCCGGTTGCCGGCATTAAATAAAATCATTAATCATAAATCAATATGGTTTTTCTCGAAAGCTTAACAAATCAAAAATTACTAGAATTTGTATTACCAAAAGACAAAATGCAATTGTCGTTCTGTCTGTAGTTACAGTTAATTCTCTTTGTCAACCATTTTCCATCCACTCTGAATGTAGGTCTTTCCTAATTGCTTTAATCTTTCTCTATCTTGCGACAATCTAATCCACTGTTTGCCTGCCACTGCTCTTATGTCATCTACCCATCTTTTTTGAGGTCTTCCCACGCTTCTTGTTGTCGTCCTTGGTGTCCATTCTAGAATTCTCCGTGTCCACCTGTTGTCATTATATCGGACTAGCCCAGCTAGTGACCTGCCCAGCGCCATTTAATTTTTGTAATTTCTTCCATAATATCCCTAATCTTTGTTCTACGTCTTATCTCGCTGTTTCTAATCTTCTCTCTGTGATATTCCAAGCATGATTCGTTCCATTGCTCTTTGCGTTGTTTCTAATTTTTTAGCAGATTTTTTGGTAAAGGCTACTGTCTCCAAACCGTACATAGGTACAAACCAGCAGGTGTTATACACCTTTTTCTTTAAGTTTACAGGAATGGAGGTGTTTTTCAAGATATATGCTAGTTTGCCGAAAGCGCCCCATGCCATTTGTGATCTTCTTTTAATTTCAGCATCTTAATTTGGTTTTTCAAGTTTGATGACATGACCTAAATATACATAATGTTCAACATTTTCTATGGTATTATTTTGTATTGTTATATTTGTGTGGTCTCGGCTCAGTATTTTTGTTTTACTGTAGTTTATTTTTAAGCCTACTGCTCCTGAAACTGCATTTAATTGTTGTAACATATTATTTAGTTCTTGGATATTATCGGCTATTAAAACTATGTCATCTGCGAATCTCAAGTGGTTTAAGTATGCTCCGTCGACGTTGATACCCTTGTTGTTCCATTCTATAGAGTTAGTTCAGTTTGGTGTATTCTTTGGTTCAGTAAAGTTGTGTTTAAGTTTATATCAAAAGTGTTTGAAAATGCCAAAACAAAGTGCAAGTAAAACAATTCTTCTAAAAAAGTGGATTAATAATAAAACAGAGTTCAAAATCATTGATGACGATCATATACTTTGCAGGGTTTGTGACAAACCGGTCAATATTATGTTTAATTTAATTATTGTTTTAACTTTTAAATATTTTTCATCATAAATTAATATGTCATTTTCTGACGGTAAAGTTGTGACATTTTACTAGAACCTCTGATATTTTTAAAGAAAAATTCTACGATCAAAACTCAAAAAACAGTTTATATAGGAGTTACTTCGGGAAACAAGTTTTTTAAAGTGAAGAAGTACTACAATTTATTTGTTAATTATTCATTAATTTCTTTATTTTAAATTTTCATATTGTGTGTGAAAAAGAGATGTTGTACAAGTTCCTTTTGCTACGACACTACTCTTCCTTCTGCTCGCGGAGATAAGAATACGACCGAGGCAATTTACCCTGCCTGTCGTAAGAGGTGACTAATGTGAAGTAATTGAGAGGTGTAGAGCCGTCGTTTGAGGTGTCGGGTTTGTAGAAACACACGCAGGGCGCTTCGGCGTTACGGTCACCGCTCTACTCTCCTAGTATCCGAGACGAGACTATCGTGGGACTACTCTACTCTCATTTCCACAAGATCCAGGTGAGGTTGAACGAGCTGCATCCCTGACGCACTTTTTCCCCATTAGGGGTGCTGGGTCACGGCACTTACTTACCTTGGAAGACACAAGAGTGGTAGAGGAGAGATCTTCAGTGGCTACCTGTCTACGTGCGAGGTGGAATTCCTCTACCTGTTCACCTTTTCGCCCCCGAGGGGGGGGGGATAACGAACGGGTGTTGGTAATCGCAACACAGGTATGGTGTCGGACTCGTAGGGGCTAGTGGTTCCGCTTACAGTCGTATGCCAAAAGGTCAGGAAGACCAGGGTCCTGCCAATGTTTTCATTGGAGGGAACACGAATATATTTAATGCTATGACTCTAGAAAAAAATATGTAGATTCCAGCATGTAATTTACTGTTGAAGCGATTAAAACTGCAATTGGAAATAATCAAATATGGATATTTGTTGACGAGACGACTGATGTTAAAGGATGGTATATTGCAAATCTGGTTATAGGAAGTTTAATTGGGAGTGAGTGTAGCACCGGCCATTTAGCTTCCGTTACGGAGTTGCAAAAAATAAATAATGTAACTATTTGTAGATTTGTAAATGAATGTCTGAGTAACTTTTTTTTACCTCAACTGATACCAACTTAAAAAATTTTGTTATTAAGTGATGCTGCGCCATATATGATTAAAGCTGGACAGCATTTAAAAACATTTTTTCCAAATTTGATATAAGTTACTTGTTTAGCACATGATTTAAATAGAGTAGCATCCACTGTAGGGACAGAGTTTCCAATGGTCAATACCCTTGTATCAAATATATATAAAAAAATATTTTAAAAGCCCCTCTGCGAGTTCAGGCGTATAAAGATGATTTGCCAAATGTATTTTTATCACCTGAACCGGTGATAACTAGGTGGGGTACATGGATAAATTCAGTAAATTTTATAACAAATATTTTGAGGAAATTGGAGTCATCATTTTTAGTTTCGATGTAAAAAAACCGTTTTAAGAATAACGTATAAATATTGCTAAATCAATTACTAGATTAGAAAAGCGAAACATTTCATTAGACCAAAGTATTAAAATTATCAATTTAATAAATGAAAAAGTTAACCACCTTGGGGAAACCAAAAAAGTGTATCAAAAATTCTGCACAGTGTTAGTGAATGAGAAACATCAAAAAAAAAATTAAATAAATAATATTATTAAGATAGGGAATTGTGAAGATAATTTAATTTTACAGGTAGAACCCTAAATTATACAATACACAGTTTGCTCCTTTAACTTCGTGTGACGTAGAAAGAAGTTTTTCTCGTGATTGATCATGAATCAAAGAATAAATGAATATAATGATTTAGATAATACAAATTACAATAAATATTTTTTGTGACTTTAGGATAAAATAAATTAAATAACTTGAATACAAGTATTACTGCGTTTTTTATTTATATGCATTAAATGCATAAAAGAATAAAAAGCATATTTAAGTAAGTACATTTTCAACTGTTTTTTTGTGCATATTTGCATGCATATTTTAAGTGCATATTTCCTGGGCTCTAGTTATTACTCTTGTATTGTCACATTTAAGCTTATCGCCTTTTTTCTGTAATCTTCACATCCATTCCACCAATATTTTATTCTTCAGATATTTGTCATTCTTCCCATACTCTTTCTCTTATTGGGTTTTGTCTGTTAAGTGTTCTGCATATCTTGTCTGCGGAATTTCGTAAATTTTCTGGTGCTTTGATTTTCTTTTATTTTTAGACAGCCACATTAGTTTCCTATAAGGCCACTTATTTTTCTACATGGAAGATGGGTGCTGACAGCAACTCTATACATTTTATACAGAGATAAATAGATAAAATACTAAAAAAACTATTTATAATCACCGAAGCAATACCATTAGTGCAGTTCACCAAAAATAGCAGAAAGTCTGAAACTGCCTGCATGAACAATGAAGTGAGAACGCACTCGGAAGGAAAAAGATAGCCTGTGCGCGCGGGTGAACTTTAAAATATATGTCTAATCGGAGACACAAATATAGAAACGTAAAGTTTGAATAGTTTCTAATAGGTCCCATACACAATTATTATTATTGTTATTACTTTTCTTCAGTATATTTGTAGTATTTGTTCTACAAAGTGAGATGTAAAAAAATAGATCCAACAAAAGCCGCTTGTGTTGCTATAAATTATGGCATTTTAAACCAAAAATTATATTTTTATATTGACCATTTATACTTTATATTACCATCATATTGACCAAAAGGTTTCGGAGAAAAAGGGCGCAAGCAGTAGGGTTAAAAAGTAGTAATAAAATCGTCTACTGCAATACTAATAGAAATGAGATGTTCGGTTCCGGTGAAGCATAATTATGGTGTCTTTGTACCAGTACCTTTTATTGACAGTGGCCTTTATCTTTGAAGATTTCCCAACGTATGAAACAAGTGTAAACTCTGATAACAGGTCAATTTACAGAGAACTGCGTACATATTTAAAAATACGAAAATAGAATTCAGACTTTTCCCTTCAGATTCGATTTAAATTACATGTTTAATATAGGTACACAACACAGATTTGCAAATTTGGAAATGACTTTCCTTTGCGGTTTGTACTTACAAAAAATATTTCGCAGCCTTTCGGCTATTTTTGGTGAACTGTAAAGTCACTTTGAAGAGGTATAAGTGTTATCAAGAATATCTGTTATACTCCAGGCGTCAGAGACGAAAATGCCACTGATCCTCTAAAAATCATACGCTCTAAATTTTGCCGAGCATATTAACTTTGTATCCCCAAAAAAGATGCAAAAAAGTTTACCACTTTTATCCCCGGGCTTCCCCAGTAAAAACGCAAAAAATCGATTTACCAAGAATTTGTACACCGTAGAAAAAGATGTTTTAAATAAAAAATGTAGCTAAGATAATTTTAAACAAACTGCATACGAAATATACACTCTTTGTATTTAAAACGCATTTTGATTTTTGTCGATAGGACACTTGGATCAAAAATATCGAATTTTACCGTCGAGCTGATACAAATTTGATTGAACATTGATTCTGGCATGCAAAATCGACGGTCGCTTCAAGCGTTGTTTCTAAGAGAACGGTTTACACGTTTTTTTTTAGGGGTAAAAGTGGTAAAACTTTTTTGCATCTTCTTGGGGTCCCACAATTAATATTCTCCGCAAAATTCAGCTTGTTCGCATGATTTTTAGTGGTCAACAAGTCGATATTCTAAAAGAACTTTATATAAACTAAACAAAAGGGATTTGTAATAAGTTTAATTCCCCTGTGCGTCAGATATATCACTTATTTTTATTTAATAATAAAATTATCAACAATCAAAAACTTTATGCACGATATATATCAATTATTATATTTACGGCTTGATATATCGCGACTGGGGGATGTATTTGCATCACCAAATTAAATAAAATATCGGAGGTTTGTGGGCAACCGTTTGTAAACTGTGGTTAAAATATTTTTGAATTGGAAATTTGTTACGATTTAATTTATTGGACAGTCATTTTGTTAACTAAATCGATAAATGGTTTATATAGTTCACCATTGCTACATTCTAATCAGGTGATATATACCACAAAAGCCACTATATGTATATATTTACAATTTTGATTTACTGTATTTTGGTTATATTCTTCTTTTTATTATTACGATTTAAATTTAAATTAAATATTCTCTAGACATTTAGATAAATATAGACACAGTTGTGAATTTACACTTGGACGAAGTTCTTTAAAGTGTTGCGTCATTCAATTAGTAACTATGGTTTTCAAAAGATTCCTAAACCAGCAATATTTAATAGATGGTTTAGAAGAAGCTGTCAAGAAAATTCAATATGTTGTGTTTAAATTTAAAAGATTAACGAGTAAGGGAACATTGACGGGGATACTAATCTTGAAAACACCAGAGCTTCGCAGGATATTGCAAGAACTGTTGAAGTATATAGAACACAAATAGTTTTTAAAAACTAAAAGACAGCGTCTATTATCTGTTTATAAAAAGAGATTACGATGTACGAGACGACAGGTATAGTGGACAAAAGTGGTTACGTCATGTAACTACTCAAAAAAGCCAGTCAAGTATTTTAATTTAATGGAACCATTTTAGATATATATATATATATATATATATATATATATATATATATATATATATATATATATATATATATATATAAATATATATACCCCTATAAAGAAATAATAATAATATAAAAGAATAATAATGTTATAGGTGAAAACCCTCCCAATGAACATAAACAAAACATAAAAGCTTATGAAGACAATTTAAAATAAGAAAAACATCTGGGCCGCATATTTCGAAGCGATAAATACTCTTTTCTCTACGTGATCATGCCTGGAAGAGTAGAGGGAAGAAAAGACGAAACCTTGGCTGAGGAATATCGGAGATTGGACTAAACTCAGAAGACACAGGAAGTGAACACAAACTATTGCTAGAAAAATAAGAATAAAAATAACACCAAAACATTTTCTACAGGAAATCACCGAGGATAAATTCAATGTAAAATCATTGTGAAACGACTCTACAAGCGAAATGTACCTAAGGAGGCTAGCACAGAAGATACAGCTGAAACAAATGGACGACATCGAAGATATAAATGAGGGCTGGGAGAAAATTAAAAACAACATTGAAGAAGCAGCAACAGAAGCTCTATGAAAACGCAAAGTCATACTGAACAAAAGAAACAACAACAATACACCATGGTTCAGAGGCCTACACAAAGTACAAAACATCAAATACTCCAGAAACCCGAGACACACATAGAAGAATACAAAATGAAACAAAGCAGTTGGTAAGAGAAATAAAAAATGAACACTGGGAACAGTTTACAAAAAGGATGTAAAGCGACTTCTACACTATACAAGACAAATATGAAGATTCATAAAAAACCAATGGAAAAAAATGGCACAATAGAAAGAATACAATAACAATACAATACCAGCAAACGAATGTGAAAGATCCCTGACGGAGTTGTTTAAAGAAAAGGAAAATAATAATCAACACAATAACGTACCTGAATTAAGACACGAAATAGAAATCAATTTGCAGGAAGTAGAGATAACCATAAATTCATTCAAAAATAGAAAGTCACCAGGACCAGACGAAATAACCAACGAGCTTTTAAAACACGGAAAAACAGCATAATGGTACCAATGTTCAAGAAAGGAGATAAAGAAGACCCCAACAATTAAAGAGGTATAAATCTGCTGAAAACCACACTAAGCTTACCACAAAAGTCCTAACCAAGAAAATCAATAAACTAACAATTTCATACGATGAACAACAAGAATTCAGATGATCCTACGTAGATGCCGTATTTCTACTAAGACAAATCACAGGAAAGGCCATCGAGTACAATAAACGAGCATATCTACGTTTTATAGACCAGATAAAGGCTTTTGATTGCATCCAACTCAAAGACGTCTTACACCTACTGTACAAAAGAAACATACCAATCAATATTATAAAAACCATCGAAAACATCTACTTCCATAATCGAATAAAGGCAAATATAAATGCAGATAGAAGACATAAGTGAATGGGTGACAAAACAGAAACAGGAGTGGAACGAACACATTAGAAGAATGGCAGATGGTAGGATAGTACGAATGGCACGAGATAAGTCACCAAATGGACGAAGAAGTATTGGCAGACCAAGAAAAAGATGGTGCGATAATTTAAACAATTTAGGAGGCTACGATTGAAGAAGAAACAGGCTTTAAAGCCTACAGACAAAAAGAAAGAAGAAAAAAGGACTAACCTCAGTGTTGAACAGTTATTTACCGTTGCAAAAGATAGGGAAGCATTTAAAGAAGTGATCGCCAACCTTCGGCAAGTTTCTTAGAAGACGGCATAATAAGAAGAAGGACCATTTTAGTTCCTTGTAATGTGGGTTTCAATGGAATTTTTGAAGACATCATAAAAAATAAATATTTGAACAGAAATTGATTCATTTTAATCTGCATATAATTTTAATTTGTAATTTTGACTGTTGTAATTTTTCATATTTAATAAATATGTGGTGACTCCGCCGATAATCAAGTTTCATTTGGGCTTTTTTTAAATAACCGAATAGGAAAAATATTTACGTAATTTTCACCGATATTATAACTCGCATCACTAGCTCCTTTATATTTCATTTCCATACAATTAAATTTATTCTAAATGATATCGCCCTGAAAACACGATATGTCAATTTATAAATTAATTACGGCATTCCGCGTCAGTGCCCTCCATCCAAATAGCGCATAAAATTGAAAAGTATGTGCCTGTTTATATTCTAAAAGAGTTTACTGGGTCACTGGCTTTTAATTGATTGATTGTAAATTAAAAATCAACCCTTTGCGAGTCAACGGCTGAAATAATAAAGAGTATTGTAAGAGCAACGTGATCCACTTCGAAACAAGTTAATAATTCAAAGAACAGTCCGAACTGGAAGAGAAAATTTTGAAATAAACGAGTTAATTAGAGAAGCTAAAAATGCCATTTAAGTATTTTAAATCCTTTGTAATTGTGCTTGTATAATTACTAGACGCGACAGTTTGTTTGTTTTAAAGTTACAGATTATTTTTAGCAGTAAAAAGACCATAGAAACGAGTTATATCCGACAAAAATATACAGAATAAAAAGGCCAATTAAGAATCATCGAAGCATTTGCAGATTTTTAGATACTAAACTTACAGATGTATTCATTTTTAAAATTAGATTGGTCTAGAGCATCACTAAATTGTTAGGCGTAGTCGACTCCAAACATACATTGATGTCCTTCCATAAACGATATCGAATATCGAATAAAATTGTCTATACTCGAAAAAAAAAGAAAGCTATTTTCGTAAACTTTGATAAACTCAATGTGTTTGTTGTTTTAAATGTAGTAACCTTTTCGTGCGTGAAGTTGACTCACAACAATTCGCGATTGGATTTTCTTCTGCCTATTCTATAAATTGCGGCGATTTACATTAGAGGACTTATCTCAGTAATTTTACTAATCGAGCGGAAGTGTAGTATTCCACATATTTGAGCTTTAAGCATGCGACAGATTGCATGTAGTTCAAAGATATACATTTCTTAAATATATATATATATATATATATATATATATATATATATATATATATATATATATATATATAAAAAGGTTTGTGTAAGTAATTTTTCAATTATTCGAGTTTGAGTGAGTCGCTGACGATTTTGTACAATTTAATTTACTCGATGATAATAAATAAGATTAGCAAGTTATTATTTTTGTTTTAAATGTTTATAAAATAAAACTTTCCTGATGGGTGGGGTATTGCTACTAGTGAAAAAGGTTGGATACAAGTAGATGCCTTTCATAATTGTATATCTAAAATATTATATCCTTATTTAATAAAACAACATATTGAATTTCCAATTATAATGTTTGTAGATGAACACAAAACACTTTTAACATACCAACTAAGTCAACTATGTACAGAACTCGAAATTTTCTTAGTGGCATTATATTCAAATGCCACTAGAATTCTTCAACCCGCCGATGTCTTTAGTTTCAAGCCACTTAAAAATGCGTGGAAAAGAGCTTTGAAAGAGACAAAATCCATTTGAACAACTAAGTAAGACGAACTTTGCTCCAATTTTAAAAGAAGCGGTAGATACTCTTAAACCATCGTCTATCTTAAGTGGTTTTAGAGTGTGTGGTCTCTGTCCTTGGAACGCGGATAGTATTGACTACAGCAAATGCCTAGGTAAAAAATATACCGTTGATAAATTTGGCGATGCCTAGGTAAAAAATATACCGTTGATAAATTTGGCGAAACCACAACAAAATCAATCAATTTGACCGATTTTTGCAACATATGCGATGAAGATACTTTACAGCTCTTAAAAGAAGCCAAAAAAAATGATAAGTCTGATAACACTAGCAAAAGTTTTAGGGTACTACTTAATCTATTTACCATTTTTTATCCGAATAATCCAAATATCGAAGAAGGCGATAATTCATAAATTGTAATAGATGAAATGTTTTTGGAAGATATGTCTGTAATAGAAGAGAGAGCAGTGATGACTTTAACTTACGATACAGAATCTGTACCTGTTGTTCTTTTGAAACAAGTTCGTGAACAAAGGTGGCACAAAATCTAGCACTTTACTCAGAAAATACTCACGAAATAATCACAGGATCGCTGCCATTTCAACATTTGATTCAGTTCCCTATACTAGTCAAAACTCTATAAATAAGAGCAGTAACATATGTTAGATTATTTGCCTTTGGCCAAAACTTCCGAAGGTAAGGAAATACGTAATACCCAAAGATCTAGTGTTGTAATTTTTCTCCAATTTTTAAAAGAGAACTAGAGGAAAAGGAACGCGAAAAAAATTAAAAAGAGGGGACAAAGTGAGAAAATAAAGCAAAACGATTTCTGAAAACTAAAGAAAATTTATGGAAAGGAAAAAGTGTTAAACGAAATACTAAGATCAAGGTACTCAAAGAAATATCTTTATTTCAACAGAAACCTGGTATTTTAGAGGACTTAAAAGTACACAAACTTTTAAATAAAGAAGATGATCGACAGCCTCATGAAAAAAATATGGAAATAGGTCAATTCCAAAAGGACGTTAGAAATCTGTTAGTATTGGGATTTGGTCCAGAAGTTCCAGTTACCCTATCTCCAATAAATTTTCTTTATTCCCCCTGTATCTCAGCCACTAAGCCCTTCAAGGTTTCATCTTATTACATTAAAACGTTTTTTGTCGATTGACGATAAATGCATTGTATATAAATTTTGGCTTTAAATGCATTACTATTAAGTGAAAACTAGTGCAAACGTAATGAAAAAGTGTCAATTATTTAACGAATCACTCGAGAGATAATAATGGCTGTGCAAACGAATTAACTATAATTCTTACAAATGCTAGAAAATCCATCTCTCAAAAATGAAGCTCGTTAAGATTGCAATTAGTGATAAATTAGTTCTCACATACGGTTACCATCACTCTGCGATTTAATAGGAAAAAAACAACGCGGAAAGAGAGATAAATGGGAAAAAGCGGTAGAACGAGCGGTAATTGACTTAAAAAGAGAGACGCAAAGTAAACAGTAAAATTTTTGAGCACACAATGGTTTATTTGTGGACTTTAATAAGTAGATAAAAAAATACTAAAAGCCAAAATGCAATCAGCAGAAACTATGCATTTTAACCAAATGTTATAATTAAAGAATGATGTTTAAATTTACAAGCTTTGTTAGTTTTATTTCTAGAGGGCAAAATAAATAAATAAAATCAAAACATTTTATCACTTTATTTTTTTATGCATATGCGGTGCCGCCTTTTTTTACATGGCGCGTCAACCGCGTAGGGTTATTGGCGTGTATGGATTATGATACAGAGTATTTCTATACTATTATTGTCGTTCTTTATGTATATCGCTACTCTTCCGCTGGCTATTTTAGCATGCTGTCGATTTTTAAAGAAACAGCTAAAGTTTTTTTACTTTATGTACAGTGTTTCTTTTAAAGTTAGTTGCTTGTAAACATAGAATCATTGGTCTGTAGTTTGAGACCAGTATTTGAAACATTTCTAAATGGGTGTAATACACTCGCGATCATAAAATCCGGGTCATCTTGAAAATTTCAAGTTTCTTAAATATTTTTGCCTCTGGTGCAGTAATTACCTTTTTTTTGGCTAATGTATTTTTTATTTGTCATCAATGTTTGTTTTGAAGGAAAAAAAATGGGTTCTTATTGTTTTTATTGAAAAAAACAGAAAACAAATCAAATTTTTGATAAAACAGACATACGAAAAAAAATTGAAAATACAGAACGTGGTAAAAAATCAGTGAAATTTCAATGACCAATATCGTGTATTGCCTCCCCTTGCTCTAATAATCTCTTGCAGACGACGGGGCATACTCTCAATTTTTCTCCGGATTACATGTTGTGGTATGTTATTCCACTCTCTTACTAACAGATCCTTAAGCTCCTGTGCGTTGTTAGGAGGAGGTGTATGGGTTTGAATACGTTTTTCAAATCGTCCCAGAGATGTTCGATGGGATTCAGGTCCGGAGACCTAGCTGGCCAGGGTACCCTCGTAATTCCAACTTCGTCCAAGTATTACATACTGATCCTGGCAACATGCGGTCGCACGTTGTCCTGCATAAAAACGGCGTTTTCTCCAAGCCCTGCCAAGTTGGGTATAACATGTTCTTCCGGAATCTCCGTAATGTACCTTCGTGCAGTTAGGGACCCATTTTCGATGAAAGGTAATTCTGTGTGGAAGTCGGAAGATATACCTCCCAAAGCCATGACCGAGCCTCCACCAAATGGCATTCTTGGAGCAATGCAAGCTTGTGTAAATCGTTCACCGGTTCTCCTCCAAACTCTTACACGTCCATCGGATCCAGTTAGGCAGAAACGGGATTCATCTGAGAATAACACTTTGCTACAATCGTTAATTCCCCAATGCGCGTATTGTCGAGCAAAAGCTAGTCGTGCAACTCGAGACACCCGGCGAAGTGGCGGTCCTCTAGCCATTACCCGAGAAGATAGTCAAGAAGAACGAAGTCTTCTTCTGACTGTTGCAACACTAAAATTGCGATTTCGTACTTCCTCTAGACGATTTTGGTGCATAACCGCAGTTGAGGTCCGGTTTCGTAAAGCCTGAAACACAAGGAAACAGTCATCTAGTGCCTTGGTCGTTCTTCTTCGTCCAGAGCCAGGTCGCCTGGTTAGCAAACTTGCCTCCTGAAAGCGTTGAAGCACTCGTTAAACCGTAGAAAGGCTTACGCCAACAGTTCTTGCGACTTGCCGTTGAGTGTGACCGTCTTCCACAAGTGCAACAATTTGTACCGTTTCAAACAGTTAAAGGCATTTTTGTCAAAAAATAAACAGTAATAATTGCACTAATAAACACTAATGGTGGCAATAATAAACGTTTGTCCGTTGCATTTAAACAAAAAGTCGAAGTACAAACGAGACATTTAAAACAAGCGGAGTTACAGGTAGCGTTCATTTTGGGAAGTGTGCACTTTACCGCGAAATCGGCACTATTGGAATTCTTTGTTACAAAGGAAACCGCAACAATTCTCAGAAACATGCATTAGTTTGTATTTGTGTTATTATTATTTACGATAAAGCTCGTTAAAAATGAAATATCGGTGATTTTCAAGGTGACCCGGATTTTATGATCGCGTATCATGGACGTATAAATAAAGATCTTTATTTATACGTAAATGGTGTAATATACATTTAGATTCCATTGCAATAAACTGCTCAATGTTATTATTATGTTAGTATGTGTCTATAGAGGTATCGCTGTCTGCCTCGATATGGAAGTTTGGATCAATTTGTCAAATAATTTTATTTCTTAGCCGGGTGCATCTACTTTTAATTTTTCTGTCATTTAGTTTAGAGTATATTTTTGTCAGTAGATCTGTGACTAAAGAAATTTCATTGGTATATATTCTTGCAATACTTAGTGTGTCCGAAAATCCTGTGTAGTTTTCGAAAAAATCTATTAGTTGTTCATAGTTTAAGGGATAATTGGAATTTTGGTCGCTAAAAAATTCTTCTGTTGGTTTCAGCATTTGCTCTAGCGTCTTCTCTTGGTTTAATTTAGTCTTTTTCTCTTTGTCTTTTGGTAATTCAAAGATGTGTTCTAATGAAAGAGTTGGGGATGGTGTAGAACGCTCAGAAACTGTGCGTTTTTGTGGAACTGAATCTGTTTCTATTTAATTAGTTAGAGGAGTTTTGTACTTGTAACTTGTATACTTCTGTACTTGTTTTGTAATTGTTACTATTTTCTATAGGGTTCTGACATGCTTCTATATTGTGAGGTATAGAAGATGTGTCGCCTGATACAAACACCTTTGCTCGACAGTCTTTTGATAAGTGATTGGTGTTTTTACATATTTGGCAAGTCTGGTTATTGAAAGATAAGTATAGTCTATATGATGTCTCCTCATAAGTAATAACAAAAGAATCTGTTAAGCTATGGTTGGTTAAAGAAGATATGTAAGTTTGCCGCCTGAAGCTTAATATATGCTGGAATTCAGGACTTGAAGTCCCTATCCGTAGAAACGATAGGGGTGACAAAAGTTTGACACCAAGTGCTTGCAGTTCAGATTCTAAGATTAAGTGTGGAATGGACGGACATAGGTTAGAAAGTACTAGTCGTTGGCTGGTGGTGATTAGTCGACGTGCTTGTAAGAGTTGTTGATTAATGTTAATTTTTCCGTGGTTGGTTGTTTTTTTTTTTTCTCGTTTTTACAATATTTTTTCGACTGTTAATTTAAAAGCACCTATATATATATATTAATACCTCTATATTAAGACATGAAACAATCTCGTTTACATTTTTATTTATTTTATTTAGATTTGACATTATCAACTCTTCTTCTTCCTCTTATTCTTGTAGCAATAAAATTATTGCGATAAGTTTGCGAGAATTTATTTTTCTAAACGTACAATCTTTTGAAGAACGAACGTGAAACTAATTTCTAAACTTGTTTTGAGCACGACAGAATCTATGTATGCGAACTAATCTAACAAACCGACTTACCCAAAACTGCAATGAGTCGATTACAACAGATTCTGCTGTACCTGTATGCCGTGCGCTGAGCAGTTTTCTAACAAACCGTAGCTTTACACTCATGATAGGCCACGTCATGTAACGTACCCAACACTGAATAATATATAAATACTGTAGGATATTAAAAATAAAAATAAAGACTTACACTTCGATCATGGTAGTTGCTGACGGTATTATGGAAAAATAATCCAGCAATTAACGCCGCAATGTTGGCAGTATAACTAGCTACAAATATCACTGAGAATCCTCCCCAAACGTTGATTAGGAACTTATTGGGCCAACTTTTCGGTGCCTTAAATGCTACTAGGTGGCCGCATAGTAGACCCCACATCACCCAAAGCGCCGAAGACATGCTGAAGTTTTTGGACCGCTGTCTGCCCCATGGATTCAGTCCGAACGGACTGAGCCACTCGTAAATCGCTACGGCTATGGCGGTGATGTTGAGACCTGCAAGTAAAAACATAATTAATACTGATAAAGGAGATTAGTATTAACCCTTAACTTGGCAAAGTATGTTATAATATACAAATTTTTTATTTAACAAGCAGTAGTATTTGAAATCCAGTTCTTGGCACTCTATAGTTGAGTATACTGTTATGTCTTTATTAATTCCAATTTATTGTTCTTATTTTAATTGGCATTACAATACACTTGGCAATAACACTTGGCATTTGTAAACCTGAGAAAGGCGTATGACTCTGTACCAAGGTCAGAACTATGGGAGGCAATGTACAAATTAGAAATACAGACGGAACTTATAGAAGCTACAAAAGCTCTGTATAAAGAAAATAAAGTATCCATTAAAATGGGAACAAGAATCATAGGAGACTTCACCACAACAAAAGGGCTCCTGCAGGGTTGCTCCACATCTCCAACCCTATTTAAAATATACTTAGAAAAAGCCTTGACTACATGGAAAAGAAAATGCGAAGGCATGGGAGTACCGGTACGGAACGAATAGCTATATACATTAAGTTTTGCAGACGATCAAGTAGTGATTGCACAAGACCAAGACGACCTCAGCTACATTATAAAGAAACTACAAGAAGAATATACCAAGGCTGGCCTAGATATTAACCTCGCGAAAACAGAGTACCTATCTACAAGTGAAGAAGACATAGAAGATCTACAGATTGATGACAACGTAACAATCAAAGGAAAGGATAAATTCAAATACCTGGGGTTTATAATCACAAAAAAAGCAACAACAGAGGAAGAAATTACACAAAGATTAGGACAAACAAGAACAGCAATCCGACAACTTAACTCAGTATGGTGGGATAGACACCTAAATATGAAGACAAAAATGCAGATTTATAAAACATTAGTGCTAAGTATTATGACATATGGGGCTGAAAATTGGATCATAAACAAGAGAAACGGCAGTAAGATAGTAGCAACAGAGATGGAATGCCTGCGAAGATGCTGCAGAGTAACAAGAATGGATAGGAGAAGTAATGACGAAATAAAGCAAAGAACATCAATAGAAACAGACATACTAACATATATAGAACAAAAAAGACTAAAGTGGTATGGACATGTAAGAAGAACTAGCGACAGCAGATGGATATAGAGAATAACCGAATGGAGCCCCATAGGAAGGAGGAAAAGAGGACGACCCCGAAAATCCCGGAGGAACGAAGTAGACGACGCCATGAGTAAGAGAGGACTAAACGATGGAGAATGGAACAACAGAGAGAGATGGAAACGGTTGAGCGAGAGAAGGCAGTGAATACTGTAGAATCCCTAAATAAATATATATTTTAATTTAATAAAACACGATAATTAATATCAATTTATTAAACCACTGTATAACAATTTATTTGACTAATAATTACATAATTTATCTATCGGACGTTACATTTGAAACGTGTCGCGATCTTCTTTTCTGACTGCCCGTTTTCCTCAAAAAGGTCCTGTTATATACCCAATACCGTTAGACTAAAAAAGTCGGTGGCCTTCTCGACTAGACAGAGCGGCGAATGGTCTCAAAACTGGTATTTTTACATCGGCTCGTCTCCAGAAAGTTCGATTGTTGTTTTTATAGCGGAGGGGGACCCATCGTGTGTCAGGTACGTATTACCTAGAGAATACGTGAATGAATGAGAATATTATTATCTGTCTACGGAAAAGACGGAGTAATAAAAATGCATTATCTGCACGTGATCGTTGTCAAATTACTTTCTTCGCAGAAGTTGTATGGGTCAGTTATCGGTATTGTACACAAGGGCGTACGTTAAGGTATTTTGAAGAAATATTGTGCTTTGTATTGTGGTATTGTGCTAATTGTATTTATTTTATATGTTAAGATTTATATTGTGTATTGTACATTTTTGTGTTTTGTAAAGAAATTAGGTAAGTACATATACCAATACAGATATTGGTCAACAAAGTATTGTGGATGTAATCACGCAGTATAAATATGTATAAATTATTTTATAAGAAACAGGGACGCGCCAAGTAACTTCCAGTAAAATTACCAGGGTAGAACTATTATAATCAATCACTCCTTCACATTTTAACGAGGAAAACTATGAAGTTTTCTCTACATCTACCTACATTTTTTAAGGAACAATCAGTACACAGTACACTTAAAAAATACTACATTAAACACTAAAATTCCACTAAAATCCCACGTTTCACCGGGAAAAGACCCAGATTTCGACGGCATCCACCACGAATACATACTCAATTGCATTCAGAATCCCACGGGAATTTAAACATTCAAAATTCATAGCAATACTAAAACCAGGTAAACCAGCTGATCACCCAAAAAGCTATCGACCAATTTCTTATAATATAAATCTTATAGTATAAACTACTTAAAACAGTAATGTTTAAAAGAATCAGCCCAATGATCTGCAGCTTTCAACACAGTCTGACCAGAAGGAATGATTTATAGACTCTTACGTACTCTGCCTTGCAAATTCACCGCTAGACTAATAGAAAATATGCTCACCGACAAAGTATTTCAAGTAACTATGGGATACGAAATAAGCAAACAACATCAACAAAGTTTGGCTATGCTGATGACTGGGCTTTATTAACAACAAGAAAATCACAAAAGAAGCTGAAGAGATTCTGACAGAAGACCTAGTAATTATGGAACGTTACTTTCAAAAATGGAGACTTTGTCCCAATGCCTCTAAAACTGAAGTAACCTACTTTCACCTAAACAGCAATCTGGAGTCCAGAATACTACTTAACGTTATTTTGATAACACATGACTCAACCACAATAAACATCCAAAATACCTAGGCGTGGTTTTGGGCAGAACGGTAAGCTTTAGAAAACATTTAAATACAGTTGCTAAAAACTAAAAACCAAAAATAACATAATTCAGAAGCTCTGCGGCACAAAATGGAGGCATCGTTATCCAGACTCACGTCTTCAGGCTTAGCTCTTGTTTATTCTATAGCTAAATATTGCATACCAATATGGATCAACAGTACTTACGTTCAAAAGATTGATATCCAGCTCAATAACAGCATGAGAATGAGAGCTGGAGTAATCAAACCTAAACCAACCCATTGGCTACCAATCTGCTGACCAAAGAATATACGAAGATCCTTAGCAACATGGCGCTGCCGATTCATAACTATATAAAAGATGCAAACCAAGGTCGACTGCGCTCCAGAAAATCTCCAATACAAACCGCAGAATTAGCTGCAACTACCGAGTTCAACATGATCACCAAATGGATCCATGAATGGTCGGAACCTTAACCAAATACAGTTATACCTTGCATCACAGAGACACCTCCTGGATTTGACCTACCACGTAAGACCTGGCACTTAAGACACTTAAAAGCATCAGAACTCAACATGGTCGATGTTGCGTAGTTCCGTATATGTTGTACAAACGGGGTAAGCTACCATCACCTACACATTTACATTTACATGTGTATAAGGTCCACATTGCCTAAAGTTAGCCTATAGTATTTTGATACCCATTTCTCCCCATTTGTTAAAGACACTTCCAGGTTTTATTGTTTACTTTTTAAGGAACTTCTATTATTTTTGTATTGCATTAAAAATTTTTAAGTTATAGTGTCAGATCGAGGTTATATTTTAAAGTTATATTTTAAAATTGAATTGTCCACTTCTACGCCAAATGTTAAAAATTGTTTAAAATTAACGCTATATATTTCCCGTACAGTCAAGCTTGCGTTACTTACATTTTAGCGGTATCTCTCTTTTATAACGCTCCCAATTAATCCTATTGAAATTTACGTTTTTTTTATTACGACGTACATAACATGTTTTTATAAAATAATCGTTCATTTTAGTTTTTGTCTGTATAACTTTTTATTTTATTTTTCTGGTACGTCACTGGTTTAATGCGAACATGGCAGTATCAATAGGCGAAAATGGCAGTATCAGCGCGAGTAGGGAGGATAGCACTAATGACAGTATTCTTGTTCTTTCACTGATCAACTGTTTGCCACGAATTCTGACTAGTTTGACTGTTTGTAGGAATGATTATAATATTTCATGAGTTCACATGGTATTCACGTGATAACTCCGTCTGTTGGGTAGACGGAGTAAGTAATAAATATTTAATATGTTTACGGTTTTGGGTCAGAATTTATCGTAACAATACATTAAAGGCGGGTACACATATGCGAGCAGAACGGCTATATTCGTTAATTTGTACGACAGGACGAACCGCTTGCGAGCTGTTCGTTCGTTGCTCATCAGGAACCACAGCCTGTCGGTTTTTGGGACGAACACAAAGAATGTTCGCAGAACTATAAATTGTGTCTTGTTTCTGCTAAGTGTGCGATGAGATCATTCGGTTAAACAAAATTGCTGAACGAGCGCGGCTTATTCAAAAGTAACGAGAGAAATTAATAACAGATAATGTAAACAAAATACCGAAATGTTTAGAATAACGAAGAAAATTAATTCTCGGTTTGTTATTACATACTTCGGGTATTGGATAGTCTGAACATAAACATATTTTCAACGAACTCTTCGCGAACAGCTCACGAGCAGTTCGCAAACAGTTCGGCTCGCATATGTGTACCCGCCTTAAGGTTACAGAACTGTTCGCGAACCGTTTGTGAACGCTATATTCGTTAATTTGTACGACGGGACGAACCGCTTGCGAGCTGTTCGTTCGTTGCTCGTCAGGAACCACCGCCTGTCGGTTTTTGGGACGAACACAAAGAATGTTCGCAGAACTATAAATTGTGTCTATAAATTGTTTCTGCTAAGTGTGCGATGAGATCATTCGGTTAAACAAAATTGCTGAACGAGCGCGGCTTATTTAAAAGTAATTAGAGAAATTAATCACAGATAATCTAAACAAAATACCGAAATGTTTAGATTAACGAAGTAAATTAATTCTCGGTTTGTTATTAGATACTTAGGGTATTGGATAGCCTGAACATAAACATATTTTCAACGAACTCTTCGCGAACAGCTCACGAGCAGTTCGCAAACAGTTCGGCTCGCATATGTGTACCCACCTTTAGGTACTGCATGTGGCCGACTGGAAATCGGCCCAAAAATTCTTAACTTCGCGCATTTAGTTCTGACGGTATGTATGGATTATGGATACAGTATATAATCCAAATTTTTTGACATAAAGATATCATATTTTTTGTTGTTATAGAATATTTGTATGATGCCCATCTGGCAACATACCAATTTACAGATTTTAAGATTCAAAATTAATCTTTTACCTGAGGGTTAAACTAAATAGCGAAAAAGTTCTTTTGAGGCTGTTGAACAAATTAATATAAATATAACATTGTTATTCTCAACATAAACTTTTTTTGTAAACTAGTATATGCTTTAATTTATTTTTAAATTGTAAACAATAAGTTTAGTTATGTAAATGTTATTTTATGGAAATTACTAAAATCTAAAATATTGAAATTTTATTGCACAGACTATTCTAATCAAGTTTTTTTTTCAATGGCTTTATATTTTTGGCTTTTTCCTTTGTATTGTCTGAAGAAAGGAAATATAATTTTTCAGTTTATCTAATACAAAATGAAATTCAGCTACAAAAGAATTTAAACAGACTTTTATACAAGAATGTATCTTTTCCGACGATTTTCTTAATACACATTCTTTGTTGAAAAGATATTGTAGATAATGAAATTAACAACCGGAGGGTATAAATACAGTCAAAGAATGCTACATGTTTATACAGCTCATTTATTTACAGGTTCCGCAAATAATTTGTTTTTAGCGGAGTCCTGAAATAATGAAGAGTAAGCGGATTATTGATTTTTTATGGAATATTACTTACTTTATTACGTTATAAGGAATTTTATAATTATTTTACTGATATTTATAAATATACGAACAACCATTAGGAGATAGTAAATCTATATTATTAAAAATGAATCGCCGAAATGTATATACATTGTATATAGAGTCTGCTTTTTAATTTTGTTTTATTTGCTGCAAAATCATTATCACAGGGCAGGAAGGAATGACCGACCCCTAACAGCAAAATAATGGTCAATGGTCTTAAATTTTACGAGTGAAATCAAATCGGAAAATAACCATAACACAGAACGGTTTTTATTTTGCTGTCCACAACCATCAGGGACAATCATCATCAGTTGGCGCTACAGTCCTTCGTGAGCGTTGGCCTGCTTCAAAACATTCTTCCATCCTTCCCTATTGAGTGTCTGTCTTCTTCAGCCCCCCACTCCAATCTCCCTCAGATCTTCCTGTACATCGTCCAGATATCTGAGTTTAGGTCGCCCCCTTCTTCTTCTTCCGACCGGCCTGTTTAGCATAGTTATTTTAGTGGGATCACTCTCATCCATCCGCATAACGTGGCCCACCCACCTTAGGCGGTTTATTTTGATGGTCTTCACAATATCTGCATCACCAAAAAGTCTATAGAGTTCAAAGTTATATCGCCTTCTTCACAGACCCTGTTCGTTTACTCCGCCATATATGGTCCTCAATACTTTTCTTTCAAAGACTCGCAGTAACTCTTCATTTCGGGTCGTCATTGCCCATGTTTCCGATCCGTATGTGAGCACTGGGCGTATTATTGTTTTATAAAGTTTGCACTTTGTTGCTATTGACATACTTCTCGCTCTTAGTTAAGGGCCCAGGCCAAAATAACAGCGGTTAGCCACGCATATTCTTTTTTTTTTATCTCGTTGGATGTGTTATTTTTGTAGTCTACCAGTGATCCTAAGTAGCAAAATTCTTCTACCATTTCTATCGTTTCGTGTTGCACCGCTAAGTTATTTTGTTGAATTCTTGATATGGCCAGCATATATTTAGTTTTCTGGATGTTAATCAGAAGTCCGATGTTTTCTGCGGTATTTTTGATACGTGTGAAAGCATCCACTGCTTCATTTTGGGTTCTTCCAATTATGACGATATCATCAGCGTATGCCATTAGTTGTATACTACGGGTATAAATCGTACCTTTTAAGTTTATTCCCGAATCTCTCATAACTTTTTCTAACGCTAGGTTGAACAGCGTGCATGATAGCGCATCTCCCTGGCGCAGTCCTCCGTTGGTTTTAAATGGTTCTGAAACACCCCCTTCTACGCGCACTTTACATTCGACTTTCATCATTGTCCTTGTCATTTTAGTTAATTCTACCAATCCTTTTGGTGTTCCTAATTCGATCATCGCCGAATATAATTGGGACCTGTCAATAGTATCGTACGCTGCCTTAAAGTCTACGAAGATGTAATGGCAGTCTATGTCGTACTCCGTCGTTTTTTCTAATATTTGTCTGATGGATGATATGTGATCAATGGTAGATTTATTTTTCAAGAAGCCTCTTTGGTAGGATCCTATTATATTGTCAGTATACCGTGCCAGTCGTTCGTTAAGTATCAGGGACATAATTTTATATGCTGTATTAAGAAGGGAAATCCCTCTAAAGTTGGAACATTCAAGAACGTTTCCTTTTTTGTGTATGGGGCATATACTTCCAGTATTCCAATCTTCTGGTAACGCGCGATCTTGCGATACCTGTATTAGTAGTTTGTGAAGGAGGGTTACAAATGTTCGACCACCACATTTAAATATTTTTGCGGGTAGGTTGTCTGCTCCGGGTGACTTGTTTCTGGCTCGAGACTGAATTACTTTGTTTATTTCTTCCAAAGTTGGTAGTTCAGTATCCTTCTGTTCTATTTCTATATCATATCTACCTTTAACTCTACTTTCTCCATTAAGTAGCGTACTAAAATGTTCCTGCCATCTTTCTAGTACTTCCACTCTCTCGTTTAAAAGAATTCCGTTAAGGGCCTTGACTTGGTTCGCTTGTAGCTTGAAAACTTTTTTTTTTGTGTTAACCGGTTTGTAAAATTTTCTGTATTCGTGTTCTCTACTAAGGTTTTCCATTTCTTCGAACTCTTTATTGATTTGTTGCCGCTTTTTCTGTTTGTGTTTTGTTTTTCCTCTCGTCTCTTTATCAGGGACAATATTGTAACGAAACAGTGAATATAAAATTGCATTCTACGACACATCAGTTCACCTAGGTAAGAACCTTTCGTAAATTGGTTTCTTATAGTCAGAATAAACTTGTCATGTATACGTATTACGCCTTTACAGGACTTATAACTGTCTTTATTATAAAATCAATTATGTCTTAAAACAAAGAAGTAGATATACTAACAAAATAAATTGAAGTATGGAACAGATGCATAGAATTCTTAAAAAAAGTTGAAAAGAAGAGAGAGGTTAAAAATAATAAATAGAAATAGGCGATATAAAAAATAGATCCCAACAATATAAGTAATCTACTATAGGTTGTTATTATATCAGAATTAATTAAAAAAGCCCATGTTTCTTAAGAATTAATTTCATTTAAGTTTCCAATAAGACAACTAATTTGTTCAAGTAAAATAAATTATCACTTAATTTACGGTAGCGTTATATCTCGAGACGGTTAGAAATAGAACTGGCAAAAAGTTAATCTATTTTTTTTATAAACTCAATGCTTTTATCTATCAATATTTTCAAGATATACGTCGTCAGCCTAAAATCCGTCTTAAACGACGTGATATACTTTTCCACAAAGACAGCAAAACCCAAAATGACATAATTTTTTCTGTCTTGGGTTCGTGTTATGCGGTAATAATTCTCAGATAGCATCATATATACTCTCAGTGGTGGCGTAACAAAAGAAGTAAAAAAGATTATAATATTTATTTAGGTGCTGATTTATAAATTATGTTTACTCTTTTATTTGTAACGATCTCTATAACTGAAGTCGTTGGTAGTGTATAACATGCACACATCAAAATAATCTAGGAGACAAAAACAAAATGCGAGATTACAAAATAATCTAACATCATTTATTTTAAATATTTTTAATAAAAAGGTATAAACAAGCGTCCCGAATATAAATTAAACATTTTTTCTTAGAATTATCGCAATAGCTTTTAACAAAATTAAAAGAGAACACCATAAGTAAAAATATGGTAACGAAAAAAAGAAAAAACTAATTTTTTAACCCTCAACTCCCAACAAAGTAGTCTTTAGGTTAAGTTAGTACAGTGTATGGTCTTCACAGTTGTTGATTACTGTTCCACATCTGTAAGGCAAACTCATGATCAGAAGGTCAATGTCTTGCTGCGGTATTCTCTTCCACTCCATTAAAAGGCCCTTATACAGTTGCTCTCTTATATTAAACGCAATATTTTGTTGTAGCATCTGCTCAATATGTCCCATATATGCTCAATCTGTTTAAATCTGGCGATTGTGCAGGCCATGGTAAAATCTCAACTTCATTATCTTCGTTGAATGTTCGCACGACCCTGGCAGTATACGGACGCGCATTGTCGTGCATTAATTGAAATTGGGGATCAGTTTGTTGTGCATTTAAAAACCGTTCCAGACAAACGAGATTGGTTCTTCCACCAAGAGTGATGCCACCTCATACCATTATACTGCCGCCTTGCTGTCTATAAAACTCCTGCACATTGTCCAATCGTTAAGCACTGCCAGATAGTCTCCAAATTCTTGTTCGTCTTGTACCTGGTGCAAATTCAAATCGGGAAGCATCTGTGAGAAAAATAAAGGACCACTTACGTCTAACCCAATTTGCGTGTTCTTGCACGCAAAGAACACGAGCACTCTCACAGGTCTTTGAGCTTTTAACCCTACTTCATGTAGTCTATTTTTATTGGTATGGCATCTTACAAATACCTGATGGGTCTCTTGTAGCCTCATTTGTAATTGGAATGCAGTTATAGTACGACTTGCAAAGCCTGCAACCTAATTAAACGGTCTTTAATCTGGTTGGTTATTCTTGTAGGGCCTGTATGACGTTCAGTAACATCACGTTTCTTGACACCTTAACCACAAACGATTAATGACACTTCTATTCGTGTGGAGAACCTCAGCAACATCTCTTTGATTTCTGCCAGCTTGAAGCATCCCGATAGGACGAAACTGTGTGTCGCGTTATAAATGATGTCTCTCCATTATTAGCAATTGCAAAACTAAATAAAAATCCACATAGACATCGAAAACCAGGTATCAAGTTTTGTTAAATTTTTTATAGTCATTCTTATGAGAAATACCGTCCAAGTTCCTACAATAGTCGACAAAACAACAAAAAAGATTAAAAGGTAAATTTATTTTTGTATTTGCAGCTAACATTGATTTAAAGCTATTAATAGAAGTATTCCCTAGATTATTTTGATGTGTGTATAATGACTCCACTTGATATTTGAAGAATTAGTATAAGTGTTATCCCAATGACGAATTGAGAAAAAGATCAAAAAAGATAAACTGAAGGATAAACGAATATTCGAAATCGATTAAAAAAATAACAATAACAATTTGAAATTTACTGAAATCACATAAATCGTCAATATTACAAAATAAAAGGTAATAAAATAAAATACTCAATCCATTGCAAAATTTAAATATATTGCGAATTGCATAATAAAGCCTTATGAACTAATAGGTTTAACTTGCTGCATGTGATACCCAAATATATAGTGATTTTTAATGTAGCTTCTGCAATGTGTTATTCTACTGAGGCCAAAAAATACCATATTGCCATTTTTTGTAATTTAAAAATAATATCAGATTGGGCAGCGGTACTAGAACCAAAAAAGAAAACCATATTGTTGTAGTTTCGCAAGTATATACAAACATTTATAAAATATTAACAGACTTTGTGCTAGTTTTGGTTCTCTTTTTATTCCAAGATTCCGTGTACAAAAATACAGCTGTGTTAAAAACTACATATTACGAGACGAGCCATCTGCAAAATGACACCGACGTGTATTTGAGATAAGAATGAGATAAGAGACCAGTTCCATATGCCATATGAGACAGACGTGCGTTTGGGTTAAGAATACCTGACACACTTTGCTTCGGTCTTGTGAGAGAGTCAAGTTTTATCTTCCAACCAACACAGATGTGTATGGGTTAAGGGCAGCGCTTCCTAGGTGACTTCGAATCGGTCTTGTGAAAGAGGCTAGTTTTGATTCATAAATTTCACCGAACCAGAGGGTTCGCAATTCATTCTGTGGATGAATCCGTTTCACGAGGTAAAGTACAACTTATATAAACCATCACATTGATGCTGATACACTAAATTTTATAGTTTGTGCTAAACTATATTTCACATTATATCGCGTGTTAAATATTTTAACCGTTTGAGAATATTTTACGTTTGGTTAAATGTTATTACCTTTATCGTAGATTTGTATATTAATTTATTAGATTGTAATAATTTCACTATTCTTTTTTTTTTCGTATGTATATTACAGCGTTTACGTGATAGATTTACTAATTTTATTAATTTCATTATTAATTTAATGTCTATTTTATTACCGATTATACTTTTTGAATTGAGTTTATTGATTAAATTGATTGAATATAATTGATATATATTATGTCTGATTGCATTTTATTAACAAGGTTTGTTCATTTTTCCACGCATTAATTATATTATTATAGGTGCGCATATTTTTTACTCTAACGTCTAATTTCAATGTATGCGTTAATTCCAGTCATACTCAACCATAGCAATGGAAATCTCAAATTTTTTGTTGTTAATATGTTTTTAAAACCTATTTATCGACATCCTGCATCCAGATATTCTTGTTTATTTAGTTATAATTATATGTTTGTTCATGTATATGTATGTTTGATTTTACTTCTTTTTTTTTATTAAAGTTAACCCATTACCCAATGCGAAAAGGGGAAACCAGCGAGTTCTAGATTGAACATAATATATTCTCTCCCCTTTCTGATGACCCCAATTGTTATACTGAGGTCATCGTCTGTGCAGAACGCAACACATATCGAAGATGGGACTCGAACAAATAAAATATGATATTTTAGAAGATGCTAAATTGATTTCCGTTGAAACAGATCTTATTACATATCAGGCTCAGGCAAGTTTCTTATTTAACAAATCGTTATAAAGGGACCATTTAAGATTTCTGTCTATAAAAATACCAAGAAATTTTACAGACTCAACGATACTGATCTGGCTGTTATTGAGAAGCAAAGGTTAAAGAGCTTTTTTATAGAATAATGATACTGTGATCTAATGATCCACGTTAAAAGAGAGTAAATTAGAGTCAGACCAGGTTTTTATTTTAAGTAGATCAAAAGTTATAATTGCATAGAGAGTTGCAACATTACAGTTCCTCTAGGTGATACTGGTATCATCAGCAAAAAGAAAAATTTTTTCATCGATTTTTAAGTTATTGATGTCATTTATAAAGATAAGGAAAAGTAGAGGACCCAATACTAAACTTTGTGGTACTTTACATACAATGCTTTTGTGACTAGAGTCAGTATCATTTGCTCTAACTAGCTGTTTCCTATTCTTCAAGTAAGATTGGAACTAATTCAAAGAAATACCTCGAATTCCGTAGAAATTTAGTTTGTCTATCAAAAAAGCTTTGCCATAGTCACAAAAAACAGTGGCAGTGTAAAGATTCTTGTTTAGTGCTTGATAGACCTCAGTTAGTACAGAAAACATAGCATCACTGGTACATTTATTAGATAAAAAACCGAACTGACCTTTTTATTAAATGTTGTTTTTAACGTGAAATGACGTAATTCCGGCTTTTATAAGTATATATATACAAGGATTTCCACAGTTTTCACTGTATTCCTTCACTCAACCGTTTTCTCCAATTTTTCCTGTTTAGCCAGTCCCCTTCCTGTAGGTTTCTTCTACTCATTGCTTCGTCCACTTCATCTCTGAAAGATTTTCGGGGTCTGCCTCTCTTTCTTCTTCCTATCGGCTTTTATAAGTCTCTCAATAATTTTGGATACGACCGGTAGTAATGCAATAGGTGTATAGTGGCAGACATTCAATTTTTCACCACCTTTATGAAGAGGAATAATAATAGCTATCTTTAGGCACTCTAAAAATATACCATATATCATTAATTAGTGAGACCAGGACTTCTAACACATTTTTTGCGAGATTTTAGAAATTTTTTATAGATAGTCCGTCAGTACTACAGGAAGATTTGCTTTTGATACTACTGATTGTTTTGATCAGTTCAGATTTATCAACTGGTCTTATAAAGAATGAATTCAAGACCTTGGGGACATAGAAAATAGGATCTTGTTGTGGCAAAATACTTGATGTTATATTTTTACTCACAATATCGAACGAAGTATTTATTCAGATTTTCAGCGTTTGCAAAATGTTTGAGCTATGTTAGTTTTACTTGGTCCATAATAAACGAAGATCGGATTATGGACCAAGTTTCTCTTGCAACATTTTAAGAGTTTCCCAGACGATTTTGATGGTACATTTTTTTAGCTATTTTATTAAATTTTAAATGAGTTCCCCTGTATTTGAAAATATATTCAGTGACAAAGACGTTGGTAGTAAATTTCTTGATGTGCAGTAGTGAACGCATATTCTTGGCTGATATGCGGATGCTTTTGGTAGTCTAAAGTTTTTGTGATGTTTTTACTTAACTGTAATTAAAGGAAATACCTTATTGAAAAGACAGACAAGTCTAAACGTTGAATTTTCGAGGATGGTTTGTTAACAGCGTTAAACTTTGTATATCCTGCTTTATGGCCAGATAACCCTGCATTAATAATTGTAAAGCTAACGTAGAATTGGTGGACTATAGAACTTTGTTCATTTTAACAAAGTCAATTGTTGAGTTTTATTTGTTTTACACAACACGTAAATTATACAAATATACAGTATTAGCCAAACCTAGCTACACACAATGTGAGGTATTGAAGTGAAAAAAATCCGTGCACCTTTCATGAAAAACGTACTCAATTTACAGAAAAAGTAAACATTTGGGCAGGTATTTCGGAAAACCACATAGTTGAGTCTCGTTTTCTTAATTCTAACTTAATGAGTGAAATGTATCTAGAGATGTTACAAAACGCAATTGAGCCAATAAATTCTTGAAATTCAGGAAGATAATCCAGTTAAATTCGGCAACTTGGAAATAACGTTTCAACAAAAAGAGGAACGTTGAGAAAGAAATCGAAGATGCAAAAGATCCAGGGAGTGGAGCTATTCCGGATCCTAAGCACAATCACCTTACCCGATTTTATATACATATTTTGAAACGTATGCGTAAAGAGAAACATTTTAGTATTATTTTAGATTGTATTTCTGATTGTATTCAGCGACTTAAAAATCCAGGAGGCCAAGGATATGACAACAGCTTTAACATGAAGGAAAAAATAAAAGAGTTTAATCTTGTATTTGTAAAGATTATCGTGCTTTTTATGGCATGTGGATGCCACTCACTCAATTTAGTCATTGGAAATGCAGCTTTATCTTGCACATCATCAACATCTTTTTTTTTAAATTGTACAACGTTTATAGATATTTTTTCTGTTTCCGTGGTGCAGGGGAAAATGACCAATTCAATAGATTTTAATAATGCTGTTAATTTACTAAAATATTGTTCTAAATATTTTTGTGGCCTGCGTAGCGCAAGCGGTAGGATGCTTGCCTCGCATGCCGGTGGTCCGGAGTTCGAATCCTACCGCCGGCAAGAATAACTAGACATTTTTAAAAATGTCTATAGGCCCCAGGTCGACTCAGTCTGAATAAAATAAGTACCTTGCGTAAAACCAGGGGTAATAATAGGCGGTTGAAGCGTAGCACTGGCCATGTTACCTTCCTTGTATACCGTAGGCCCTAGATATAGCAGACTACCCTGCTATACTACCAAAGCCACGAGCGGTAAAAAACGGGAGACTATTATATTGTACTAAATATCTTAAAAACCGTTTCAGTCATTTGAAAAATGCTTGGTAGTCGCGATTGTCGCTTGGTGTAATATTTTTTAAATCAATAGATAAGAATTCCAATAGTGCCGATTTCGCGGTAAAGTGCACACTTCCCAAAATGAATGCTACCTGTAACTCCGCTTGTTTTAAATGTCTCGTTTGTGCTTCGACTTTCTGTTCAAATGCAAGGGACAAACGTTTATTATTCGACAAAAATGCCTTTGACTGTTGAAACGGCACAAATTGTTGCACTTGAGGAAGACGGTCACACTCAACGGCAAGTCGCAAGAACTGTTGGCCTAAGTCTTTCTACGGTTCAACGAGTGCTTCAATGCTTTCAGGAGGCAAGTTTGCTAACCAGGCGACCTCACTCTGGACGAAGAAGAACGACCACGGCACTAGATGACCGTTTCCTTGTGTTTCAGTCTTTACGAAACCAGACCTCAACAGCGGTTATGCATCAAAATCGTCTAGAGGAAGTACGAAATCGCAATTTTAGTGTTGCAACAGTCAGAAGAAGACTTCGTTCTTCTTGACTATCTTCTCGGGTAATGGCTAGACGACCGCCACTTCGCCGGGTGCCTCGAGTTGCACGACTAGCTTTTGCTCGACAATATGCGCATTGGGGAATTAACGATTGTAGCAAAGTGTTATTCTCAGATGAATCCCGTTTCTGCCTAACTGGATCCGATGGACGTGTAAGAGTTTGGAGGAGAACCGGTGAACGATTTTCACAAGCTTGCATTGCTCCAAGAATGCCATTTGGTGGAGACTCGGTCATGGCTTGGGGAGGTATATCTTTCGACTTCCACACAGAATTACCTTTCATCGAAAATGGGTCCCTAACTGTACGAAGGTACATTACGGAGATTCCGGAAGAACATGTTATGCCCAACATGGCAGGGCTTGGAGAAAACGCCGTTTTTATGCAGGACAACGTGCGATCGCACGTTGCCAGGATCAGTATGTAATGCTTGGACGAAGTTGGAATTACGAGGGTAGCCTGGCCAGCTAGGTCTCCGGACCTGAATCCCATCGAACATCTTTGGGACGATTTGAAAAAACGTATTCAAACCCATACACCTCCTCCTAACAACGCACAGGAGCTTAAGGATCTGTTAGTGAGAGAGTGGAATAACATACCACAACATGTAATCCGGAGAAAAATTGAGAGTATGCCCCGTCGTCTGCAAGAGGTTATTAGAGCAAGGGGAGGCAATACACGATATTGGTCATTGAAATTTCACTGATTTTTTACCACGTTCTGTATTTTCCATATTTTTTCGTATGTCTGTTTTATTAACAATTTGATTTGTTTTCTGTTTTTTTCAATAAAAACAATAAAAAACTATTTTTTTTCTTTCAAAACAATCATTGATGACAAATAAAAAATACATTAGCCAAAAAAAAGGTTATTACTGCACCAGAGGCAAAAATATTTAAGAAACTTGAAATTTTCAAGATGACCCGGATTTTATGATCGCGAGTGTATATTATTGTATAAAGGGGCACCAAATTTTGTTTTTTCCGCGGCGCTTGAAGCGGCTCTGTACGGGTTGATTTGAGAGAATTTAAAACTAGAAACTGAAGAAAGAAAGATAAAAATAGTAGCAAATTAAGGGGATTAATTAAATAGGCCAAGGCCCAACCTAATCGGTAAAGCTAGTAGTGATAATTGCCTGAAGTAGCTAACTGCCATTTGCTATTTAATATTAAAATATTAGGTACTTAAGATGACTCACAAGTTCAGAAAGTTATTTATGGGGCAGGTTGTTTATTAAAAGTTATAATTATCTTTGAAAGTTTCCCAATAATATCGCATACAGACATGTTAATTCTCTCAAAAGATTAATTTAATAAAGATACAACTTCACACTAAACTTGACCCTAAACTTTAACTACCCATCACGCAATTTTAATGTGAAAATACATTAAATTTATGAATGCATCCACGGATCGATAGACCCAGTTTCCTAGCGAAACGTGCTCAGAACTCGTAACTTACCGTCCGGTTGGTCTAGTGATAAATTTTTGTCTGGTTTTTATTTAGCGGTATCGTAAATCATTCACCAAAATAAGAAACATACTGCTCCTCGACGCTGACGCTGACCAATTTATTAAATAAATAAATTGACCTGTAGTGGCATGTCATCTTTGACAATTTGAGGTATTTTGGACACAGTATAGTAGAGAATAAAACATGTTGAATAATCTATAAAAATCACTATAAAAATCATTTGTCTTTTGTTACTTTTATTTTAGGAGTAATATTATTTTGCTAATTATAAAAATATGCCGATTAAACTATATACCGTATTAATTATTTAAGACATAAAAACGTCGTCACAGTACATATTAAAAATATTGGGAGAAAGTTTGCAGCTCTGTTTCGCTCTTTGGTTGGGTTCGATTTGTTGGATCCCTTTCTCGCAATTCTTCATAATTTTATCTGGATGAGGAAAGCAACCATGGCCAATCCTATTAATTCGTAATGTGGCTGAAATAAGCCCATTTTATGTTTTGCTACGGTGTTAATAATTTCTTTGTCATTTCTTAGCCTCTGGAGGATAGTTATGTTAAAGTTGTGCCGCCGAACAAATAGAATCCCAAGGCTGCGTGATCACTGAGTATCGGAGAGTTGCATGGTTGTGACTGGCTGTCTGCAGACTTACATGCGTTTGAAACCGAACGGGAGAAGCCGTGTGCACAACGCGTTGTATTAATAAAATCAGTTTGTGTTAGATTATCGTTTGTTTTAAATATGGATGGAAATACTCTTTCGCCTCCAAGAAAAAGGGCAAAAAATATAAAACTTACTGTTGAAGAAAAATGTGTAGTTTTAAATACATATAAAAAAGCATCTGAGGAGGTAAACACAGAGAAGGGCTGCGAAGGTGTTAAATTCACTGCTGAAGCTACAGGTAAATTGTTAATATTTATACGTTATTAATAAAAATAATAATAAAAATAATTTTAAGTATTAACAAATCATCTATTTATAATATTTTAGAAGAGAATCGCCAAAATAGTTAGAATTTAATTTAAACCTCCAAAACCTTACCAAAGATCTAAAAAAAGTGCTTGATGAAATTACCGATGCACATAAGAGCATGATTCGACGAATTGATCACTGTTTCTTTTTACTAAATGAGCTTCCAACGGTTCAGACCGTTTAACATTCCAAACTTAAAGAAAAGTACTTTGAAAAAAGTTTTGAAATTAATTTTGAGTGAGTACAATTTTAATACCAACTAACTAATATTAAATGTACCAGGGATTTAAAACTGGAACTAAGAGTTAGGTTGGCGAGGTGCTATGTTTTTTCGACTTTATTTTATGGAATGGAATCTTGGACCTTGAATGCGACATCAATGAAAAAACTGGAATCATTTGAGCTGTGGGTGTACAGAAGAATTCTGAAAATATCATGGACAGAACACGTCACAAACAAAGAGGTTCTGGGAAGGATAAACAAAGAAATGAAAATTTTAAATTCAATAAAAACAAGAAAGTTAGAGTATCTCGGGCATATTACACGTGGAGAGAAATACACCTTGCTCCAACTGATTATGCAGGGAAAGATCCAAGGAAAGAGAAGCGTAGGGAGGCGTAGAATGTCATGGCTGCGCAACCTGAGAGACTGGTACGGATGTACATCAAATGAACTTTTCAGAGCAGCCGTCTCAAAAGTCCGAATCGCTGTGATGATTGCCGACCTCCGCCGCGGAGATGGCACTTGAAGAAGAAGAAGAATATTAAATCTCATATAAATAATAATAAACTGGCTGAATGACTTCGGTCGATGGCATTTTGGTGCATAGTATCAATAAAGTATAATTCTCTTTCTAATAATAAACCTTTTATCTGGACTGATTCATTCTTGTTTTAGGTTTAAGAAAAGATGTCAAAACAGAGTTTTAAAGGAAAAAAATAAAATTATATTACGGAGGCGACGATACTTTCGATCCGTAAGGCAATATATGCAAGAAGAGCGTACTATTTATTCATCATCCAGCCTTAAGAGTCCACTGCTGAACATAGGCCTCTTCCTCATGTTTCCAACCCCGTCTATCTTGCGCCGCTCTCATCCAGTTTTTATTGAGTCTTCTTAAATCGTGAGTCCATCTTGTAGGTGGTCGATCGACTCTTCTCTTGTCTTCTTCCCTTGGCCTCCATTCCAATAACCTCTTTGTCCATCGCCCATCTGTCATTCTGGCTATGTGTCCTGCCCATCTCCATTTTAGTCTGGCTATCTTCTCGATGATGTCAGTCAGTCACTGTACTATTTATTATTTGGATGAAACTTGGGTGAACGCTGGTCATACTGTTGACAGATTCTGAACTGACATCCAGTCATCGACATGGTCATCCGTCAATTACCAGTGCTCGACAAGCATAATGTTAAAGGCCTTTCTACAGGATTGAAACATCTTTCTGGGAAAGGCAAACGACTTATTGTTTTACACATCGGATCTAAAAATGGATTTATGGAAAACGCACTGCTTTTGTTTGAATAAAAAAAAGGCGACCAATATAAAGACATAAATTCCAACCTTTTTGAAGAGTTGCTGCAAAGGGTTTTGCTAACTTTAGCTAAAGCGGCAGTTATTATCCTAGATAATGCGTCCTACCATAGCAGAAAATATGCAAGATACCAACTAGTGCTATGCGCAAAACTAATATTCAAGAATGGTTGCTGCAAAAAAATATTTTATTTACTGACAGCATGGTCAAAGCTGGGTTACTAAAGCTAGCAAAAAGTCATCCCATAGAACAAAAGTATGTGGTAGATGAAATTATTAAGTTTTTAGGTAGATGAATGAGTAGATTGCCCCCTTATAACTGCGAACTAAACCCCGTTGAGCTAATATGAGCACAAGTAAAGGGTGAATTTGCAAGAAAAAATACCACATATAAATTAACTTTGATCAAATAAAAGGCAGATATCGAGCACAGTTTATTAATTAAATCTTGCCCAAGTACTTTCGCTTCCTAGAGCATCTTCAGGGGCATTTCGTCAATTTTGGCATATCCAACAACCAAAGATGATGAAAGAATCATTCTCTCATCATATTTGGATATAAAGACATTTGGCATTATCCTTATCATTTACTTCACTTGAAATGATCTTCTTCTTCTTCAAGTGCCATCTCCGCGGCGGAGGTCGGCAATCATCATAGCTATTCGAACTTTTGAGACGGCTGCTCTGAAAAGTTCATTTGATGTACATCCGTACTACTCTCTCCGTACCACTTGAAATGATCGGGGAAAGTCTAATATCTTATAAAATATTCACTTTTTGACGTGACAACGTCTTAAATTAGGTTGTGGCTCGGAGTCATTTAAGAAAAAGTGTAACGCCCGCTCACGTCTGTTACAGTGAGTCGCCGAACGAGAGGGAGGCCCGCCGGACCGGCGAATGCCTTGCGTCTCCCACTCAAACATGATCGGTCCGCTGCGCGCGGCACTAGAGAATTAGGCGCGTTGAATCGCTAAAGTTGAAAATCGTTGAAAGTATCGTCAGCTGTGTCTGTAGTGAAAATGTGGAGTGCTTAGATTCGTCATTTACAACAACTACAACAATAAAGGTAAATAATTGTACACTAATGTTTCATTATCGTAAACTATGATTGATTGATTAATTGTTAGATTGACACAAAAGTTGAGAAACTGAGTTTATAGGTTATGTCATACTATTGACAAATGTTAATAGTGTTAAGTAAATTATTACTTTAAATCACTCTGCAATCAATCGTAATTCAGTCGATTGAGAAGAAACAGCGCGTATTTCTAGTCAAACATTTAAAATAACAAATTATAACTTCTAACCTGTCAAAACAGGGCGACCAAACAAACGAACTAAACCGACCAATCACCACGCGCGGAGTTAGAATTTAACTGTGTTTAGCAAGAATTTCAAATTCCAATTTTAGTAAATATTTTAATTTTCAACTTTACCATTTACATTTACAAATTTTAATTAATTTCAAATTTATTTAGCAAAAATTTGAACCTTCGATCTGAATAAGTGTTTTGATTTTCAAATTGATTCTTTAAAATTAAAAATATTAAAATATATATAATCAGAAGTGAACGTCACATAACATTATCTGTACTTATTATTATTTAATATGTAGGCAAATACATGTGACCATACTTGGTAGACACAATTGGAAATAATAATTTTTTATAACTGAAAAAAATAAATATATAAAATACTGGTAGCAAACAATAACTTCAATGATCGATATCTCCGCAACTAATTGATATATCGAAAAAATTTTCAAATAAATTTTGTAGAAAATAATAAGATCAATAATATAATATAAAATAAATAATATATAAAATAATACATATATAAAAATATAATATATAAAATATAAATAATATATAAAATAATAATATAATAATATATAATATATAAAATAATATATAAAAAAGACGTTGTCACGTAAAATCTTCGCCCGTAAAACCGACTTTACAGGCAACCGATTTTTTTTATCATCATTTCTTTTGAAATTATTTTTAAATGTATTTGGAAACAGCAAATCGAAATCCCTGTCACTATCATTACCACTTTCACATATTACAAGTTATTATCTAAGAATAAGTCATCAATTGCCATAATTTCGTTGACTATGTCTTGCAATTCTGTTTCAGAAAGAGTAAAACCGTTTTATTTTTTTATGCTTCTTGTTCCTTAGCGCTTACCTTTTCTTGTAAAATGTCGAAAACAAGATAAAAGTTATTACTAGTTGGATACTAACCTCATACCATGCACTTCAGAATGTAAAGCGGAAGATACCCACGCCTGTTACTAGCACAATGGCATACCAGTACCTAGCAAGCACCAGCTACTGTCCCCAAACTGACAAGTGTGTACGTTAACTGGCATGCTAGTTCCTGGCATGCTAGCTAATGGCAAAGAATTTGATTTTTCTTGAGAGTAGCTGGCTGTGAAATGCAAAGCGCATGCGTGGGAAGTGTCACTGGCGTGTGTGAACGTGCGCTATCGCTACGGGCATGCCAGTAGCTAGCAGAGAATTGTCAGATTTGTTGTGTTGGTGATAAAAATTAATCGTTTTATTTTTAAACTTGTTGATTAAAAAAATGTTTCGTTGGGGTGATGAAAAAACCATCAAATTTATTGCTATATTAAGAGAATTGGAGTGTCTTTGGAATTCTAAATTATCTTTATATAAAAATAAAATAGTCCGTGAAAATGCTTACACAAAAATTCAAGAGGGAATGGGCGAAGGTGTTACTATAAAGAAAATAAAGGCCAAAATAAAAAATTGCTCCAAGATTTTCTCGTCTACCAATCCAATTTCTCACCCAAATTTTTCTCTTTTTTGAGTTTCGCTTCGAATTCATTATTAAATTTTTAACAATATCTGTGGTTTGTTAAGCTGTTTGGCATCTTCTGGAGATTTTACTGCTTCGCTTATAAGCTGAAACTACAAGCGAAGCAGTAAAAACTCCAGAAGATGCCAACCCCTAGTGTTGGCGAAACTAATCTCAGAAGACAACGGCCTAACAACCCGAACAACTTAACAAGTTAGACGATGGCCGTGAAAGCCTAACGCATTATATCAATATCTTTGGTCATTAGCAATATTTGCTCGTTGAATTTATTCCGAATACCTTCCATGGATCCCCTTTTTTTTTTGTTGGAAACTCAAAAACTTTTAATTACAAAACACGTATTTTAGTTTCAAATGAAAACCACTCGATTGTTTATTAGCACTGGCATGTGTAAAAATCTACCCTGCTATTTCGTCTTGTCAGTATAGGCAAGCGAGCTACTGGCATACCAATTCCTAGCAAATATATTTTGTGCTTGCCAGTTACTGGCCTATGTCAGCAACTGGCATGCCAGCTACTTTCTTAACTTACTGGCATGTGTGTACTGATCAAATAGGAATAATGTAAATATTACTTTTGCACATGCGCTGCATCGAAGATGTAGAAAATACATAGGATTTTTGTGTACCGTCAGGAAGAAGCAAAACAAATGAAATATATACAATATACAAGCGTTCAAACTCAGTGGTACTTTAAAGTACCGTCGGGCAGCAAAGGGTTAAGCTTGTTATAAAAGCAAGAGAGATGCGGGAGTTGTTAGAAAATAAGAATTAGTGTAAATATTTTCTTAGCTGGAATTCTGTATACATCCTTTTATTTCTATTAAAAAAAATATTATGTCGTAAACAATAATAAGTCTACACCCTTAAATATGTGTATCGCCTCCAGCCATGGTGATGTGAAACGTGGCATGCTACGATCGTCCGGTCGCAATCCCAGCGCCTTCTTATCTAACGACTGTAATCCTTACTTCTTGTAAAAATGGCGGTCGCGGTCTCTTCACTTCTTTAGCCCCGGCACGAAACGACATCAACTTTTTTATTTCAACTAAATGCATTAAACGAAAGAGCATGTCGCTGCCAAGAAAATTTTATAGTATTACAAGTTGGAATGAGTGGTAGAGCTCCTTAACGTAGCAAAATCTTGTACGACGAAAGCTGTAATTTAGAAATGTTGACTTTTAACGTGACTTCCCGGAATAAACACAAACTTGCGACATGTTCCATTTTTATAGAATCTTAAATGAAGACGTTCACAAAATTTTAGAATTTGACGAATTTATATTTGATTACGATGGTAAGAAATATACGCGAAAAAGAGAAAAAACGGTGTAGAAACTTATATTATGTAGAATGTATAGCTGACCTGTAGGTCAGTTACCAAAGACTTAAGTTAAACTGCTATAATATGTACTACTAAACTATTTCATAGCAATGTGTATTTTGTGCAGTTTTTTATATGTAAAAAAAAACTTTTATTTATTATTGAATTAAACGAAAATTGATTGTAATGAGACGAAGATTTTACATTTCGATTTCCAAATACTTGAAAAGCTGAAGAACCGAAAAGCAGCAGATAAGACGGGATACGAGAAGAATGGAGAACGAGCGCAGTTATTCTACTATTCAAAAAAGAAGATAAAAACAGCCAGAAAACTACAGGGGTAGAACTTGCTAAATACTACCCTAAAACTTACAAGTAATAATAAATCAGAGGATAAGTTTAGCAGACGAACAACAGGGTTTTCGTAGTGGAATATCATGTACAGATGTAATACTCGTTATAAAGCATTAGAATACAACAAACCGGCATATCCATGTTTCTTGGACCTTAAGAAGGCATTTTACAGGGTCAAATTAAAGAACGTTATCCATTTATTAGACGCAAGAGAGATACCTTTAGGAATAATCAAAACGATCAAAAACATTCATCAAAACAACACAATAAAAGTAAAAGTAGAAGAAGAACTAACCGACCCTATTGAAGCTGGCAATAGGATAAGACAGGAAGATTTCCTGAGTCCTCTATTGTTCAACCTAATTATGGATGAAATATTAAAAAAAGTAAAAACTAAAAAAGGATACCAAATGGGACAAAAATAACTTAAAATAATCTGCTATGCAGACAAAACAATACTACTCTCTCAAAGTAAAGACGATTTACAAACTATGCTGCACCAATTTAATATCAACATCAATTAGCCTATATTTATCCACTGCTGAACGTAGGCCTCCCATAAAAAAATTTTACGGGAGGCCTACAAATTTAATATAACCACCAGAAAATTTAACATGTTAATTTCCCCAAAAAAGAGAAAATGCATGGTTACAACAAAAAATTTACCAAGATGTAAATTGAACCTGGAAGGTCAGATACCAGAAAAAGTGATGGAGTTTAAATATCTAGGCATCACAATATCTAGCTACGAAGAGCTCGAAACTGAAGTGGAAGATTAATTGAATGGAGCAAACAGAGCCGCAGGCTGCCTGAATAAAACAATATGAAGAAATAAAAATATCGGAAAAGATATGAAAGGCAGAATTTACAAAACAGTCATCGAACCAATAAAGACATATACGGCAGGAACACGACCTGACACAGAGTAGTCAAAAAGGATGTTATAAGCAGAAGAGATAAAAACACTTGAAAAATTGATGGCAAGTCACTATAAGATAGAGCTAGAAGTATAGATATACGACGTAGATGCAAGGTGGAGAACATCAAGAACTGAGTAAGAAATAGAAGAGAAAAATGGAACGATCATATAAGCCGAATGACAACAAAAAGAGTAGTAAAGACGGCAACAGACGGTTCCCCAATAGGAAGACGATCAGTAGGAAGACCACGAAAACGATGAAACGATAACTTACTAGAGGCACATTGAAAACCAGACAGAGTCATGTCTACATAAAAAAAGAAGAAGAAGAAGAAGAAAATTACTGAGAAATCACAAGAGTATAATAGACCAGCATTTCTGTGTCTGATTGACTTAAAAAAAGGGTTTGACAGAGTAAGACTCAAAGATGTAATCCATCTTCTGTATAATAGAGAAGTTTTCCTAAATATTATAAAAACTATCGGAAATATCTACCACAATAACAAAATGGAAGTCAGAATAGATGAACAACTTAGAGAACCAATAAAAGTAGGCAGCGAAATAACAGAAGGGGACTCATTAAGACCTATGATCTTCAATTTTTTCATGTATGAAATCATCAAAAGCAATAACAAAGGAACAAGATACAGAATGGAAAACAAAAAAATAAAAATACTCTGTTACGCAGATAATGCAATATTGATAGCACAAGATGAAGATAGTCTGCAAAGACTGGTCCACAGATGTAAAATAAGAGCAAAAGAATTTAATATGACAATCTCACCTCAGAAAACGAAAACAATAGTAATCAGGAGAGAACCCATCAAATGTAAAATAGAAATTAATGGCATCAGTATTGAACAAGTAATGGAAATAAAATACATTGGAATTACATTGTCCAGCTATGAAGACCTGGACAAACAAGTGAAATATCAAGTAAAAAAAAGCAAATATAGTGGCACGATGCCTTAATAACAATATATGGAGAAACAGACACATTAACACTATGTTTAAATCAAGAATACATAAAGCTAGTGTAAGACCAATAATGACATATGCCTCAGAAATAAGACCCGACACAGCCGCAGCATAAAGGCTACTGGAAACGGCAGAGATGAAAGTACAAAAAATACGCTGAGAGATCGAAATAGGAGTAAAGACATAAGAAGAAAATGTAACGTACATTGTATAAACGAATGGACACTCAATAAAAAAAAGAATGGAATAACCACATAAGCAGAATGGAGGGGACGTATGTCGTCAAAGTAGCAAGAGATAAGTCACCAATCGACAGAAAAAGTATCGGACGACCGCGCAAAAGATGGACTGACAACCTTCAATAGAGTCATTAATCCATAGAGGCATTAATGAACAAGCAGAATTGCTTATAAAGAGGACAAAAAAGAAAACTGTGTTATTCACTTCACCAGCTTAATGTAGATTTCTAACATTCCAAGTCACTATTTTGCGGGTTTTTTTGCGTATTAACGACTGGAGATACTTACAGTATTGAGAATTTTCTCCTCCCTCCAATTTTTTTTTCGATTTCGATGTAAGGTTGTTAGGTTAATTCTTCTTAGCCATGATGATATAATAAGTCTGATTTTTAAGCGTGTAATGTCGTGGTTCTTCCATTGTTTTATGCATACCTATATCGTTAACCATTTCTGGTTCGTCCACCTTTAGAAATGGTTTATCATTTATAGAATAATGAAGGTGCTCTTTTACTTACCGACCCTTCCACTCAAAACTGTAGATCAGTAACTAAAAGGTTGATAATCATTCTTCTTTAAAAGGCAAAATTTACTACTTAGCTCTACCATGAAATTATTATGCTGTCAGTATCAATAATTTGGTCGCTTCCTTGGAGTTTGGACTAAACATTATTACAAACAAGACAATAATGACTAATGTGATGCAAAATGGAAATATTGCTATTGCCAGAGGTGATTTTGTTTAAGTACTTGTGATTTGAAATTCGGTTGGGCAGAGATAACCAGACATTTTAGCTCCCACATCTCATAAGATTAGCCTGGGCAACGTTTGGTAAATTAAACTATGTATTTAAATCGGACCTACCCATATAGAACCAGAGTTTTAACCTTGTTTAAGCTTTTTGCTTCTTCAAGGAAGAGGTACTCCTTTTTTTTTGCGGAGTAGTGGTAGTGTGACAAAACGTGATGATTGATGTTTTATGTGGAGAAGTAGTGGACTACTAAGGAGCAGGGATTCAGAAGGTGGCGTGTTTGTGTGGACGATGTGTTAAAAGTGCACAAGATGAATTTAGGTGACTGTGCCAAACATGTCGAAGGTACTTCAGGGGTTACCAGCCATACAATAGGAACGGCTCTTAATCAGCATTTTTAGCGTGTAGATATTAGCTGCGATATTTAATGAGGGTTGTTTCTAAGATTTTAAAATACTCATCACGAAGTTCGTGTCCATTGTTATGCAGAAGTTTAGCTGGAGGGAACGGAACTTTACCACGGAGCTAACTACCTACTTTACGGAACTAACCTACCCATATGCCACAAAAGGAAAATCTTTGACCAATGTGTGTTACCTGTACCGACTTATAGAGTGGAAATATTAATAGGTAGTGAATAAGACTTTTAGTCACGAGAGTCTTATTCACTACCTTCACCTATTAGTCTGCAGCTTAAAATCCGAACGATCAGATGTTACTTTTTTTCTGTCTTACTGTAAAGCTGTGAAAGTTGGACAATGGACTCTGAAATAGAAAAAAGAATAGATAACTTTGAGATGTATATATACAGAGGAATGGTAAGAATTCCATGGGTACAAAGAGTTACTAATGTTGAGGTACTTCGTCGCATGTGTAAACAAAAAGAATTACTAAGAATAATCAAAGAGAGGAAAATGCAATACTTGGGTCATGTGTTGAGAGGCGAAAGATATGAATTACTTCAAGTTATACTGGAAGGAAAAGTACAGGGCAAAAGATCAGTAGGAAGACGCCATAACTCGTGGCTGTAAGACCTGAGGAGATGGTTCGACAGCTCATCCACAGAAATCTCTCGCGCAGCAGTTTCCACAACTACAATTGCCGTTGGGATCGCCAACCTTCGAAAGGAGGCGGCGCCATGAGAAGAAAGAAGACTCAGAGAGCTAAGGAGCGCCAGATATTAGGTGTCTCTCTGAGAGACCGAACCCCAAGCGAAGAAATACGTCATAGAATAAAAACAAAAGACGCCATCAAAAAAATTGCTTCGCTAAAATGGAATTGGGCAGGAGACACCACCAGATTATTGGGCAACTGATGGACAAAACGTATTGTCACAAGATAGAGACAGATGAAAAGAGCTGAGGGAGATATTTGTCCAGCAGTGGACGAATATGGATTGATGATAATGATTATTAGTAATTTTATAATAACAACAAAAATATAAAAGATTTATTACAGGACGAATATAAATAAAAAGTTTCAATGAACTGTAATAATGGCTTATATATTTTTAACACTTTTTTTCTTTAAGATTTGGGTCATATTATTTTATATTTAAAATGGTGCTTAACTTTACAAATAACATCGGTATAAACAAACTTCACCAGTTAACTTCCATGTACTGAAGTAAATATATTTTTCATATTTCTCGAAACACAGTCTAAGATACATCGTAATAAATTTAGGTCACACATTTTAAGAACACATTTCTCTAAAAGGCATTTCTACAAACAAGTCCTCATATAGTAATAACATATACAGTTCGCTAGAAGCTCTCGCAAACATAAATATTTTTGCTGTTACGTTTACTGCTTATATTGTATAACTAATATGATACGACACTTCGGAAAAATCATGGGAAATAAACGTGGTTCGCAAACAACTTCTTTCTAGCTAAGATAACAATAAGAAGTGTCAAATGGGAAAATTGTAAAAGATAACAAAAAATTTTAAAAATAATACGTGAATCTCTTACTCACAGATATGATTGAACGACCAAATCGTTCAATAGATAATCAAAATAATAAACCGTATAAATAAGTTGAATGTAAGCTAAATTTTGCCGAGAATATTAATTTTGGGACCCCAACAAACATGCAAAAAAGTTTACCACTTCTACTTCTCCCGAAAAACCCCCTCGCAGGGGGGTAAATACGCAAAAAAATCGATTTACCAAAAATCTGTACGCCGTAGAATAAAATATTTCAAATGAAAAATGTAGTTGAGATAAGTTTAAACAAAAATGTTTATTAGCACTTTTTGTGTAGAATAACCCTCACAAACAACGCTTGAAGCGACCGTCGATTTTGAATGTCAGTTTCGTGCGCGAAATCAATGTTCAATAAAATTTGTACTAGATCGTCAGTAAAAATTCGATATCTTTTTATTAGTGTCCTATCGTCACAAATCAAGATGCGGTTTAACGGTAAAATTGCTCAAAGGTGTATTTTGCTGCAAGTAAACTTAGATTTTATAAAAGTGTTAAATAAATAAAGGTAGCGCGATTTTAGCAGCGTAGCAGCAGCGCAAAACGGGATCAAACCTGGAAGACTATGAAAATTTTAAACGAGAAGAAAAAAGGAAGTTTAGAACAAAAAATAAAGAGCCATATAAAAACGCTCTAAACGAGATTATTAACCACCACAATAGAAAAGACTCGCGAAAATTCTACCAGAAGATAAACAGCTGCAGAAAATAATTCAAACCGAGAATAACAGCATGTAAAGACAGAGATGGTTCTATAATTAGTGACAAAGAACAGATACTAAACAGTCAGTCTTAAAGAAGACCAAATAGAAATTACTTTGCCTTAAATGGATGAAAACGCTCAAGAGCCGCCCCCCACCGAAGAAAAAATTAGAGAAGCCATTTCAAAACTGAAAAATAACTAAGCCCTTGATTTGGACAATCTTCCTGCCGGAGAGGCAGGAAGATTTCTCTTTAAAAATGGTAATGACACCCTTTTTAAACACATGCATAAATTATTAACCGAAATTTGGCAACGGAAGGAAACGCCCGCGGACTGGAAATTGGGTGTAATGCACCCTCTTCACAAAAAGGGAGATATGATGGTGTGTGATAATTATAGAGGCATCACTTAACGTGGCATATAAAGTATTTTCCAACTTATTGTACAGAAGATTGATCCCCTATGCTGAACAAATTGTTGGGAACTACCAGTGCGGTTTCCGACCCAATAAATCAACAACAGATCAAATCTTCACAGTCAGGCAGATTATTGAGAAAACGCTTGAGTTCGGAGTCGACACCCACCACATATTCGTGGATTTCAAAGCCGCATACGACTCAGTCAACAGACAAAAACTTCTACAGGCTATGGTGGAATTTCAAATGCCGCTTCATATTGTTCAACTAACGGAACTTACACTCACAGGCGCAGAGAGTGTAGTCAGAATCGAAAACGACTTTTCAAGAACCTTCCATTGTAAAAGTGAACTGAGACAGGGAGATGGACTGTTGTGTCCCTTATTTAACCTTTCCCTAGAAAAAGTAATTCGAGAGTGCCATATTAATACGAATGACGCGACCTTTAATAAATCTGTACTAGTGGTCGGATATGCAGATGAAATAGACATTATTAGTAGGTCCATAGAATCTCTGATCGAAGCATTTTGATCACTAACGGCGTCTGCACTAAGAATGGGATTAAAAATAAACGCGGAGAAAACCAAATATATGTATTGTACTAGATCAGGCAACCAGATACCTAGACTATTAATTGATGATCTGGAACTGGAAGGTGTGGACACCTTCGTCTACCTGGGCTCGCTGCTGACCAAAGACAACAATGTCAGCGAAGAAATTAAAAGAAGAATAGTGCTTGCCAATAAGTGCTATTATGGCTTGAGGAAACAGGTGGCCCCAAAACTGCCCAGAAAAATTAAAGTTACCATATATAAAACACTAATAACGACAGTGTTAACATACGGGCCAGAAACGTGGTCACTTACACAGAACGACTAAGAATTGCTTAAACGTTTCGAGAGAAAAATTCTAAGGAAAATATATGGAGGAGTCCAAGAACAGAGTTTGTGGTATAGGCGCTACAACTTTGAGTCATACAGAAGTTTTGGGGAACCTGACGTTGTAAAATGTATTAAATTAGCACGCCTTCGATGGATAGGACATGTAATTAGGCGAGATGAAGACGCAATGATCAAAAAAATTTTTGACCGAAGAGGACCAGCGGGAAGACGAGCCAGAGGAAGACCAAAAATTAGATATCAAGATAACATAGAGGATGATCTAAAATTCATCGGAGTTAAAGCATGGAGAAGAGTTGCCAGAGACAGGGACGAATGGAAGATTGTTCTGAAGAAGGATTTGGCTCATAACGAGCTGTAATGCCACTGATGATAATGTAGCGCAATTTTTGCTCTATATAGATCAATACAATCTATCCCTCTTATTGACTGGCTACTATAAAATTTCATTTACTAGAGCCTTACCTTCAGAACCTATAGCATGAAATTTTAGTTTTGAGCTTTGGCAACAAATGTGGCGCATTTGTAATATGCTTAAAAAACGCTGGATTTAAACTTTCACATAACAAACAATCTAAAACAATTAAAACTTTTTTTTTCAATAAAACTCGTACGTTTTTCAAAAGAATTAAACCTTTGCTATAAACTACACATTTTATTTGTTGCCACAACTCAAAATTGAAATTTTTTGTCATAGGTTTTAAAGATTGATTTCTAAAAATGAAAATTTACTACGAATGATCAATGAAACTGATCAATTTTATTGATATTTATATTGATATATTAAATAATGGCAAAAATCGAGCAACGTTAATTTATTTAACACCTTTATAAAAACTAAATTTATTCGGAGCAAAATATAAACACTGCATAGAAAAGCTGCATTCTTTATATTTAAAACGCATCTTGATTTTTGTGGATAGGATACTTAGATCAAAAGATTTTTACTGTCGAGCTGATACAAATTTTATTGAACATTGATTTCGCGCCCGTAACTAACATGCAAAATCGACGGTGGCTTCAAGCGTTGTTTCTAAGAAAACGGTTCACTTTACACAAAAAATGCTTACAAACATTATTCTTTAAAATCGTCTCAGCTACATTTTTTTTTAATATTGTTTCTACAGCAGCGTGCAGATTCTTGGTAAATTAATTTTTTTGTGTTTTTACCTCCCTGCGAGGGGAGTTTTAGGGGGAAGCCCGGGAGTAAAAGTGGTAAACTTTTTTGCATCTTTCTGGGGCCCCAAAAATTGGCTCGGCAAAATTCAGCTTGTTCGTATGATTTTTAGGGTCAACTCTCTGACGACGAAACTGTTTACTTGTGCGTTATGCTAATTAAAACATTTTGTATTATAAAAGGGCATAAAATATTAGAGAATGAATAATATAAGGCTGTAACGCTTGCCGTGCTACAATAATATTACAAGGCCAGAATCGCTCGTTGTCGAAGAGAATAGGGCGGGGTTATAGAAACTATATCGTATTTTAAATTCAAGCACAATTAGATAATATGAAATTATTATTTATTATTGGACGCCACCCCTGGTTTATCCTCGAAGGGGAAGAGCAAAAAAAAATTAAGATTTATTGAAAGTTTACAAGAAAACTATTCTTTATTATTTCTTAGTAATGAACAAAAAGAAAACATTAAAAGTTATGTCATCCCAAAATATTATTTTATGTTAACATTATCATAAACAAAAAATATTTGTATCGTATTAAATTAAGAATTGGTTATAAAGAAAATGAATGTATATATATATATTAACCCCAAATTTCGAAATTTGTTTACATTGAAAATAATATAGTTATTTATCAACTAGGAACAATGAAGAAAATAAACCTTTAAATTAAATTAGAACACTTCACTATATTTTAATTTTTTTTGAGTTCATAATCATTTCTGTTGTCTTGAAAGTAGGTATAATAAAAATTGGTACAACCTTAATCTGCTCTGTTTCTCTTCTTATTTAATCAGTCACCAAATTGATTCAGCTACGTACTATATCAAATCACCACCATCCTAGATAAGAGGGGTTAGGGATTCCATAAAAAGATACTGCTACTGGGCCATGATCTGGAATAACTCCATAGCAATACTATCTTGCGACGAGTATTAGAAATATAATATCAGCATTATAGCCTCTCCAATAAGGGTCTCTGAATTGAGGCCCACTTTGGAAACACGTCTTAACGGTTGGACGGTCTTAACAGAAAAGAGCGAAGCGCTATCATGGCGCCTGAATCTGGAAATGGACAGTGGAAGTGTGACGTCACAACTGTCAATTACTTTCCAAACAAAAGTTGAAATGCCCAATCTCAAGACTTTTTAAATTCTATAAAGTTAACATTTCGCTTCCTCTGCTGCTTTTTTTTAAGTATAGTGTTTTTTACGATAATACCATCATAATTCAGTGTTCTATTTCTATGAAATATAGTTTAAAAATTTAAATTAAAGACATTCTAACCTTACTTTATTGATACATTCATTTTATTGCTATTTTTATAAAACAACATGCTTTATTATTTACACAACCTTGTAAAATTGTTGTAGTAACTATTAGAATACTTAGATATTGCTAAAAGCGGAAAGATTCTGTAAAAAAATGAAAAAATAAGGAAAAATACAAATTATCCACACTAAACAAGGTTTGTTTGGAAAGTGAAACTGACAGATGTCAATAAAATCTACGTCATCACTTCCACGGTCCATTGGGCGTGAGTGACAAGTTGAAAAATATGCTCATCTACCGGATATATTTGGGAATTACAGAAGAATCCTTGAGTCGGCTACAGGTAGGTACTTGACAGATAGATGGGCTATTAGTTGTATTAAAAAAAAATATAATCGAAATATATAATGAGTTTCTTTTAAATCTTTTGAAACGGTTACAAGGCTACAATTGAGTTTTAATTTCAATATTTTATAAATGCTAGAATATTCTACAGGGAGTTCCAAACTTTGAGAAAAAACACAGTATAATTGTTACACCCGGTATATAATGACATTTACCTGTCTAGCAACAATATTATTACAGCGATAATCTTAAAGAATAAGGCTATAATAACATATTAAAAAAATCACTTAAATCGAACAACAAGTTTAGAAAATTCGAGACATCAAAAATGTCTCAATTTTAAGGCGGTGCGTTAATTTTGATGCTTGGTGTATGTTTATAATTATTTGAAACAAAAAACTTTTAATCAGTAAAAACTTTCTATTAGCTAGCAGCTGTGGCCTGTTATACATAATAAATGATATTTACATCCAAATTTTGTTTACAATTTTGTCTTTTTTTTTTAAATCAATTTCATAATTTGTAAAATAAAATTTGTAACAATCTTTATGTATAGGATATTTTATTTTGCAATTGGTAGCAAGTAAATGTAATTTTTTTAACAGTTAATCACACTTTGTTTATTAAATTAAAGTGTTTTAAAAACAGAAGTAGGTTATCTATAGTGTTTTCTGAATTTAAAATATCTTTAAGATTGTTTGGTAAATGGTATTTAATTCTGTGACTATTGAACTCTTCGCACTTTTCCACTAGCATATATGTTTTACTGTAAGGGGTGAACCGCACTCATCACAAATTGGACGTTCTCCTTTCTTGAACACATGAGAAAACTGAGTATATCTAAGTAGTAACGGGAAATAATTATTTGCTTTCGTCTGCATACCACGGGTGGTTGCCACAATCCAATCTTATTTTTTATCTCCTGAAGCTTTGATCGTGTGGATTTCCAATTTATTGTTTCAGTTCTCGAACAGGTTCTTTATGAAATAGCTTTTTAGATCCATACTTACAGATTGGGGTCATATGAGATACTGTTATCGTTTATAGCTTCTTTGGCATTTTTGTCCGCTGCTTCGTTACCTGCTATTCCAACATGTGACGAGACTCGATGCTTGTATCTTTAATATGCAATTTATTTAGTCCTTCCTTCAATAGTAAAGCTAATGGATGCGGCGTGTATATTTTCCTAATTATTTGTAGTGATGACATAGAATATGTCATGATTATTATTTTGTTCATCTTATTTGCATTTGCGTGTAGCATCGCTTGGTCAATAGCATAGAGATTCCCTGTTAATATAGTTGCAGTATCTGGAATTCTATGTTTGAGAATCTCTGTGCTGTTAATTATTGCTACTTCGCTACTTTCTGTGCTACTTTCGACGCATATATATGATACTAGTGACGTTATCCATATGTGAAGAAAGAGTTATTCTTTCACCGAGAGTTAATTTAATAAGATTTTCACAATTTAGTGAAAATTTTGAAACGGTGCCACAAAGAATCAAAAAAATCCAGGGACCTAATGATTTATACAAGTGCTTTCAAATAATATATTAATTTCTTCATGGTCCCATTTAAAAGTAGCTTACAAAATGGCGCCAAGACGCTATTAAATACAACTGAGGCTTAGTTCAGTTACCTAAAAATTTAGTAATTTAAGTTTTAAGGTTCAAAAAAGAGTTGTTTGGGTGGGACTTACTTTGTTTTTTTCCACGTTAGCATATTGAATAAATTTTTCGCTAGAATATATGTTGAATATGTTGTAATTATCTCCATAATTTTTGAGAACAACCTATATACTAAAATTTTTGACCCTTTTAATATTTATTATTAAGGATTTATTGTCTGTCTGTTTTTCTACCTTTATGTGCTATAACTATAAAGGAAAAATCCTAACAACTTGATACTTGATACATAGCTTGGTCCAAGATCTAACCCTATTGAATTTCTTCTTCTTATTCTTATTCTTTATAAACAATCCTGCTTGTTCATTGGCGAATTAGATAAAACATCTACGGAAGGTTGTAAATCCGTCTTTTGCCCGGCCGTTCGATACTTCTGGTGACTTACCTCTTCCTATTTTGACGACACGGGTCTTCTTCATTCTACTTATGGGGTTATTCCACTTTAAATTTTTCTATTTATTGTCTATTCGCTTATACACTGTACGGTACATTTTCTTCTCAGTACATTCATCTCTGTCGTTTCCAGTAGCCTTTGCGTTATGACTGTGTCGGGTCTTGTTTCTGAGGCATATGTCATTATTGGTCTTACACTGGCTTTATAAATTCTTGACTTCATCTCAGTGTTAATGTGTCTGTTTCGCCATATAGTGTTATTAATTCATCCTGTCAGTCAATTTGCTTTTTATACTTGATTTCTCACTTCTTTGTTCAAGACTCCATAGCTGCACAATGTAGCTGCACATTAATAATAATAGTATTTTATTTCCATTACTTGTTCAAAGTTTTTGCACCGGGGTGTTCAATTGTTTTACTTAATCGTGTTATACTGTTTTAAATCGTGTTTTTTTAAAATATTTACAGAATTATATTTATTACGATTACCTATTTCATTTTCAGATTGAAACTGAAACCACTAACAAACATACTCACTTGTAAATATAGCGATCCATAACTCCGGTGAAAAAGGTAACAAGAAAGCCATTAGTGGTATCTCGGATTTCTGTTGTGGAGCCGCCAAAAACGAGACGCCGCTAAAGAAATACGGAACGCTGAAATCTATCACTTCGCTTCTTACGCTGGAGACGCTAAGAGCCGCAAAAGACATGTGCGCTGCCCCCGATACTAAATCCCCTACAATACCGTTCCATTTGATGTCCACTTCGTCAGGGTTCAGCTCCTTGACACGATCAGATTTCACGTGATCGTCTTTAAACCTGGAATCAAAGAAAACGTTTTAGAATCTGGGCTTTAAAATGTGGGAAGGATATTGTATTTTATCCTGAATTTCGCGTAACGTTAAGCACGTGATAGTGAAACGGTAATAGTTGTGTTATAATAAAAGAACTTATTTTCATACGAATCTTTTATCCATATCGAGATTATATTATTTTGCTTAAAAATAGAAAGTGAAATATTGAAATAAATATTTGTTTTTTTTTCTATGCAAAAAAAATCAAAACTCTATTCCGTTTTTTGACATCAAAATTATTAGAAATGAGAATAACATCTTTATCACAGAGTGGTACAGAAAACCAATGCGTAGTAATAGGTTCAATAATTATTACACTTATCGGCCTTTAAAAACGAAAATACATTTATTAATAATATTAAAAGCTGGAGTAATCAACGTCACAGACACAAAAGAGAAGAAAATTTGAAAAAACTTACCATTTGTGACCCAATTTTTCATAAAAATTTTCACCACGCCCCCTATCGTACAATTACAATAAATGTATGCAATAATAATATACCTTAAGTATTTTGATGCTAAACTTACAGTAAAACCTTAATACCTAAATTACCGAGATTAAGTAAATTTATTGATATGTGGCAACACCTATCCCATATCTCTCTTCCCGAGAAGTTCCAAGTTATTTGGAATATTCTCGACCGTCTGCATCTCCTCAGTTCTGACATGGTATAAAGAATAACAGGTATGATATTGCGCAGGCCACTCTCCTAGTGTCGACGTAGTAGTGAGAGTTGCCGTCATTGTAATACATCTGATTATAATGGGATTTTTATCAATGTTTTAACTTTCGACGTCTTTAATAAGCTTGTAGAAAATTTTATAGTGTTTTGTGACAGTTAAGTAGATTTGTAGGCATTTTAGTAAAAAAGAATTATTATTAAGAATATGTTCACCTCTCTATGCGAGTTTTTTAAGTGATAGTGGCTTTGTAGGTATACCTACTTTATATGGACAACATTTTGGTCTTTTTTGGCAAAAGGTGCCGATAAATCTATTAGGTTTTAAAGTTTTCGAAGATATAAGAAATAGAAGAAAATTAATAATAAATTGTAACTTAAAACCTTGTGTTTGATTTGTTTTCCGATTTTAGTGCAGATAATTAATGATCAATTATTTTCTTCGACACCGGCGCCAAATAAGACAATACAATCAAAAGCTAGCTCGTAAAATTTACGAAGATTACCTTTCTAGGTTTTAAAAAGCGAAAAACACAAAATAACTCACAAATTTATTTTACAGATTTATTTATTTTTTTTCACTGTATTATTATTTTTTTAATCAAAATAATAAAACACCTATATTTCAATAAATCCGAAATAGTTCAATAGAAACTCTATTAATCCATTAAAACGACTTTTTTTATTGCCAATTAAAAATTAATTGTGTTCTGATTGCTAACGTTCTTACGGGGAATATTTAAAATCACTCTCATTGTGAGGTAATGCGCGAACTCGTCCCAATTTCTCTCTCGGGAGTATCATACCTGTTCTTTGTACCATGGTTCTGACCAATCTTACTTGAGTCACTCCTTCTGTACGTGTTAAATTTATTGTGAATATGTATTTTGTAGTTTGCGTGTTAATTGCAGTTACGGTATTGAAATAAGCTGTAAATATAAATTTGTACAAAATCGTGCATAAATTTTTAACTGGGCGTAAGCAAGTGCACAGGCGAGAGTGGTTACAAAAATAAAATTAAGAAAATATTCTCAAGAATACTAATACAAATTATGGGTTGAGCTTTACTGAAGTAAATAAAGAAGAAAGGCTTCTGTGTATCATTTGCTCAAAAATTTTAGCAGCCGACAGCATGAAATCTACTAAACTTAAAAGACATTTGAAAATGCTTCATAGTTAGTACATTAACAAACCCCGAGAATTCTTCGAGTTAAAATTAAAATCACATGAAAAGTCTTACTCATTTTTAAAAAAAAATTTGACTGTGAATGAAAAAGCTTTTCTTGACTCTTATAAGGTCTCATATCAAACAGCCGGATGTAAAAACCTCGCACTATTAGTGAAGAGCTTATTTTGCCAGCATTTTGCCAAAAAATTGAAGTCTATACCTTTATCAAATGATACTGTTGCCCGTCGAATCGGTAATATAGCTAAATATGTACAGGATTAGCTACAAGGGAAGTTGGGCGACAAGCTGTTTTCGATTCAGCTTAATGAGACAGCAGATAGCAATAAATATGCTCATTTTATTGCCCACGTTCGATTTAGTGATGGCAAGTCAGTAGTAGAAGAAATACTTTTTGCAAAACAATAAAACTTAAAACAACATCACTCGCATTGTATGCTATCCTAAATGATTATATACATAAAGCAAAAATAGAGTGAAAAAATTGCGTTGAAATATGCACCGATGGTACTCGTGCAATATCTGTAAAACTATACGAGCACTTGTAAAAAAAAGTCTCCAATGTGTATATGAACACACAGAGAACATAGTCTTTGCAAGGAGACATAACAGATTTAAAAACCACCGTCCTGTCAATTTGCTTTCACACATATATAAACTTTTCACAAAAGTTATCAAAAAAAGACGACGCTAAATTAGATTTTTATCAGCCTAGAAAACAAGCGGGATTTAGATCGGGATACAGCAGTAACGACCACATACTAGTGAAAAAGAACCTGGTAGCAGAATACACCAAATCATTGGCAATGATATTTGTCGACTACGAGAAAGCATTCGATAACATTAGCCATCAGAAAATGTTAAAAGCATTGAAGCATTGACCGAATGCCGAATAGACCATCGCTACACTAACATAATCAAACATATCTACCAAAATTTCACAGATAGCGTAAGACTATCTGAACAAGAAACTCTGTAATACAGAAATTCTGTATACAGCGAGGAGTACGGCAAGGAGACAGAGTCTCTCCAAAGTTATTCACGAGGCTTTTAGAACATACTTGTATCTAAACGAGCATGGTATCAACATAAATGGAGAGAAGCTCAGTCATTTGATATTTGCAGATAATACAATGATGACTGCATTATTCCATTAAGAAGGAGTTTTTCCTTGGTAGGTGCATTCAGTGAAAAGCTTGGCCAAAGCCTGGATAATTTTATTTCCACCTAGTTTGATCACTTCGATTACTACTAGGGGATTTGTTATTTTTCATTTCTAAAAGCGCCGTTTTGATTTCGTATAGAATTATTTCTGGCATTTCTGGTACTAATAGTACTATTACGGTACTCTTTATAACTATTAATTCAGTATTATATCAGCGGTTATGTGTATTTAATTTTTTATTTTGTCAAAATTTTGTTTTGTTTTGATTGTAGTAAATTAGTCAATGCGCCCCACAGTTTGAGAATCACTGACTTAGAACCATTTTATCAGAAAATTGGTAGCACTTACTTAACTAACTTTTTTTCAGCGAATTATAATGTTGACAATAGTAATGCTACACTGCTAAATCCTAATGAAAATTTACAGGATAATATTGAATCTGGTAACGCCAAACAGGACAGTTATTTTGTCGTCACTTAATTACATTAACGAATTGACGCCAAATTTATTTAAAAATGAAAATATAAACATAGCTGAGAGTAATGATTGGTCAAATAGATAGTAAGGTAAAAGCACCATTAACACAATTAGAAATATCCAACATAATCTGTTCTATATTGTGTGGGGATTGTGTGTAAGGTAAGGTATATGTTGGGCAAACTTCAAGAAATATAAAAGGAAGAATAATCTCTCACAAAAATGATTGCAGATTGCAGAAAATTCTTGTGCCTTAGTCGAACATTATAAGACTACTAAACATACTCGTATTATTAATTATTTTAATGCGGTGAAAACATTGGATGGAGAGAAGAACTACCACAAATGGGTTTTCTTGGAAATGTGACTTGAGTAACATTTACACTTACATGTTAAAATGTATATCTAAGCCTATTCGTGGAACCTGCTCGTGGCTAATGGTCATTAGCGACAAACTAATAGATTACATAAATTTAATAAATTTTGTGGTGCTTATTAAATGTCTTTCAATAAATTTAAAATACTGTTGAAATTACAGTCTGCACCTAGAACTGCTATAAGTGTCGCTGGTATCTTGTTGTTATCTCTTTCTCTCTCTCTCTCTTTGTCTTTTCAACCAATTAGGACATAGGTCTTCTCCGAAGCAATTCAGTGTTTTCCATTTTAAGCCACTTGCTTCCAGTCGTGTCCTCCGATCTTCTTAACGCCATCAGCTCATCTCATTTCTGATCTTCCTCTGCTTCTCTTTCCTAACCATGGCCTCCATTGTTGTATTTCGTGGTTCCATCTTTTACCCTTTAGTCGGGCATTGTGTCCTGCAGAGCTCCATTTTAATTTGGCAGTGTGTTCTCCTGCGTCTTTTACTTTGGTTTTGCTTTTAATATATTTGTTTGTTTTTCTGTCTATAAGTCTCACCCCGAGCATTGATCTTTCCATCGCTTTTTGAGCATTTACTTGGTTATCCATATTAGACTTAGTGTGTGTCCATACGTATGTCTGTAAACCATACGTGAGTATGAGGAGGATATACTGATCGTAAATTGTGGTTTTTAATAATTGTTCTATTTTAGGTCCTTTCAAGATCCAACTTAGTTTTCCAAATCCTTTCCAAGCTAACCTTATTCTTCAGGTAATTTCGGCAGTTTAATTTTCTTTGTTAACTTTTATTATCTGTCTCAGGTAAGATAAAGATATATTCGCCTACTGTTATAAAATTCGCCTAAATTTATGTCGTTCAACGTTATTTCTGTAATGTTCGGTGTATGTGTTATTATTTTTGTTTTTTTCATCTTATCACAAATTCATCTTAAGACCTACTTTTTCTAAAGCTTGAAATATTTGCGTCATCATGGTCTGTAGTTTTTCGAAACTTGTAGCGAATATTACAATATCATCAGCGTATCTCAAATGACTCAGTTTCCTTCCATTAACATTTATTCCTTTATCTACCCGGTTAATGTCTTTGAACACGTCGTCCAGTCCAAGTGTGAATAGCTTTGGTGAGATAACATCGCCCTAACGTACTCCTCTGTTGATTGGTGTAGCTTTGGTTATCGCATCTATTTGTAATTTTATTGTAGCTTTCTTGTAAATATTATGTATGAGAATTCTGTATCGGGAATCTCTCCTGCAGTTGTTCCCAAAATTCTTTGGAGTCGAATGCCTTTTCATAATCAACGAAGCATTGGCTTTCTCTATTAGCGTTCTGACTGTAAGAAGATGATCCGCTCTACTGTAACCTTTTCGGAATGCTGCCTTCTCTACCGGTTGATAGCTATCAACCTATATTGTCAAACTTTCATTCCAATCATCTGGGACTTCTCCTCTGTGAAGACATTTGTTGAAAACATTTTTCAGTTCTTCGAGAATAATTTCACTTCCCTCCTTCAACTTTTCTACAAGTATTCCATCTGGGCCCGGAGCCTTATTATTCTTTAGTTGTGCCATAGCTTGTTTTATTTCGAATGATTCTATGTTAGGGAGTATTTCTGAGTTTACATTCGTTATCATTCTCTTAAGATCTTCCATTACAGCGTTATCTGGATTTTTGTTTGAGAAATATAAATCACGGTAAAATATTTGAGTAACTTTTAGGATTTCGTTCTTTTCTCTTATTTCTTTTCCATCTTTATCCTTGATTGAGATTATAATAGGCTTTCCTAAGTTTCATCTTAAGCATTAAAGGCTCGGTTCTATTCTATTATTTTTTCACCTTGTCTTCATTGTAGATCCTTAAATATTCCTTTACTTCCTTCTTTATTTGTTTATTAAATTCTCTGAAACAATCCGTGTTTCGCTTTCCTTCGCTTAGAAATGTGCGTTCCTTTTTCATCAACCGTTTTGTTCCATCACTTATTCTGTCTTCTTTCCTTTTCGTTTTCTTTGCAACACTCAGTCCTGCTTTCAATAGCTTTTGTTGCATTTCTTTATTATTTGTGTTCATATCGGAATATTCTTGTTGATAATGTTCTTCAAATTCTTTTCTTAAGACTTCTCTGTACTCATCTCCCTTCTGTCGCATTTATCTGGTTTCTCAACCGGAAATACTTTTCTAGCAGAAGATTATTTTCCTATGATTTTTGTATATTTTTATCGATATTCCAGAAGGTTTTTTAGTAGTGTAATTTAAAAGATTTAGCCAGCAATTGATGTGTAAGTTAGCATTATATTAACATTACGTACAGAACAATTTTGCAAACACGCTAATGCATCTTGATTCCAAACATTTATCTTAATTACAAAAATTAGATAAAACGTTCAGTATATTGAACCATAAGTTTGGAAATTACAACATTCCGAGTCGCTTATCTGGGCGCCGCTGGTGCACTAGATATGCCATAACAGTTAGTTAAGATATACTACAGCAAACTTAAACAGATAGATGTAATTGTCAAACTTCTATTAAAACTTAATAAGGGATAATTTTACTGCAAACAAACAAACCAATATTTAGTATGTAATTAATGTGTTTTCTATTCCCATACAACGAAAGCATTAACAGTAATTACGTATTACATAAAAATTAAAAAATTGTTAAAGCTTGCAGTGAAATTTTAATATATTATTAATTAGATTCATAACGGGAAGCAATTTACAATTAATTAAGAAAGAATACGATTTATAGACGAGGTAGTCTTCATTTCTAATGATCTGAAAACTAACAGCAATATTGCTTCAATATAAATGTAACCTTAAAAATATGTCCAATAATCTTTTTCGATACTGTTTCTTAATTTATGAAGGCATTTTTCCTTCTTTTAGAAATCTATTACGTCTTTATTTGACTGAATTTTATCCGTAATTAAATAGCGATTTAGGTGCAATAAATCGATGCACTCAAAACCGTCCACATGCACTTAAAACCGCACACTCCCATAAAAAAAACAGATCGAAATATTTTAATAAACAAGAGACAAAAAAGGAAGCCAATGTGAGCGAGATAAAGCGTTTTAACATGATTTAGTTAGTGATAAAACTTTCTTTATTATGAAAAAAAATATGTAGAGTGTATATGTATACAGTGTGTAAAAGCCAAATGGAATAAATTCATTATTTAGGTTACTGTACATATTTATAAAAAATCCCGAAACACGTCAAATTTAAATTATAACTTGACATTCTTTAACGTGAAAATGCAACCCCTACCTTCAAACCCCTTAGAATGACAGGTACAACCCCCAATTTTTAAAATAGGAAGTATAGGCTTGTGATATATCGTTTGAAAGGTCTTTTCATTATCCATTCAAAAATGTTGTCGTTTTAAGTTTATTAAGATTAATTAAGATAAAATAAATTAAAATCATGTGGTTACCGAAATTCGCTAAAATATACTTAAAACTTATTTCCCGTTTAGGTCTTGATAATGAGAAAGAGAACAAAAATCATAGCAATGTGGTTTTTAGATGGTAACCATTAAAAAACTTTAAAGAATTTCCGTGGCAACGTTATTTTAACACGTATTAGTAAATTGTTTTATTTAAGTTGTCAGTATTTTAATTTAAGTAAAAAGTTCGTTCAATTCACATCTGAAAAATGGTTAAATTAACGGAAATGCATAAAATAACAGTTTTATAAATGATTGGTTACGGAGATAACACCCGAACACAACAGGAAGTAACTCGCCTATTTCATGAGAAATTTCCTAATTTACCGCCTATATCCCAAGGAACAATAAGTAAAATAGAGAAGCAGTTTCGCAAGTTTGGTCATGTAAGGCAGATAAAAAAAGCAACTGCCAATGCTCCGAGTGATGAACTCAAATTAGACGTGTTGCTTGAGTTTCACGAAAATCCACATACATCGAGTAGACAGGCATCACTACATTTAATGCTAGCCATACATCGATAGTAAACATATTAAAAGAAAATAAATTGCATTCCTATAAGATGATACCTACTCAGGAGCTCATGGAAGACGGTTTTGATAGAAGAACTTTTTTTTGTGAGCAAATGATGGACAAATACCCTCAAAAGGTTAATGTTTGGGCAGGGATTGTAGGAAACAATATCAATGGTCCCTTTTTCATTGAGGGCAACAATTATTTGGCACTACTTGATGTCATTCCAACGTTGGCAAATTTATATCCTGATCCAGGAAACCCTCAAGTTCCAGCGAATACCATATGGTTTCAGCAGGATGAAGCACCACCACATTACCAACTTAATATCCGGCAGTACCTCGATACAATATTTCCCAATCGGTGGATAGGGAGGCGAGGATCGATTGATTGGCCAGCGCGATCACCTGATCTTACATTATTAGATTTCTTTTTATGGGGATATGTGAAGAGCCATGTGTACAAAACTAAACCTTCTGATTTAAATGACTTAAAAGAACGAATAACGCTTGCGATTAGGTCGATCACGCCTGTTATGTTAAATAATGTTAGAAGACAGTTTTATTTGAGATTAGGATGTTGCAAAAACCTTCGTGGTGAAACATTTTGAACATTTACTTCATTAACATTCATAGTTCTTTTTCGTGTTCTACATTTTATTACGTTTTGCATTACATTTTAGTTTTTGATTGTATTGTAGCGAATTTCGGTAACCACATGATTTTAATTTATTTTATCTTAATTAATCTTAATAAACTTGAAAGCGACAACATTTTTGAATGGAGAATGAAGAGACCTTTCAAACAATATATCACAAGCCTATACTTAGTATTTTAAAAATTGGGGGTTGTACCTGTCATTCTAAGGGGGTTGAAGGTAGGGGTTGCATTTTCACATTAAAGAATGTCAAGTTATAATTTAAATTTGACGTGTTTCGGGATTTTTTATAAATGTGTACAGTAACCTAAATAATGAATTTATTCCATTTGGCTTTAACACACTGTATATATATTAGAAGAATGAACTACTACTACTATCGGTTTACAGCGTTCTCGGACGCCTTCCGACTCCTAACCGCCATTCTTCTCTATTCAGCCATAGGCCTGGAGGGATTTCTCTTTCCTCTAGTTCTTTTTCAATTCCCTCTCTCCAGCTTTTTCTCGGCCTTCCTCTTTTCCTTCTCCCTTGTGGTGTCCACGTCAAAATCTGTTTTGGAATCCTGTCATCTGGCATTCTCTGTACATGGCCGTACCATATTAACTGTTTTGTTATTAGAAGAATGAATCTTCCTTTAATTACAATTATATAATTAAAGATTTTAGTATTTATTCAGAGGATTTATAGCATACATTTGTATTAAGGTCTGTGATGTTATGAACATTCATTATTTCTAAGTATTTTATTCTTATAGATTTTGCTTATTTGTCAAATTATTTGTTGTTTTTAATTTTGTTTTTCTAATATAATTGTCACTTAAATTTGTTAACCACTAAGTATCCTATAACAGACAAAATCCTTGCCAATCTAGTGCAAAGAAAATGCTCACGATCTGCACATGGAATGTTAAAACATAATACGATGCCGGTAAGACATATAATGTAATCAAGGAGATGGATAGACTCTATTAATAGACATCTAGGGAATAAGCAAAATGAGATGGACGAATTCTAAGCAATGTAAAATTACCAATCATCATATATATTATTCAGGTAACCCCAACGGAAGACATGAAAATGGAGTAAGTATAATTTTAAATCAACAAACTGCCAAACATTTTAAAAACTTTGTACCCATATCGGAAACACACAGACGTACACAGTGATCAACCCTGCCCCTAAGGAACATGTGTTTACCATTGTAAAGTGGGATCCACATGTCTAAAGATCAAATCGGCCACACTTCGCTATTGAAGCCGTACCTATCTGACCCCCAGGCTTTTCCTCCACCCCTCCTCAGCGTGTGACTTACGTGAGGAGGAGGCTTATGATCTGAAAGTTACTTTGGGTACCCTGGGTAATGGAACACCCTCTGTTTTTATTGACTGTGGCTACGCCACCTCATTTTAGGGGTAGCACACATATCGGCGTTTCTCCCTATTTACTTTACTGACTCTATTGAAGTTACTCTAACTTGACGTCGGTACTTGAGTCCCTAAAAAAAAAGAAGAAAAAAGTGTGTGTTTCGACCAGAGAGCCGAAAGGTGGCTCTCTGACCGAAAGAATGTGTGTTCTCAGCCACTCAGCCGCCGATTTGGCAAAATAAATTTTGTTCTCCTCGCCGGCTGAGCATCCGAGTGGGGTCCGGCCACCGAGCCCATGTATGCAGCACATGACTTTAGTGCTCGGAGTTCACGAATAAATCTTCAATTGATCTGCCTGAGGGGCCTAGTCCGCTATTACGGTTGTTATAAAAGACCTGAAGGGTCTTTTATACATGTTCAATTTATTTATTTATCACCTCACCCGATTTCAGCGATTCCGCGATGACTTAGACAGAAGGCATTTTTTTGTTTTTTTTTATTATTTTTTTGGTTTTGTTTTTTTTTGCCTAAAACTAACTGAAGCTATCCAAACTTAAAAGTATGCGTGTGGTGCAGCTTATTCTCTCGCCAGAGTGATTTTTTTGGTTTCTTTCTCTCCAACTTTACATTCGTTTTTGGGACTACTGCGCAACTATAACATTCTTTATCATTAATTTTGGATTTCTCTATGTCCTGCTATCTGTTGTTTAGGTTTTGTTTGTACCATCCTTTTGTTCTCGTTGTAATTCGTCAGCTCTCTTAGCATTCTGCTAGGATGATTTGATCCGTTGAATATCTCGTATGCTCGTTCATTCAATATACGAAGGATTCTTTTCTGTCCAGAGTTTCTGTATACGTATCTCAGTTATACGTATATAGGTATTATTAGAGCGGCTCTTTTAATTGGTTTTGTGTCGTCTGGATTTTTTCCTGTTGGTTTTACAGGTGTCCCCAAGCAGCGGAGGCATACGCTGCCTTTTTTTAGCACTTTAGCTTTATATATCGATTGGTTGACGTGCTCGGTGAACGTGAGCCTTTTTGTCGATTATCACCCCCAGGTATTTTGCTTAATTTGTCCATTCTACGTGTTTTATATGATTTAAGGCAATTTTCTATTTGATATACCATCTTTGAAACTTATTCAGTGCTCTCTGCAGATGATTAGCTGCATGATTTGGGTATCTCCAGCTGACAGCTATTGCCGTGTCATCAGCATACAAACCTAAAAGGGATCCTGGCTCTGTTGGCGTGTCGGCCGTGTATATGGTGTATAGGTAAGGAGATAACACCGCTCCTTGAGGCACACTTACTTCCAGGACCCCGACTTCGGATAGGGTTGCCCCTATCCGAACTCTGAACCTTTTATTGGCTAGGTATGACACAAGAAGACATGTCATCGCCTCGCTGTATCCCATATCACTCATTCTGACGTCTAGGAATGCGGTTGTAGTGTACATTTTCTCGTTGTATGAATTCCGTTAGTCTTAATACCTGCAATTCACAGGAGTGTTCGCTTCTGAACCCGAATTGAGCTTCCGAAATAGTGCCTAAAGCCTGTGACTCTTCGTTGAGTCTTTTCAGCATTACTCTTTCCGCTAGTTTCCCTATTGACGATAATAGGCTGTAGTTCAAAAAAGTCTAGAAGAGTTGGATATTTGGCAGACAACCAAAGTAATCCACTACTAAGTGTGGAAGAGAGACTAGACAGTTAAAAGAAATATATGGAAATAACATTTGCAGATAAAAAGCAGATTGCCGTTGAAGACATAGAATGCCAAACAGGACCTCCGATTACTATTGAAGAAGTCACGGCAGCTATTCGAAAAACTAAAGGTGGTAAAACTGTAGGGCCTGACACATTTTATACAGAATTCCTGAAACCTATGGACGAACAAGGAATAAAATGGATAACGAGCATATTTAACAATATATATATATATATATATATATATATATATATATATACATATATATAGCTGAAAATATTCCCCAAAGCTGGTTAAAGTCGATCTGTGTAATTATACCAAAAAATCAAATGCAAAAACATCCGAACACTACTGAATAATTAGCTTAATGAGCCACTTACTTAAAACGTTTTAAAAAGTAATACATAACAGAATATATAAAAAATGTGAAAAACAAGTGTCATGGACACAACCTTAGGCACTCGAGAAGCTATGTTCGCTATACAACTGGTTATCTACAGGTGCAGGGATGTCAACTCTAATGTATATATTTATTTTATCGATTACAAAAAGGCATTTGATAGAGTAAAACATGACAAGCTCATATCCATCTTTAAAGAAATGGACTTGGATGATACAGACTTGCGAATTATATATAATTTATATTACAATGAACCTGCCAAAATTAAAGTGGATAACCAGTTGACAGAGATAATCTCCATAGATAGAGGAGTAAGACAAGGATGCATTCTGTCTCCAGTGCTGTTCAACATGTACTCCAAGCGTATCTTCGGGCAAGCAATGGGACAACTACAGGAAGGCGTCTTAGTTAACGGAGTGCGTCTAAACAACATTACATATGCTGACAACGCAGTAGTTTTTGCAGATAGCCTAAATGGTTTACAAACAATAATGTCGCTCATATCAGATATAAGTCGAGAATATGGGCTGGATCTCAATACGAACCAAACAATGTACATTGTAGTTAGTAAGCGCAAAATATTAAATACACATCTTTTGGTAATTACCAACAGCCAATTGACAGGATAAACAGCTACACATATCTTGGTACTAACATAAACCGTCAATGGGACCACTCCAATGAAATAAAACAAGGCATAAGCAAAGCAAGATCAGCGTTCGTAAAGATAAAGTCTCTTTTCAGAAGTCACGATTTAGCACTTAGTACCAAAATCTCTATCATCAGATGCTATGTATTTTCTACATTATTATACGGAGTAAAGACATGGACGCTCTCTAAAGCTTCTTTAGGAAAGCTCGAGGCGTTCGAGATGTGGTGTTTCAGGCGCATCTTACGAATTTCATGGGTGGATCGTGTGACTAATATTGAGGTCCTACGTAGAATGGGGAAGGAATGCGAGATCACTAACAATCAGAGAACGCAAATTAGAATATCTTTGCCATGTTATGAGAAATAAACACAGATATGGCTTATTGCAACTCATTCTTCAGGGCAAGGTATTTGGAAAGAGAGGACCAGGGAGAAGAAGAATATCTGGGCTTTAATACATAAGGAAGTTGTTCGCTACGTCTACAACTGAAACATTCTGAATAGCTGAGAGTAAAGTTAGGATAGCTATACTGATCGCCAACATCCGGAATGGATAGGCATCGTAAGAAGAAGAAGAAGAAGTATCATATTCAGTTAGTTTTCCATTTTTAATTTTCCCCTTATTTAATTAAATTTCACATTTACCTTTTGTATAATTCTTAGATACATATTGACTAGTTAATGTAGTTAACTATAGGATCAGAATTTAAACAAAAATAGTAACCTAGTTTGGACCCTAATATTTTTGTAAACCAATATATGTAACCTTTTTTTAAATAATTACAGCTAATTCTAGTCTCTTAATTTTCTAGAATTTTGATATAAACGTTCTTCGTTGCGCTTTGAATATATGTAGACAACTGAGCTTATAACATACACCTCGAACCTCTAACGTAAGCAAACACCACACGCTACTTATATTTGAAGATCAGTCTGATTTTATTAAACGCGCTTTTGAAAAGAAAGAGCATTCAATAAAAACGACAACAAGAAAAACGAGAGCTCTACTGAGAGATATTAAAGTCAAAAGAGTCGTCAGGATACGCAGGAAATATGAGGAAGATTTTTATTGTAGTGAGTTTCGTTCCGGAGCGTCCGAGCGTCATTAGGGTTGAGTTATTACGTTAAATCCAAAAAAGAAAAACGAAAAAGTTAATTTATCTATCTTGTCAGAACGTTTCAACCGGTATGTTAATCATTGTGATTTATTGGCTTTTTTACGTTATTAATTGGAGTTTTACTACTACAATTGCCATGTATAAAGAGTGTGGATTTATGTGTGTTAGTATAACATATTATATAGAGAATAAGCGTACAATTTATGCTTAATAAAATAATAGCAAGAAGAACAAAACAATCATATCCCCAAACATTAGTTATTGAAACAAGATATCAAATATCTGATATACCGCATCCGCCATAGGTCGATTGGCGGGAATAAAATTCTAATACTCAACAATACGAACAGCCGTCGAATTATTTGAGAAGAAAGGAATGACGATTAACGCTGGTAAGAGTGCAGCTATTACGGTTAATGTTACAGTAATAAGTACTCTTACTGCGTGACGCGTTCGCTCTTCTCTGTCGGCAACGACAGGATTCGGCAGCTGCAACCGAGTGAGTTGGTTGGATATTGACAAGCTCCAGAGTCCCACAATTACGATCAAAACGCTGAAGGGCGTTGACAGGTCCATACGTATAGTCGTTCGGAAAATTCTGTCCCTCAATCGAACGTGTGCCAATGAATACATCCAAGCTCCCACTAAAGAGGGTGGTCTGGACGTCATGACCATGGCCATGCACGTCCTGGCTATCATGAGAAGGAGACTGAAAAAATTGATCAGCTCAGCAACTGATACTACGTTGTTCTTCTTCTTTAGGTGCCGTCTTCTTAGCGAAGGTTGGCGATGACCTCTGCAAAGTCTTCCCAATTTTGGGCTTTCCTTATTAAACTTTGAAAGTCTAATCCTGTCCAATCTTTGATGTTGCGCAGCCAGGTCATTTGTCGTCTACCCGGGCCGCGTCTGCCTTTTATTTTCCCTTCTATAATAAGCTGAAGGAAGTTATACCTGTCGTGTCTAAATATGTGTCCAAGATAAGACGTTTTACCTTCAGTTTACCACATATGTCACGTCTCTTGAGAGGTCTCACGGAGAAGTCTGGCAGTTCTGGCATCGATCGCACGTGAGTTGAGCCAGAAACTTGAGGACGGCTATAGCGGAAACGAACTTCGTTAGGGCTCTTCACACTCCGAAAGCTCTGCCTAAATAAGCAATCCACCGTCCTACGGATCGGGGAGAGATTTTATTAAGGCAATACAACTGCGAGGAGATCTACTTCCAACTAGAGCATCCCTTCAAATCCACCACATGAGCGTAGGTGCCAAAAGAGATGCGAACGTAACGAGAGCCTTAGTCACGTAAGAATGACAATAAATAGTGTAGTAAAGTGGCAACAGACGGCTCCACAATAGGTAGACGATTAGTACGAAGAGCACGAAAAACAGATAGAGTCATGACTACATAAAAATAAGAAGAAGGAGACATGTTCAATAGCTTTGAATATTGCATGAAGTTCAGTAGAGAAAATACTGAATTATTGTCTAAAAGTCCAAATTGTAATTGATTGGTCGGCATTACATATACAACACCAACTCCTATAATACATTTGATTTCCACACTAAGAAATACTGATAGACTCGGCAATGCTTATTAGAATAAAAGAAGAAATATTATATACGGAAAATCCTAAGAAATAAAAATGAAAAAAAAAGTTTTATAATAATTGATTATAGAAAACAAACAATGACTTACCTATAACTTAAAAATTTCTTCCCCACATCCCTCTCACTTCTTTTGCCTTTCCTCTTTACAATTCTTGATCCGAACAGTCCATCGGCGACTATATACAACCTAAAATCGAATTCTAATTCTTGAGCAACATTCTCGAGTAAGTCCATGGATAAACCGTAGCAGCAGTTGGTCTTGTATTTGAACTTTTGAAACGGAAAAAACCTTTCGTCATCATCGCTGTAATCGCTTGTAAATTGCTTGTAGTCCGAGTAGTCCGATTGGTCGATTTGTGCGTCGTCTTCGTCTTCTAATCGCTGCATTTCGTTGAAAACCAAAGTGAGGTTATCTTTGTCCGATGTAAGTACGCGATGACAAGGGAGACCTGAAAAAAATTAGTCTATATTAGTAAAATACAGTGGTGTTAAAAAGTCGTGCATCACCTAAGCGCCTTATAGTTTTTGAGGTTTAACACACAAGTTTTTTGTATATTTTCGCTAATTCATTTTAAGTTTGTGCTTGTAATTAGCATTATCGGTATACTTACTAATGATTTTTTAATTACTAGCTCAAAATTCTACAGAAAAAAATGAAATAATCTGATTGAAGGGATTTCCCATAATCCGAGAAAATTATGAGGTGATTATTAAGTCGTTAAAGTACTATTAAATTGAATCTTAATGACAAATTTGCCACATATTTTGACTATATAAACACTGTAGTTACCCTAACACATTTACTCGCTCTTTGATTTTTGCTAAAAAGGTCAAAATGCCATCCCAGACCAAACAAACTAAATTATCGGACGAAAAGCGTTTTGAAATTATTTTTCACCATAAAAATGACAAATCTAATCGCGAAATAGCATCCGCAGTAAACTGTAATTAATCAATCAATTTGAAAAATTTAAACGCAGAATGAATGATTACGTTATTACGGAGGGCCAAAAGTCTCTGAAAACTACTATAATGTTTATTTTAATAAGTTACAGGGGTGAAAATAAAAGAGAAATTTTAGAGTGACTTTTAATTTTAAATATTTGATTCAAAAATAACTTTTTTGTTATTTTAAGGGAATTTTGGCCCTCGTTAATAATGCAATTGTTCATTTTGCGTTTAAATTTTTTAATACATTTAAAGCATAATGCATTTAAAACGCATTAAACATTTTAACAGGCGGCATTTTGAGCCTACGCCGTTAAATGTAGGTTACATCAAATAAGGTAGATGAAGGTACAAATATACAAAATATCATTAAGTAAACCTTTGATCAAATTTATTATTTTTTTTTATATTTAATTAAACGTGCTTGTGACAGCTTCGGCTATTAGCACGAGGCACCGTGGATAGAATTATACATCAGGTACAATTACTTATTATAATATACTATAGTTATATATTATTTAGTAAGTTTTCTAGCTTCAGGAACCGGATAGCTGTGATGACCTGACTCTGGTTTGATAATATATCTGTGATGTCGCCCTTCAAGCCCAATTCTTGGCGTCGTTTATTGTAATGGGGGCAATCCACAAGGACGTGTAGAACGCTTAGTGGATATTGGCAATAGTGACAGATTGGCTTAGGTGTAGAATTCATTAGGTGACCATGTGTAAATCTGGTATGACCGATACGTATTCTTCTAGAAACCATCACAATTCTAGTTATACCAGAGATAACTAACCGCTCAATCGTCTGATCTATTTGGTGTAAAAATGTAGTGGATTCGTTCCAATGATTCTGCCAGTAATTATGTACGAGTTTCTTTATACTAGTTTTTAGGTCACTGGCAATTTGTATATTACGTGGTATACAATTGGATACAGCAGCTTCTTTGGCAAAGCGATCGGCGTTGTCGTTACCCATAATCCCGATGTGGGAGGGAATCCATATGATAGTGATATGGATGTCGTGGATGATAAAATTTTGGTAAGTGACATGGATTTTTTCTACAAGAGGATGATTATTAAATAGATTATTGATGGATTGGATAGAGGCAAGGGAGTCTGTACAGATGGCAATATGTTGATTGGGTGCTGTACAGAGTTTGAAGGATTGGTAAATAGCATACAGTTCACCAGTATGAACGCTGTATGTGGCCACCCCCTTTTCACTCTTTGATGCGTCAGTGTAGAGTACCCGATCGAATTTCTTAAAATTAAGAATTTCTAGTAAGGATTTCTTAATCAAATCCTGGTTGGTTTCTGCCTTACTAAACTTTTTAAGTGACACATTAAATTTATCGGATCGGGAGAGGGTTAGTTAGGGAAAAATTTATATGTGGTATTAAAGTTGGAAGTAGGAAGGCGATAGTGTGTATGCGTGGAACAGGAAGGTGAGTACTAGTATAGTTGGGTAATGTCAACAGTGTGTGTACTGAATTAGAAAGGTTAGCTGAAGTAGAGGCAGCACAAGAAAGGAGGAGATATTAGCGCCTAAGCTAAAGAGGGGGTTCGTTGGCTTCGCGGTAGAGGCTCTCAGTTGGACTGCTATGAAAAGCTCCTAAACAGAGGCGGATAGCAGTATTATGCACTGAATTAAGGGTTTGTAAGGATGTTTTGGATGCTGACACATATATAAAGCTGCCGTAATCGAGTTTAGAGCGAATAAGAGACCTATATATTTTTAATAGTGTACATTCGCTAGCGCCCCATTGGTAGTGGGAAAGTGTTTTGATAATATTTAAACGTTTTAGGCACTCTGCTCTAGTTTCCTGAATATGTTGTTTCCAAGAAAGTCGAGAGTCGAATATTAGTCCTAGAATTTTGCGGTAATCGACGACTGGGAGAGGGTGATTTAATATTTAAATTATAATATTCTGAGGTAAAGAACTAAATATATTTTATGTACAATTACATAAAAATCATCATTTATATATTTTATATGTTTTTACGAGCTTGAACATTATACAGAATTGTGTTGTATAGGCAGAAGGTAAATCAAATTTACTTCCATCAGTGTCTCAATTAACGTATTGAGATATAGCGAAGCTGGGCTATGTGCTAAATAAATTATTTGATTTTCTGACATTTGTGCGTCTATATTTGGAACTAGTATGATAAATTAATACTATGGCGAAAATAAAAAACTAATAAATATGATATTAATATCTAACAATAAAACACTGAAAACTTTTGTTTTCAACAATTCTACAAAATTTATTTAAAATACCATAATATCAATACAGCTGTTTCGGCCAGAGTGCCTTTTTCAAGGGATCTATTTTTTGTGTTTATATTTTATAGTCTTTTTACTGAATAAGTTGAGAAGGGAAGAACTGATTGTCCGAATTATGTATGTATTGTTTTATTTGCTGATTTCCATAGATTCTAATAAAGCTAATAAGACCTTTATTTTGAATGTGAATAATTCGAAATTCGTCATTAAAAGAATGATTATGGTCTAAAAGCTGAAGTGCCTACGTAGAATCTATTTTCTTGTTATTGAAAGCTCTTTTATGTTCTGCTATACGTTTGATAAAAGTTCTACCCGTTTGACCGATGTAAGTTTTTGGGCAGTCACCACATTTAAACTTGTATACACTGCTGGGTAGTTGCTTTTTCTGTTAACTCTTGTTGTTCTTAATATATTCGCCCAAGTTGTTGTTTGTTTTTAAAGCTGGTGTTATTCCTTTCTTGTTTATGTGTTTGGCTATTTTCGATGATATCTTGCCTGTATATGTAATCAAGCAGATGGTATTGGGTTTTTTCTCTGGTGGTGGAAATACTAATTTCAAGGCTTTCTTATGTAGTTTTTGGTTTAAACTCGGCTTTGGCCGAAACAGCTGTAGTGATAATAATTTAAAATAAATTTTGTGGAAGTGTTGAAAACAAAAGTTTTCAGTGTTTTGTTGTTAGATAAAGTAAATTTTTATCAAGTAACGGTGGAATCTATCACCTATATTAATAATATACTGAACCAAAAGTATTTCCGTTTGTCTTTTTAATCCATGATTTTTAAAGAATTGTCTTTTGTTTTAATACAGTACCTAAAAGTTGGTAGAATTAAATGGACATTTGTTCAACAAATTAGGATGGCGATCTTGCTACCATTTAGAGCGTACTAAGTCTTGTAATTACTTCCAACTTGAAGGACCACCCACTGGTGCGGGAAATAAGAACACAATCAGTTTAAACAATACGTAGTTTAATAATTGAATGTTACTACAATTAAATCAATATCTAGCCAAAGTTTTAGCGCAAGTTCTTTTATTAAAAACAGCCTATCACTGTCCATACTAGTCCGCGACACACTACACTAGCACTGATACAGATTAAAATGTTACTAATAATTATCACTTTAACTAAGGACGTTTTCTTCTATATCAATATACTTAATTAATAGTGAGCGTTCTGCTTTTAACTATAAGCTATGTAACGATAACTAAAATGCGAGAGATAAAACTCTAAAACAAGACGTGGCCAACTTAGCTGGGACACAATTTGATACTGAATACGCGAGAGTCTAAACTGTTAAACCAGAAATGCTTTGAATTTGATCGAATATGAAACTAAACACTAACTAATATGCGAGAGCGACCAGCTAAGCTGGGGGACAACTTGGATATATCTATACAGAGGTAGGTAAAACCAACCTTTTGAATTCTTGTCTAACAGGGAAATTTTTGAAATTGGTCGGAGAAAGTTAATCTATGGGTAAAAATATCTTTTGAATACATTTTCGGCTTTTATGAGAATTTGCGTGAAAATTTACTTAGGTCTTATTTAAGAAGTGTAAGTTAATTGCTACCAGTGGCGTAGCAACACTTGGATACATTTCTTACAGAAGTTTATCCAAAAGTTTATAAATACATAGTATAAAATATAGGTCAAAACGGCAACGGGTGAACGTTCAAAAAAAAAACTTGATAGTGTGTAAATGTTTATTAAAATCTGCTAAGTACTTTCAGCATATCAGAATGCCATCTTCACAGCTTCGTCTTATAGGAGGTTATAAATACAATATTATCATTATTGTCAACACAAAATACAATAAAAAGTATTAAAAAGCTGTAAAAATTACATTTAAAAATGCTTGGTATACCAATGGCTGCCTTGTTGAAAGAAGAAACAGCTGTAAGAGTAAGTTAAGGGCAGACCTCTGTATCGTAGAATTAAAATTAAAAATGACTAAGTTGCCATGTGCACTTGTCTACACCATGGTTAGATAAATTAAAGAGCAACTGGAGCAAAAAGCAATAAATTCAGTTTCAGACATAATTTAAGAAAGGATCATTAACGAAACTCACGATAGAGTACTAATATCAGAAGAAGAGCTACAAGAACGAATAAAAAAATTAAAAAACAGAAAAGCACCTGGTCTTGATAGGATAAACAATGAACTGCTAATATATGGAGGAACAACACTACGCAAATGACGTATTTCGTCGATATAATAAGTACCGGAGTAGTACCAGCTGAATGGAAGGAAAGTCTCCTGCTACCGATACTTAAAAAGAGAGACTCGAGATAAAATCATAAAAGATCAAATCGAGGAAAAAGCGAACACGGCAGATGAACAACAAGGCTTCCGGAAGAACCGCAGCACAATAGACGCAATTTTTATTATCAGACAAATATTAGAGAAGTCTATTGAATATGGAAAACCAGCATACATGTGCTTTGTAGATTTAAAAAGTGCTTTTGACAGGGTGGAGCGAAATGACATCTTAAATTTATTACAGGCTGAACAAATAGACCATCAGATAATAAGGACAATTAATGAAATTAACAAGAACAACAAGACCAGAGTTATAATGCCAACAGGAGCAATAAAATGCGTAGAACTAAAAGGAGGAATCCGCCAAGGAAACTCGCTCAGCCCGTTGTTATTCAATATGGTGATGAATCAAATAATTCATGGAGTAAGATAATGTACAGTAAACAACGACTAAAACAGAATAAGAGGCAGACAGACAGGAGAAATCTTAGTCGCACGAAGAAGAGGAAGAAGAAGAAGACATTATTTGAGTAAATACTACAAAGTACTTGGTTTAGTTCAATCTACATCGTGAACAATTCATTTCAGGCAATGTGCTTTCATCATCATCCAGCCTCAAGAGTCCACTGCTGAACATAGGCCTCTTCCTCATGTTTTTAACCCCGTCTATCTTGCGCCGCTCTTATCCAGTTTTTATCGAGTCTTCTTAAATCGTCAGTCCATCTTGTAGGTGGTCGACCGACGCTTCTCTTGTCTTCCCTCGGCGTCCATTCCAATAACCTCTTTGTCCATCACCCATCTGTCATTCTGGATATGTGTCCTGCCCATCTCCATTTTAGTCTGGCTATCTTCTCGATGATGTCAGTCACTCCGGTTCTTCTCCTGATGTCTTCGTTGGTTATTCTGTCTCGCAGAGTTATTCCTAACATGGACCGCTCCATTCTTCTCTGCGTGACTGCGATTCTTCTCTTCAGTTCATGAGTCTGGTTATTCCTGCCAATCATAATTCTATGTCTCAGGTATTTATATCTATCTACGAGTTCTATTTCTTTCCCACCAATACTGATGTTCTGGTTGGGTACCAAATTGGTCATGATTTTTGTTTTCGAGATATTTATATTTAAACCTACACTTTCTGTAGCCACAACGAGTTCCTGTACCATCTCTCTTGCCATACCTAGATCTTCAGCTATTATAAGTATATCATCGGCGAAACGTAAGTTGTTTCGTTATTCTCCATCTATTTTTATTCCCTTTGTCATCCAATCCAAATTCCTAAAAGCATGTTCTAGCACCATATTAAAAAGTTTAGGTGACATTGGGTCTCCTTGTCTAATCCCCCGTTCTATTTTTATGCGATTACTGTTAGTATGTAATCTGACAGTGGTTGTTGCCTGCAGGTATATTTTGTATAATAATTTAGTATATCTATAATCTAGCCTGCATTCTTTAAGCGCCTGTAATATTTTGCTTAGCTCAACTGTGTAAAAGGCTTTGTGAAAATCAATAAATATTATAACTAGAGGTTTATTGTATTCCACTGCTTTCTCTATTAGGGTTTTTATACTTTGTAGATGGTCATTTGTTCCGTAACTTTTTCGGAATCCTGCCTGTTCCCTTGGTTGATAAGTCTCTAATTTTCTTTCCATTCTCTTAACTAGTATTCGCGTAAACAACTTATATATATGGCTGAGGAGGCTAATCGGTCTGTAATTCTCTAAATTTGCTTTGTCTCCTGCTTTGTGTAATAGAATCATAGTAGCGTTGTTCCAGTCTGTTGAAATATTGGCGCTGTGAAGGCAGATATTGAAAAGTTGTTTAATTTTTTCAAGTAATACATCCCCTTCAATTTTTAGTGCTTCTGATACTATTCCATCTTCACCCGGGGTTCGATTATTTTTCATTTTTTTCAGGGCTTCTTTGATTTCTGATTTTGTTATATCGGGCATTAAATCTGATCCTTGGTTTAATACCCCAGTTTTTAGTGTAATTGGAGGTTCCGTATTGTTATCGTAATGTGCTTTAAATTAAATATATATTGCTATATGAATAATTTAAAACCAAACAAAAATACATTAAATGCATTAAGTCTAAGCAAACTGACATAAATTAATCATATTTTTGTTCAGTTTGAGCAAATAACCAAAATATGAGAATCACAGGTCTGTTCAAAGAATGTATTTTGCTTACTTAGGTACTTTAGAGGAAGTTGTTTTTTTGTACGGTTGCATCAGACACTGCATATGTATTTATTAAAATGGAAGACATTATCTTTAGTATTTGTGTAAAAGATCGTAACCAGGGAAGTCAAAAGAGAATAGCTAAAGTGTCTAAAAGATCGGTTAAAAAAGTAAAAGGTAAAAACACATTAACATTTACTGTTTCTAACGGTTCTAACTGGTGATTTAAATTATTTGTAGGTATGAAGAATAACATTCGTTACTAAAGAAGTTTGATATACCATGTAATCATTCAGAATAATGGACTAATATTAATGTATCTGATATAAGACGATTAAGGCAATCTTTTTAGGCTACGACTGATAAATCAGCGCAAGATATAAAACTATTTTATATGATAACTATTGGCCCCGTAGAAAGAAAAGGAGGTATTTAATACTCTTTATCATTTAACACCCATAAAGGGTATAAGACCTACAAGAGTTTGTCTAAAATTCTTGTCAACAGCTCTAGGAATCAGTGAGAAAAGAGTAAATACACTTTGTAAAAAGAAACACAATACTGTTTCACTAAAAGAACGAAGAGGGAAAGATAAGGTTTTTCATAAATCAGTAAAGAAAAAAGAAAAATATTATTGAATTTATTGGAAACCTAAAAGGCTGCAAAAGTCACTGTAACAGATCAAAATCAAAGATGACCCATTTTCCTGCCAACGTAAATATATCAAAATTACATAAACTATATAACTCACAATGTAAAGATAATAACCATATCTCCAGTTTAACGATGTTTGTCAATATTTTTAGAACAAAATTCAATATCGGATTTTCTTCCCCTGCATCTAATTTCTGTTCTCCGTGTACTCGATTAAAGCACAAAATTAAAGCAAAGGATGACAAGGAAAAAAGCGACTTGATGTTACAATACAGAATTCATAATAAAAGAGGCAAAGCTTTTTATGAGTTAATAAGAGAACACCTATTAATGATTTTTTTGCGCAATAAGTTAGTTTCTACGTTTCATGCTGTGTCGACATGCATGCTAAAAGTCCCGTATTCTACAGATGGACAGAAGATATAGCTGGGCGAGGATAGATGGAAGTATTATCTGCTTTACTTTGTCATCTGAATTCTGAATCTTGAAAATAAACAAAAAGAAAATAAACAAAAAATGTAAAAGGAATGTGATTGTCTAGAAGGCCTACATATTTGAGAAGCTTTGTTTTATAAATAAACAATAGTATTTTCGTATACCGGTGTTTTATTTTCGATATTTAGGTATTTATTTATTTAACAAAATGGCATGAATCCAACCAACAGTTAAGCTAAACGAAAAAAATCCATTCATATGGAGCAAAATGCTAGAATTTCATACAAAGTTTAAGCCAACAGATAAATCCAACAAAATGAAAGCTTTAAAAATTGGAAGCTCGAAAATTAAACAAAAAACTTCAACTTTCTGTCCAAAATAATATTATTAATAAAGTTCTATAGTCAATAAAATATTTACTTTTAACTAGATTTAACTCAATTAGATTTTTGTCGATAACTCAAAATCATATATTTTGGATTTAATACGTTTTGCTGAGGTGCTCTTAAATTGGTGTCTACTTGACCAAATAACAAAAAGCTCACCCTAGGGTAACTAGAATGAAACTCACGTATAGTTAAAAAAAGGATAATGTTAAAATAAAGAATAAATTCGAATATATTGCAGATCATCACTTAAAAAAAAAATAAAAATCACAAAAAGTCGACTATAACTACCAATGAATAGGACTTTACGAATCATTAATTATATAGGTGGTACCAGTAGTACTATTGTTTACACCCATTGTGCCATACTTCCAATATAATTAGGAATTTTAAAGAAGGCGTTTACTTTTTCTAACTAATTATTTTCTAGCACTGCCTCGAAATCTTTTTATTCGTCAATAATCACTTAGCAATTTCGTAGTATGTGAATCATCACCAACAATTATTCTCGGTACACAAAGTTTAAGGTTCGGTATTGCGACTGATATTTTTTGTGGTAGTAAATCTAATTTTTATGAATACGTTATTACGAATACGAGTTAAATAAAATATACGAATTAGAAAAATGGAAAATTGTTACGAAAAATGTAAATATTAAATCAATTCACCCAATATCCAAGTCCAGTATACCAAGATAAAATGAGGTATAAAATCAAATTTTTTGAAGACGCATCGATTTGTATAAAAATTTGGAAATAAGCTATATTTACCCTCCACATCAAAATCTACCATATGTCGATATGTGATTATTGTTTGAAAGGATGTAAACTACCCATTTTATTAAAAACCAATAAAAGTAGAAAATGAAGCATGTAACAATTTCAAAAACATTTGTACGTCCAGAATTAAGGTTTTCTGATACTTTAATATACTATTTATCATTTTTCAACTCTTTTTGAATTATTTCATCCCTTATAAAGCATCCAGTGGTGATATAGAAATAGAAAAATAATTTCATGACCAATTATGACACTAATTATAATTAATTGTTATCTTTTATCGTATTTAACTTAAATATTTCACATCCCTAATTTTCAACCCCTATTACGAAAACAATGGAACCATTGTTTACCGGCTAACTTGTATAATGTGATACTTTATTTATATTAAATCAATATCTTTTTATCGCGTTTAACTAAAATGTTTATTTTCCATTTTTTTCAACCGTTATCAATCATTCCTTATCACAAAACATCGTTTAGGAATCGATTTATAAAATTAATCATATAATATAATAATATATTTCATTTGATAGTAAATTTAGTTATTATATAAACTAAATAATATGTTTAAAAATAATTGTATTTATATGAAAATATTTTAAAATGAGAATTTATTAATAACTTGTATTAAATTTAGACAATCGCTACGAATCGAATCTTCTAGTGATAGATATTTTTTTAATTTTTTACTTTTCATTTAATGTCTATATTTTGTTCACGCAGTTTTTAATTTAAATCTGCCTAGAATAAAAATATGATAACTAGAAACGAATTTATCGAGAGTAGCGAATCGATGTCAAGAACCGCTATTCTATGACGCTACCCGTGGCTATGCCAAAATCTATACATTTTTTGCTTAAAATGTGCCCCCTTATCCATTTGTGGAGTTATTTTTGATTTAAAAAATTTGATCGCTGAGACAGGGTGGTATTTACTCCCAGGAAAATATCACATCAACATAGGATATATTTTGCTCGCTGAAGTATTCTCTAGCTACTATTACCTATAATTTCAAGGAATTCGATGTCTCTTTAAGGAAATCGAAGGTGAAAACCTTGATAAACTGGACTATAAACGTTGTTGATAAACACATTGTATTTACATATTTATTAAAAATATTTTTCCGTCGACCGTCCATTTATCACCCTCAAAATCATTGATTAATGACCCCTATTAATGAATGATTTTCTATTAATGAACGATTTTATTATAGGCAACACAACATACATTGCTTGTATAAATTAATTTAACCACATTTAACGCTCTGTGATTGGCAGTGACCTGTGGTGTAGGCAACCAAATACCTATTTATATTCCCACTAAAAAATTATTTAAAATGACATAGCCGCTGTAAGTACTGTCTGTCATTGTATGTCATTATTTATCGTTAAGTAAATAAAAATTTACGATATTTTTAAAGATATTTTTATTTCTGAAAAGTACGGTCGACGGAAAAGTTTTGTAACGAACTCGTGAATTAAAATGGCAATTAACAATTTCGAACATTAACGCGCTCGCTTCGCTCACGCTTAAAAATATCTCAATTGTTAATCGCCCTTATTAATACACTTGTTAGTTAATAGTTATTTAACCAACAAGTGTATTAATAAGGGCAATTAACAATTGAGATTGTTATCACAATTGTTTTACATTAATTGTTAATTGTTCAGATTAACAATTGAGATTCGAGATTGTTAATCGCCATTTTAATTCATGAGTTAGTTTAAAAACTTTTCCGTGGACCGTACTTTTCAGAAATAAAGATATCTTAGTTTAAATATTTATTTACTTAACGATAAACAACAATTTTTTCAGCTTTCATTGACTTTATTCAAAGTTTCCTTAGTGGTAGTTTTATTACAGTAAACATTAATATTCTAAATGGTACAATTACTGAAATTAAAGAAAGATATTGATAAATAATTATCTGCTGTATAGCATTTTGACAAATTTATATTTAAGTCTTCTTGGACCTCTGTAAATTCTGTGATAGAAGAAGTTAAATTCTGGTGGAGTTAAATTAAACTCTTCGTCAATATCCATCCTTTGATTTTTCAAATACACAGAATTTTAAACAATAAAGTAAATAATGACATACAATGACAGATAGTACTAACATCGGCTACTTCATTTTAAATTAATTTTTGAGTGGGTTTATAAATAGGTATATGTTTGGTTGCCTACATCACAGGTCACTGCCAATCTCAGAGCGTTTAATTAATTTATGCAAGCAATGTATGTTGTGTTGCCCATAATAAAATCGTTCATTAATAGAAAATCATACATTAATAGGGGTCATTAATCAATGATTTTGAGGGTGTTAAAATTGATCATAAATGATCGGTCGACGGAAAATAACTATTAAACACTAATAAAGGTTATTATATCGGTCCGCGCTAAAGACTAAGGCAAGTAAGCAAGCAATTTAATTGAACCCAGGTGTTCAATTTGAAATGGCGTTCGGGTATTACAATTCATTGGAGCGAGGTCTATTAATTCGTGTAAAAATAAGAAGCACTTTACCGCGCTCCAGACCATCTCTTTTCCCTCTATAGCACTCTGCTGCGCGATAGTGGCACAACTATCAGCCAAATACTATTCATGTGGGAGTCCTGGTTATAAGAACTCTAACACGGTTTCCTACCCGATCAATTCAGGCTAACATTAGGCGCTTTATTCCCCTTGTGACTTATTCGCAAATCTAAATTGCTTTCTCGGACCTTAAGTATCCGCCCCGGGCTATGTCCAGTTCGGCTATTTTGTGCTTGAGGTTTTGGGCCCTCGTGCCCGGGTTTTTGGTCTTTGTTATTTTTTTTTGTTGGTTTTCGTCGGTTTTTGTCAGTATATTTTAAATTTTTTGGTGACCGAAACCGTTTTTTTGGTTTTTATTAAATGTCCTGAAAGAAAAATCATTGCTAATGGGAACTATCCCTCTGATTTTGTTTATTTACTTTCTCTCTGATAAGTATTTTCTTTTACTTCAGTATTTGCTGTTTGGGGCGTTTTTCCTTCCATCAATATACCGCATCATATTTCATTATCTCTCGCAGTATCGGACTTCAGTTATTCTCCAATTCTGCGAATTTTGTCCTTGTTTTCCTTGATTATATCAGTCACCCTGACTTGTAGTTCTCTGAAGAAAGAGATGGAAGGACGCTGTAGCCAGTGATCTACGCAAAATGAGAATATAGCAATGGGAAATAGCTGCTCAGGACCGACAACAATGGAGGAAAGCGGCCAAGACTCACATAGCGTTGTAAATGATGATGATGATGATGACGTATCTCGGTACGTTGACTACTTCTCTTAAGCTGCTGTTGTGGGCCACTTGTATCCTTTTCGTAGTTGTTTTACAGACATTTTTTCATGCGAGAGATGTGTATATTAATATCGGTAATATGCTGCTATTTATAAATTTTATCTTTGTTTTTATTCTTAATTTTCTTTTTGTATTGTTGCGTCTATATGTTTTTGAAAAGTTAGTCCTTTATCCATTGAGACATCCAGGCATTTAGCTTGACTTTTCCATTCGATAAATTGTTTTGCAGCGTCAGTTGTTCCTCTGTGTATTGTTATCTTATTTTAAAGAGCATCGCTTGCATTTATGGCGAATTTCCATTGTATGCTCCATTCTTCAATATTGTGTAACGCTCTTTGCAGGTTGTTTACTGCAATGTCTACATTTCTATGTTTGGCCGCTGTCGCCGTGTCGTTGGCATAAAAACTGAGTGGAGTTCCAGGTGTTCTTGGAACATTGGCGATGTATATTGTATACAGAAGTGGTGAGAGGACATGAAGCTACAGTTGCCCAGGTATGAAAAAATCAGTCCCTTCATTTCTCCACTATATCCATAGCCTCTCATTTTGTATAATATAAGTAATTTATGCCAGACTTTGTCGAAAGCTTTTCTTACATCCAGGAACGCTTCACCTGTGTCATGTTTGTCATGTTTCGAAATGTTCGCTCGGAATCTAAACTGAGCTTCTGGAATTAGTCCTAGCCGGTCGGTTTCTGCTCGGAGTCTGCTAAGGATAACTCTTTACACAATCTTTCTTACTGTTAGACAGAGGGTAAGGACATATAGGCTGAAAGAATAGATATTGTAGTGCATCGGACAAATAAACAACAAGAGATTTCAACTCGTAGAAGAACAATGACAAAGATCCTCATGGATCCTCATGGTGATTATAAAATGGTGTAAGCAATTCTGTTTGTTTATCGAACTTAGTAATTTTGGTAAATGAATATTAATTCTAATGAACTTATTTTACAATTTAGTTTTTATATAATTGATGGATTCGACCGTTACTTGATGGAAATTCATTTTATATAACAATAAAACACTGAAAACTTTGTTTTCAAAACTTCCACAAATTTTTATTTTAAATTATTATCACTACAGCTGTTTCGGCTGATTGCCTTTCTCAAGTGATCTGTTTTTGGCATGGGTTTACACTTTATAGTCTCTAATGAAATAGGTTGAGGAGGGGAGAACTGTTTGTCTCAAGCTGGTCATTCAGAATTATATCTGTGTTTTTTAATTTGTTGATTTCCATAGATTCTAACAAAGATAGCTTAAGGCCTTTATTTTGAATGTGAAGAATTTTAAATTCGTCATCAAAAGAATGATTATGATCAAGAAGGTGAAGTGCGTATGTAGAATCTGTTTTTCTATTATTGAAAGCCGTTTTATGTTCTGCTATTCGTTTATTAAAATTTCTACCTGTTTGATCAATGTAAGTTTTTGGGCAGTCGCCACATTTAAGTTTGTACACACCACTGTGTAAGTGTTTTTTATGTTGGCTCTTATTGTTTTTAATATATTTGCCTAGGTTGTTATTTGTTCTGAAATCTGGTGTTATTCCTTTCTTTTTTATGTGTTTGGCTATTTTTGTTGATATTTTGCCTGTATATGTAATCGAGCAGAAGGTACTGGGTTTTTTCTCTGGTGGTGGAAATACTAAGTTCAGGGATTTCTTGTGTAGTTTTTGATTTAACATTTTATTAATTGTTTGTTCGTTGTATCCATTGTTTACTGCTATTTGCTTAATGATATTTAATTCTGTCTCAAAATTGTATTTTGACATAGGAATTGCTGTTAATCTATGTAACATACTATGATAGGCTGCCAGTTTATGTTGTGTGGGATGGGATGATGAATTGTGAATAGTCGTGTCAGTATGGGTAGGTTTATGAAATATGGAGAAGTCATGTTTGTTTTTATGTCTGGTAATTTTTAAATCTAAAAAATTTATGGATTGATTTTGTTCTGTTTCTATTGTAAATTCAATATGACTATGAAGAGAATTAATATAAGATAAAAATTGGTCGAGTTGCCTGTTAGTTCCTGTGAAACATACCAGTACGTCGTCTACGTATCTCCACCAATATAAAAACTGTTTGAATATGGGATGTTTTGAAATCTTTGTCTCTAGATGATCCATAAAAATAACTATAGATGATAATAAAATAATAATAAGATTATATACAAATAACAGTGCAGGACTTATAATGGGCAACCCTCTAAGCCCATTGCTATCAGATATTTTTATGGATCATCTAGAGACAAAGATTTCAAAACATCCCATATTCAAACAGTTTTTATATTGGTGGAGATACGTAGACGACGTACTGGTATGTTTCACAGGAACTAACAGGCAACTCGACCAATTTTTATCTTATATTAATTCTCTTCATAGTCATATTGAATTTACAATAGAAACAGAATAAAATCAATTCATAAATTTTTTAGATTTAAAAATTACCAGACATAAAAACAAACATGACTTCTCCATATTTCATAAACCTACCCATACTGACACGACTACTCACAATTCATCATCCCATCCCACACAACATAAACTGGCAGCCTATCATAGTATGTTACATAGATTAACAGCAATTCCTATGTCAAAATACAATTTTGAGACAGAATTAAATATCATTAAGCAAATAGCAGTAAACAATGGATACAACGAACAAACAATTAATAAAATGTTAAATCAAAAACTACACAAGAAAGCCCTGAACTTAGTATTCCAGCTTTCAGAACAAATAACAACCTAGGCAAATATATTAAAAACAATAAGAGCCAACATAAAAAACACTTACACAGTGGTGTGTACAAACTTAAATGTGGCGACTGCCCAAAAACTTACATTGGTCAAACAGGTAGAAATTTTAATAAACGAATAGCAGAACATAAAAGGGCTTTCAATAATAGAAAAACAGATTCTACATACGCACTTCACCTTCTTGATCATAATCATTCTTTTGATGACGAATTTAAAATTCTTCACATTCAAAATAAAGGCCTTAAGCTATCTTTGTTAGAATCTATGGAAATCAACAAATTAAAAAACACAGATATAATTCTGAATGACCAGCTTGAGACAAACAGTTCTCCCCTCCTCAACTTATTTCATTAGAGACTATAAAGTGTAAACCCATGCCAAAAACAGATCACTTGAGAAAGGCAATCAGCCGAAACAGCTGTAGTGATAATAATTTAAAATAAAAATTTGTGGAAGTTTTGAAAACAAAGTTTTCAGTGTTTTAGTTTTTATTTTAATTTGAAAATGAGTTTTATAATTTGGAAATAATATAATAAAATGGCTTTGAAACAGATACAAAAAATAGCTTATTTGGTTATAAAAACTTTACTAATAATTAACATGGAAATCTGTTTTTGTCAACAACTACCAATTAACAATCTCATTTTCAAACAAACTTTTAAAATGCGGATGCTCCCTCTAGTGTATAAATAACATCAACATAATAACCAAAGTTTAGAAGTAGGCCATTTGTCGAACTAAAAATGCGTCGACTGTATAACAGAACGCAAACTTTACCAAAAGAAAAGCAGAGTAGATATATAACAAGAGAGTTATTGAGACCATCAATTAGACAACCTCGAAATGAATATAACAGAATGTGCTGCCGGATTTCAAAGGGTTTATATATAATATATTTCGTCAGCTCTCGGTCCTTTACAAACACTCACCCGCAATGTAATTTCAAACTGTAGATCCAGTGCCGTAATAATAAAGATGGTGGTGTGTACTTTTATATACAGAATAATACTATTAAAAAGGAGGAAGTTATATGTGCCATATGCATTATGCCCCAACATCTTCACATAAAAGAGTTGTTTTTGTATTTGTTTTCAAAGAAACATAAACTGCATGATTATGTACCTCAATGACAAAAGACGTTACAAAAAAAATTTATGAAGGTTCATTAAATTTTATAATTTGACAATTTATATATATGACAACAACAACAACACAACAACAACAACAACACAACAACAACAACAACAACAACAACAACAACAACAACAACCTATGAACTGAAATTCAGTGAAGACGATGAAATAACAGTACAGGAAGTCGAGAATTCAATACAAACTCTAAAAAATCGGAAGTCATGCGGACCACAAGGTATACCAAATGAATTATTAAAACATAGCCCACAAGTATTACGGGAATTATTGGCGTATGTCTTCACCTTATTCTATAGTGGACACGACTTACCACCGGAGTGGACAAAAGCACATATTAACAACATCTACAAAAAAGGAGATAGAAAGAATTGTTCAAACTACAGGGGGCTAAGTGTCATAAATTCACTCTCAAGACTGTATGGAAAAATAATAAAAAACAAAATTGAAAAAGAGATGACAGATGTTGAGGAACAGAATGGCTTTCGTGCAGGCAGATCCTGTATGGCAGTATATTCTCTCTAAAGCAAGTTATCGAGAAAAGATTAGCCCACAACCTTTCAACTTATATAGTCTTTATAGATCTGACAAAGGCATACGATAGTGTACCACTTTCAATGCTTTCATTAGCAATGGAAAAACAAGAAATAAGCAAAAAAAAAATATACAAGCAGTACAACAGCTCTACAAAAATATGACGGCAAACATTAAAACTGGAAATAGATTAACTAGAGAAATTCCTATTAGTGAGGGCCTAAAGCAAGGCTGCTGCATAGCACCTACACTCTTCAAAATATATCTAAATGAGGCACTCTCAGTGTGGAGAAGAAAGTGCTGTAATATGGGCATCCCAATCGGAGATGATAGATTGTACACGATACACTTCGCTGACGACCAAGCCATTCTAGCTGAAGACGAGAGTGATGTAGGCTACATGCTTAGAAAACTGGAAGATGAGTATACCAAATGGGGCCTCACAATTAATATACAAAAAAATGAGTACTTAGTTGTAGGAGAAAAACCAGAAAGCCTACAAATCGAAACGGGAACTATAAAACCAAAAGACAATTTCAAATACTTGGGAGTCCAAATAACATCAAAAGCAGGAAGTAGCGAAGAAATAAACTCCAGGATTGGCCAAGCAAGATCAGCCACCAGACAGCTACACGGACTATTATGGAATAAAAAAATAATAAAAGAAAATAAAAGAAGAATTTATAAAACAGCAATAGAAAGTATTGGGCTGTACGGCGCCGAACTCTGGGAAATAAACCAAAGAAACAAATCAAAAATTAAGGCCATCGAAATGAACTACTGGAGACGATGTTGCCAGCTCACTAGACTTTATAGGGTGAGAAACGAAAATATTCGGAGAGAAATGGAAATCGATCTAGACATAATAGACACAATCGAAGCCAAAAGACTTAACTGGTATGGACACCTTCAGAGAATTCCTGAAAATAGATGGCCAAAAAAATAGAAGAATGGACTTTGCCAACTAGAAGAAAACGAGGTAGACCAAGACAATCCTGGAGAGACGATGTCGACGATGCAATGACCGCCAGAGATCTAACAACTGAAGATTGTTTCTACAGAAAACGCTGGAAATTAGGATGCGAGAAGCGGCGCCAGCTGTAAAAGACTCGCTTGTTATATATATACAATTTATATAGATATACATTATTAAAATATAAAAAAGTGTTTTTTGGTTGCAGGCAAAGAGTCATTTAAAATTCAGTTTATTTATATCATTTTTTCAAACGTAGGTCAGAGGTGTCTCTTAATAAATATATCGACGCAACTAGTGTTATTTATTTAATACTTTTCTTCTTCTTCTTATTGCGTCCCCTTTTGAAGGTTGGCGATCCAAATGGTAATTCTAGCTTTGAAAATTGCTACATGAAAGCTTACTGTCGATGAGCGTCAAACCATCTCCTAACCAGACGAGGATGTTAGATACAGCAGAGATGAAAACACTTAGAACAACTGATGGTAAATTATTATGGAACAGAGCTTGAAATACAGATATACGACATAGATGCAAGGTGAAGAACATCAAGAACTGGGTAAGAAATAGAAGAGTAGAATGGAATGATCATATAAGCCGAATGACAACAAGTAGAGTAGTAAAGACGGCAAGAGACGGTTCCCGGAAGCACGGAAGCATGGAAGCACATTGAAAAACAGACTAGTCATGTCCACATAAAAAAAAGAAGAAGAAGAATTTATGTATTAATTTGGCGGTATTTTTTTAAGATCAATCTTTACTTTTATGACTTCTCCTGATGTCCCTTAATTGCAGAATCTCTTCTTTCATCCATCCTTCTTTTTTCGATAAGTTATCTTTAGTTACTCTTTTCACATATTTTTGATTATCTGTTTGGTCTCGTTCCATTTTTCTAAGGTATCGTTACTTCTTCTTCTTTTTCTTCAGCTTTTTCGTCCTCCATAGCACTCTATTCTCCCAGTCACCTTTTCTGAGGTCTCTATCTATCATAGCATTTCCGACGTATGTTTTCCATCTTGTAGCAGGTCTTCCTCTCCGTCTTCTTCCCGGCGGGTCCCAGTTTAATATTCTTTTCGGCCACCTATGCTCTGGCATTCTTTGTACATGCCCGTACCACTACAGGGCTCTGTTTTCCAACTTTTTTGTAATTGAGCATTTTACTTCCATTCTGTTCCATATTTCCTCCGTTCTTATTCTATCCGCTCTTGTGATTTGTAGACATCTTCTTATAAAGTCGAGTTCAACTGTTCTTATTTTATTTTGTATTGTTGTTGTCATTGGCCATACTTCCGCTACATATAGGGTAATATTCATCAATATGCTTTGAAAGATCCTCTTTTTGTTTTCTTTGGTTAGAGTGTTGTTCCATATCACTCCATGAAGTGCTCTTGTGGCTTGTTTTCCCAGTGTAATTTTCATTTCTATATCTTTCATACAAGTACCATCTCGGCCAATCATTGACCCTAAATACTTAAAAGCCTTACAACTCTTAATAGTCTCTTCTTCTAAACTTAAGTTCAAATCTGCAACCTCGGGTCCAATACATGGTATCATTACTTGATGTTATTATCTATATTTTTATTTTAAGTGTGGTTGCAATCTGAATCCTTGTTCCTTCATCTCGGAGTTTTATAATATCCGTTCTTCGATTAATAGTGTGTTTATTAATATATACATACACTTTAAACAAATATTTATTTATATAGAAAATCGTTCTAGCATACGATTAAGAATTATTTTTAAAACTATAGTTTTATAAAGAATTTTCCATTCCTAAAAAGATTAAAAGCAGTTTATATTACTTCCGCTTCCACGTAAATCCAACTCTGATCTCTTGCCGTCTCGTTCTCTTTTCATCATTGTTTGGATAATGGTCTACCCGCTAATGGACAAAGCTTTGAATCTCCTATTAAATTTCCAACAATACAACTGAATGCAACTATTGTTTCAAGTTCGTACGAACTTTTTTATAAAAAGTACTTCGTAATTAACCCCAGCAATAACTGCGAGATTCTGGCAATTACGGAAGTGATCTATAGAGCTAGTTCTTGCCGCTTTGCAATTTGTAAGTTAACAGTGACGACATACGTGGAATTATATTACCTATCAAGGAGATCGTTTGTCAACACAAAAGCTCCAAAACTACAAGTATGGTTGCGTTAGTAAAGTGAAACCTGGAGTAGCGTATACAGTAGCAAAGACAATTACCATGATTGAATTCTGGAAAGCTTTTGTAATATGGTAAGACTATCATTTGGTTAGCATAACAATATTTTTTCTTTGTTATATACTTTTATATAAATTCACAATATTTTCGTTAAAAATAACTACAGTCCTCTCTCTCTATAACGATATGCAAGGGACCGGGAATTTTCATCGTTATAAGGAGAGATCGTTATACAGAGAGAGACAAAATTCGGTACTGTAATATTTATAATACTGTACTAAATAACCTATTTTAATTTAAAAAAATTATCAAAACGAATATAAATGAATTAACATTGTATTCCACATAGATTTATTAACGAATAATATAAGCAATACAGTATAAAAAATGACTGTACAATTAAAACATGTGTACTGTACAATAAAAAAAAATATGCTTCTGTAAAATATATTTAGCCTACATTACCAAAAATATCTGTCACCTTGGTCTATCTTCTTTTCCCTTTCCACAGAACTGACCTGACCCTGTCCTGAAGACGCATCGAATCTTCCACAGCACTCATATCGTCTTCCTGGTGGATGAAGAATCGATGCAGTACTTTTGCCGCATCCAATGCCTGCTGAGTAGTTGGAGCTGGTTCTGGCTCTGCTTCCATTTCCGAATCACTGTTTTTTTCTTTTTCTACACGAACTGATTGCAGGGTGTCCTCGTCAGAAAGTCCAGATGTTGTAGCTACATTTTCATCAACTTCTTCAAAATCTGTTAGCTCTTCCGGTCCGTAGGTGATAGTAAGTTCAAACTGTCTTGCCCAAACATCACGTCACCTTGCTCGTCACCTTGTCCCAGAATTTACTAATCATTACGATGGAGCCAAGAATGTTTAGTTTAAGATCTCCATTATTCTCAACCAATTCCATCAAAAGTCTCCTTTAATGGCTTTTCAAACTCTTGATGACACTTTGGTCCATGGGCTGAAGGACACTCATTTTGTTTGCTGGCAGAAAACAGAGTTCGATGTTTTGAAGGTCGCGCAATACAGGATGAGCAGGAGAATTGTCTACAAGCAAAAGAATTTTTTTCTCTTTAAGCTCGATATCCCACTTTATTATCGCTTCTTCAAAAATTTTCGAGGTCATCCACGCACTCTTGTTTGCTTTATAGGTCACCGGTAGATTTTTTTATGTTTTTATAGCAACGCGGGTTTTTTAACTTCCCTATCACTAACAATTTTCGCTTCACTGAACCTGTCATGTTAGCGGCCACTAAAACTGTAATGCGTTCCTTAGAGAGCTTTTCACCAACTCACTTTTCCAATTTAAATTTTAGAGTTCTGTTTGGTGTCATTTTAAAAAACAATCCAGTCTCATCCGCATTGAAAATATCGCCTGACGCATATCGTGCCTTCAGTCCAGGCCACACGTTTTCTAGCCAATCATCCGTTACGTTTTTGTTAACATCGCGAGCCTCTTTGCTGATTTGCCCGTAGTTGAGCAGTCTTGTTCCGCAGCTTCCACTTGCTCAGCCAACCCTCAGATGCCTTGAAATTCTCAATTCCAAGTCCAGTTACAAAAAATTCAGCTTTTGTCCTGACGACAGGCCCAGAAAGTGGAAGATGGTTCAAACGCTGCTGCTGGAACCACTGAAGCATAGCGCGATCTAAATCTTCGTGCTGAGGTTTCCGCAACTTCGTCCTGCTACAGCCCTCCATCTCCGCTTTAAGCCACTTTTTTCTGTCCTTCCATATCGTAGCCACAATTGACTGAGACAGCCCCGTCCGGCGAACGATATCCGATTGCTTTTCACCTTTCTCTATTGCTCGAGTTATCGATAACTTTTCCTCCACCGAGAGCACTTTACCCTTTATCGAAAACATGTTGACTGTTGACACACTAAGACACAACTCAAACTGGAAATGAAAAGTCGTCAATAGATGACAACATCTGTGTGATAACAGTTAGGTCACTTAATTCTCTGATAAGAAAGAGTAGAATGGGTGGCCGCATTCATTAAGCGCAAAACAAAACAACCGCTGGACAATGATCTTGCCACTCGTGACTCAGGTAGTCTGAACTTTAAACACAATAACACATTTGTTATCAACTATTGAACGCTAAAAAGTTATCGCTATAAAGGGAGAACGATATCGGTATAGAGAAAGATTGAGCTTGTTTTAAAGTTAAACAACATAATCAACATCTAGTTTTTGGAGTGGACCTTTATTGCCTTCCAACTTTTCGTTGATCGTGGTGATTAACTATTTAAAGTGGTACTCTAAATATTGATTATGGACTGCCGACCTATTGGCATACATTTAATATAAATTTACGAAGGTACTACAGGCGACTGAATAGAATAGAATGGAAATATGCTTTATTGTCACGAAAAATTGTACAATTGCAACAAAGCTTACAAAATGTCGAAAAAAAATAACAATATATTGCAAGTTCATCCTCATTAAGCGCGTGTATACAGGGTGTTTCAAAAAAAGGTAACCCCGTCTCTAGGGTAGGAAAAACTGAAAAATAATTGGGGTTTGCTTAGTAAAAAATTTTTGTTTCGCCATCCGTTTTCAAGATACAGGGCCTTGAAGAAAAAAAAATTACGCATTTTTTACGATTTTGCCGAAACTACTGGCAACATTGTAATGAAATTTTATACGAATATGTTTTGAAAGCTGATACATCCCATGAATTTGTTTTTGTATCTGATTTTCATAGAGGGCGCTAGTTACACGGATCGTACTAAGTATTAGTCAATATAACTTTTTTAAGAGTATAATTATTAATCAAACTTTCAAGTAAACTTAAACACCATTCAATTTTACACGAAAAAGGTACTTTTGATAAAACTCCGTACCGTTTTCGGAATATTTTGATTTGAAAATTATGAAGTAATAATTGATGCTGGTATAAAATAGTTAGTAATTAAACAAAACTCACAAGAAGAAAATTAAATTAATGACTAAGAACATAAAATAAAATTCAATTACAGTAAGTGTTCAAAATGCCCTCCGTTTTCGCGAATACACAAGTCTATTCTTTTTTCTAAAGATTCCATTAACATTCTAAACGGTAGGGGATCAGCTATGATGTCATTAATTTGACGTTGAATTCTTTCTTCCAATTCTTGACGTGAATTTTCCTCTGTAGCATAGACTTTTTCCTTAATATACGACCAAACTGCGTAGTCCAAAGGGTTAAAATCGCATGACCGAGGAGGCCAATGAATCGGAGCTTCTGCACCTCTACCAATCCATCGATTCGGAAAATGATTACTCAACCAATTACGACACCTTCTATCAAAGTATGATGGAGCTTCATCGTGCATAAAAAATAAAGATCTTCGCTCGTTTAGCGTTAAATCTTCTAATATCTCGAATAAGGAATTGTTTAAAAAATCGAGATACATATCACCATTTAAATTTCCAGGTAGAATATGATAACCTATTAATTTGTTACCTAAAGTTGCTGCCCAAACATTAACTTTAAATGAGTGTTGGTAATGTGATACCCTTTTGACTCGTGGATTCTGATTACACCAGTAGTGTGCATTATGGGAGTTAAACATACCTTGTCGCGTAAAGGTGGCCTCGTCCGTAAAAAGAATGCATTTAAAAAAATTTGGATTGTGGGCTGTCCTTTGTTTGTTTTATTTGGTCTTAATTTCCAGTTTCTCGACAACGTCGTTCAACGGCTCTAAATATTTGTTTACTTGGTAAGTTTCTTCTAGGAAACTTTTCTGCATAACGTGTCACAGCTGCACTAGAACATCCTAAACATTCGCCTAAGGTTAATAACATGTCAGTGTATTCAACATTTGACTACATTTTGATTTGATTTTATAAATAACAAGGTTTCAAAACTCTAATTATTGTTGATTTATCGTCATAACAATCAATAGATGTCAGATTTCCATGGCACACTTGGAGAAAGTAGAGGTATACCTATTAGAACTTTATCATTACTACCAGCATCAATTATTACTTCATAATTTTCAAATCAAAATATTCCGAAAACGATACACGGTATCGAGTTTTACCAAGAGTACCTTTTTCGTGTAAAATTGAATGATGTTTAAGTTTACTTGAAATTTGATTAATAATTGTACTCCTAAGAAAGTTATATTGACTAATACTTAGTACGATCCGTGTAACTAGCGCCCTCTATAAGAATCAGATATAAAAACAAATTTATGGGATGTATCAGCTTCCAAAACATATTCGTATAAAATTTCATTACAATGTTACCAGTAGTTTCGGCAAAATCGTAAAAAATGCGACAAATTTTTTTTCTTCAAGGCCCTGTATCTTGAAAATGGATGGCGTTACAAAAATTTTTTACTAAGCAAACCCCAATTATTTTTCAGTTTTTTACCTACCCTAGAGACGGGGTTACCTTTTTTTGAAACACCCTGTATATTCAAAACTAAGAAAGGCGTAAGTAAGCTACCTTAACTATGAATCCCTCACTTACCTCTTAGACATTGTCCATCTTCATCTAATTCACTTTCCATAACGAACGGCGGTGCAAGTGCCGTTACGACCCTAAAAACGGTTCTCGCTCGCGATGATACTGCAGCTACTGATAGATCTCCTCCAGGCCAGATGATGGTGTCCAACCGTACCGCTCGGCCAGATACCATTCCGACACGTTTCCATTTTACGTTCGATAATGAAGACGGACTATCTGAAACTAAAATAATTAAGTTTAAATATTAAATTAAAAACCGCTTGATAATTTCTTCTAATACCGGCTTCAGATTTTAGCACATCAGGATTATATTTCTAGCTGTATATAAGTAACAGCTGATAAAAAAGTGACATTTTTATTTGAGAATAAGATCAGAAAATCTACCACAGGACTCATACGAACGGAATACTTAAGCCACTTGTTTTATTTTCTCTAGAAAGTTGAATTTTTAAAGTCTGTTACCAGTTATAGTAACTGTGTTATCAAAGAACTGTAAATTAGAGAAAAAGCTTTTAAATCTAATTTTTGACAAACCCACGTACTTTCCACCATCATTGGTATATAACATTTTTTGTACCAAATACTTACACTATTATTTTTACTAAAGCAATCTTTCAACGTAGACATCCATGTACATTAGATGTAAACATTTCTGGAATTCTCAGTTTATGTGAAAAGGAATAGTATTTAACAACTACTTTATTACTTTGTCCTTAATTACCAAGAAAATGGTTAATAACCCAAATTATTATGTAACCAAACCTATATTTTCTTATAAACACTCTGTCTACTTATCTATTTATTTTCCCACTGTCTCTTGCTTCATTATTTCGTTAAATAAAGGACGGTCTGTAGTGATAGATGATGTACATAAGAAAAATATTAGTTAAATTTTGCAAAAGCTCATCCAACTATACCAAATCCGGCCTACATTACACAATAATTGTTAAAGCAATCGTAAGATAGCGATCACCATAACACAAACAACGGATTACAATAAGCTATTGATTTTCCGTCGATGGTATCGTTCGGTTAATAGACAGGCTCTGGACAAACATTTGGATTTAATGCAGTGATAAGTTTAATTAGCTGTTAGTGAATATTAAATTATGGCATTTAATAATATTATGATAAATTATAATAAATAGATACCAATAAACAAATCACCGTATAAAACAAAATTCGAAGATTAAATGATACTGTCAATTAGCTTGCAGAGTTTGGTATATTAAGCATTGATTTTGTGATTAAAAAAGTTAAAAGATGGCAAAAATATTTATAAGATGGTATTTTATTATCCATGTTCTTGTCTTTAGGTTGCAATTTCGTTGACAAGTTTCTTTAACTTTTACACAACGTCATTCATTCTTCTTCTTTTTCTTCCTCTTTATAAGCAATTCTGCTTGTTCGTTGGCGGATTAATACCTCTATGGAAGGTTGTCAATCCATCTTTAACGCGGTCGTCCGATACTTCTTTTGCCGATTGGTGAATTATCTCTGGACGCTCCGTTCGGCTCGCGGAGATAAAAATACGGCCAAGGTCAGAAAGCCCTTCCTGTCGTAAGAAGCGACTAATGGGTAGGAATTGAGAGGTGGAGAGCCGTCGCTTGAGGTTTTGGGTTTGTAGAAACGCACACGGTCGCTTAGGCGACACAGTCACCGGTCTACACTCCTAGTATCCGAGACGAGACTCTCGTGGGACCACTTTACTCTCATTCCAAGGGAACCAGGCGAGGTTGAACGAGCTGGGCCCGTACACATCTCTCTTGGCCTTGTGTCAAGCGTGGTGTTGGTGTCCCGGTACGTACCCGCCAGGAGATTTAAGAGTGGTAGAGGAGAGATCCTCGGCGGCAACCTGTCTACGTGCGAGGTGGAAAATTCCTCTGCCTGCTTCGCCTATCCGCCCGTGGGTGGGATAACGGGTAGGTGCGGTAATCGCAACACAGGTATTATACTACGGGGAAGGTGAAGCCCCACGAAACGTTTCTGGTATACGTGGCGTGGCACCTTCATTTTGGTGTCGAAATCGTAGTGGATTAGTTAACGGTCGTATAGCCGAAAGGCCAGGTAGACTAGGGTCCTGCCAGTTCTTTAATTGGAGGGCACAAACGCTTTGCAATGCTATTTGGGTGATACAGGTCTCCTCCATTCTGCTTATGTGATTATGCCAATATGTTTTTTGTATTTTATTCCAAATATGTTTTGTATCCATTCATTTATACACTACATTTTCTCCTAATGGCCTCACTTTTTTTTCGATCTCTCGGCGTATTTCCTTTAATTCTTCTCAGTACTCTAATCTCAGTTTTAGTATGTGTATTTCGCCATGTGCTAAGGCATTCTGCCAGTATATTTGCTTCTTTACTTGATCTCTTTGTCTAAGTCTCTGTAGCCGTGCAGTGTAATTCCCAAATATTTTATGTCCAATACTTGTTAAATACTGATGCCATAAATTTCTGTTTTACAACTGGTTGGTTCTTTGCTGATTACCATTGTTTTAATTTTGTGAGTTTTTATTTATTTTTACTTAGATATATGACGAATTCCACAGAAAATATTGATTTATCTATTGTTTTGGCTGATGGAAATATTTTTTTCCACAGAAAATATCCACTTATCCCTTGTTTAGGGTGGTGGCACTATTGGCTTTAAAAAAGCAGATATCTTCTGAGAAATTTGTCATATGTATCCTCCATTATGTATTTCTGTGAATAAGGTATGTGATCTCTATTCCAGGATCTTTGCTTCACTTTCAGACCTGAGATATTTGTTCTATCACTATTATTCTCATCTACCCACCCAGTTAATATTCTACTTACTTTATATCTCTTTTTTAATCATTTTTAATTCAGTTCTTTGGAAATGACTTAAATCTTCTGCAATACTTCTGTAATTACTCCATGTCATCAGGCTTTTAAAAAATGTACAAAAAATATTCGCACCTTGAAAACCATATGGCAATATCTGCAATTTTTTCGTAAAATGACCTTTTAATGCAGTCTAATAGAAAAAAAAATCTATTTTTTAATGCTATTTAGCAGCATCTGCAACGAATTTTAAATTCGGCACCAGAAAGATACGTCCTTATGGCTTTTGTAAAAAATCTATTCATCTTTTTATACCATCAGGCATTATCTGCAGTTGTTGCTCTATGGTTCTAAAATAGGAACAAAAACTCAGATCTATCTGGCAATATCAGCAGTTAATACGAAATGGTTTTTCAAGCCTGGCAAAAATGTAACATTGCCTGTAACTACTTTTATCTGTTGTGTTGTGAGTAAACAATCGTTTTTAATTTAGTTAAACGTAACATTTCGTAGTAGCAGCTTGCCTAGTACTTCACGAGTACTTTCAGCACATGAATTTGACTTTTCCTATGAGAAGGTAACTACTTGTAACAATTTTTTCCATTTATGCCACTGAGGAGCACGGGCGTCTCTCGCTCAATTACGTGAGGAGATGGAGTTTACACGCCTTCTTTTTGTATTGCATTTTATGCGCTCCCTCTAATATAACGTTCTTTAAATCAAAATTGTTATTAACTTCGCTTAATTTTTTTTTTGCAGTATGACTCAGTGGAAACGAAGAACATTACTGTTGATTTAATCACTACTATACTTGAGGAAACGAGTGGAAATGAGGGCAACAACACGGTTATTAAATCATACAACATTGGTGATCAAAACGAAATATCTGTTTATAACGACCCAGTGATATTCAACCGTCATCAAAATCGAGTGATAATGAGGAAATATGCTCATCCGAGTCATTATTTGGAGAACTCAGTGACGACGATCGTACCTGGCACCGATGACAACACAGATGAGGAAATTTGTCCAAGACTGAATAGTGTTACTAATTCTAATACTCTTAAAAATAAAGGTGTTGTGGAGATAAGCTCTCAAAAGAAAAATAGAAAGAGGAAATGTCAATCGGAGGAATGGGGCAAAAATAAAAGAAAGAAATTACGCAGTTCAGGAATGGATTATGTTAATGTAAAAAAAAATGTGACCCTTGCTCGTAAAATGAAAGCAAGATGTACTGAGGGAAAATGCAAATTTGAAAGCAAAAATGTAACTGATGAACAAAGAACGCAATTATTTAAAAATTATTGGGCATTAGGAGACTTACATCTGTAGTGGAATTTTATAGGAAGATCAATGGAAAAACTAATGTGAAATATAGAAGAGTAAATCCAGACAGTAATCGTGAAGCAAACTATGCCTATTTCTTCGAAGTGGAAAGCAAGAAACAGGGTGTGTAAGCACAATTTTATTGCAACACTGGAAATAATCGACAAAACTATAACAAATATACAACGTCGTGCTGTAGATGGGTTTATCCCAAAAGACAATCGAGAACAAGACAAGAGAAACTCACAAGAATGGAAAAAGAATCGACGAAGTCGTGAAACAAAACATAATGAGTTACATCCAATCCATTTCTAGAGTGGAATCTCACTACTTAAGAAAACAAACTACCAGAGAATTCGTCAGTGGTGACAAAACTCTGGCTGATATTCATCGCGATTATATGAAATTTTGCGAAGATAAAGGTTCGGTGCTCGGAAATTACGCTACGTTTGGGACCATATTTAACACGGAATTTAATATAAGTTTCTTTAAGCCCAAAAAAGACCTCTGCTCGCTATGTGAAAGTTACAAAAATTCATTAGCTAAAACTACATTAGAAGCAGCCTATAATACTCACCGTCAAGAAGTGGAACTTAGTAGAAAAGAAAAAAAAATGACTCAAAATCTGCAAAATCCAATACTTGCATTACTGCTTGTTTTGACTTACAAGCCGTATTACCGACACCTTCAGGCGATCTTCAGGTCGTCTGGGATGAGATTAAGATAATCAAGGTGGAGAAGACACTTGAAAATAAGTTTCAGGTTAAGACAAGCTACAATGATACAGAGTTCAGAACCTTAATATAAGGCGAAGACAACGAGGGTTGGTGGCCAATATGGAACTAAGTAAAGCATATTCACATCCACCAGAAATATCCAATCTAAAAAAACAAGATCTGCTCTGTGTAAGGCTAATGTTATTCAAGAACAGTAGAAACCGAACAAACAGAATACAATATGCATGACTTTGATTAAGTGTTAAAACCAAAAAGTTGTAATAAATAAGTACAATCTTAAATAAAAAAACTTATATTTGATATGAATTTTTACAGCATCATTTTCCAAAATTAATATATATTTTAAAACCATATGGCCGTATATGCTAAAATACCTATTTCCTGAAATAAATTTCACATACTCCTTACTGCATATGAAAATATGCAAAATTAAAGACAATTATGCTAAATACCAGGTTTGTAGCTTAATTTTTGGAATAACAGTAAATAATATTAACTTAAAAAAAAATTGAAACGCTCATAACTGAACATTATGATTTTTGCAGTTACTGCCCTATGGTTTTCAAGGTGCGAATGTCTATATTGTCATTTTAGAGTACCAAATACAATTGCCAAATTACCGTTTTTGTTCTGATTATTTTTTTTTGAATGTCAGTTTGATCTCTTTCATCCAATGTAATGATGGCACCTAATTATGATATTTTAAAAAATGTTTAATAATTGTGCCAGGACAAAATCCATTCAAAATTTTTACTCCACTGTGGCAAATATGCTAGGAAGTGTCTGACTGATTTCTATACAGATATATTAAAATTAGGAGAAATTTTCCATTCACTAAAAAAGACCTCCATTATAGCCATATTAAAACCAGGAAAGGAAAATGATGAGCCCCAAACAGCTCATCACTAAAGACCGATTTCACTGCTGAGCTGTGTCTACAAACTGTTGGAACTCCTAATCTACAACAGAATTAATAGATACATATTTAAATTGATACCTATTAAGCAAGCAGGGTTTCGACCTAACCACAGCTGCACAGATCAGATCCTATCTCTAACAACACATATTAAAAAAGGTTTTCAAAGAAAGCAAAAAACATCCTTTACTTTTATTGACCTATCAGCTGCATACGATAGTGTTTGGAGACAAAAACTAATCTGCAAACTAATCCGTGCAGTCCCGTATCAAAAGGTAACTAAACTTATTGATAGCATGCTCACCGACAGACCTTTCCAAGTCACAATAGGCAACTTTAAAATTATCAAAATAAAGCTCAGCAATGGGCTGCCACAGAGATCTGTTTTGGCACCCTTACTGTTTAATTTACACATCGGCCCTACTTGGGACAACTTGGTATAAATTTGGCTACGCTGACGACTGGGCCATTGCAGCAAGACATAATAACATGGATATCACAAAAACCATACTAATGGATGACCTTGTCGTTATGGGAGAATACTTTCGCAAATGGAGGCTGTGGCCCAATGAAACTAAAACCAAAGTGTGCTGTTTTCATCTTAATAATGCCCAAATAAAAAAAAACTCTCCGTACACTTTGAAAAGAGACTGCTCACTCATAACTCAACACCAAAATATCTTGGAGTGACTTTAAACAGAATATTAAGTTCTGTTCAGAAAACAGATAAAGAACACCCACAAAGAACGGCAACAAAATTAAAACGCAAAATAATATAGTCCAAAAGCTCTGTGGCAACACATGGAGTTTCCACCTACCGTACTCAGATCATCCGTTCTTGAACTTGTATACTCGGCTTCTGAATACTCTTCCCCAGTATGGCTTAATAGCAAACATACGAAGATTATTGACACCGAATTAAACCAGAGAATTCGAATGGTCTCAGGTACAATTAGACTCACACCGAACTATTTCCCATTCTGGGGCTAACCATCAACTACCCATCCACCATGATTAGCTTGATATTAAAATAAACAGACTACGCTCCAGATATCTTTTATTGTTAAGAGTCAACTCCTTACATCAGAAACATTTCAAGCTCACCAACGCTTGGAGAAGACAATGGAAAAGCAACTCACCACAGAAAGCACACCAAATGGCCTGTATAGACCAGAAACCGCCAGGCTTTGAACTGACCCGCAATATATGGACAACGCTAAACAGAATAAGAATAAGCAGCGGTAGATGTGCTGGCAGCTTATATAGATAAAGAAATGTCCTTACTCCTGAGTGTGACTATAATGCGCAACGACAGACCGTCCGACACATTGTTGAAGAATGAGCCCGAAGGCGATTTCCTGGAGTTTTCGATGAGTTTCTGAATGCGACTGTAAATGTTTTACATTATATTAATAATACATTAGATGTTCGTTTGTAATACTTCATGTAACATTTTATATTGATTTTAATTATGTATTCTTATTGTATGCCATACAATAAATAAATAAATTATGCCAGTATCTAACTGTAAGTCCTGCCCTTATCGTTCGATTACCATATAGTCCTAACTGTTTTGTTTTATTAAACTTCAACAAGTCCTGTGGTCTAAACAAAAGATAACAGTTTCGTCATTGGTAGAGTAAGGATCTCTTCTGGTTTAAGCCTTAGATGATCAGTCAATTCCTGTCTCAAATCACCCATCCATATTACAATTGCGTTTTCTATTTGCTTTAGGGTCTCCTTTTAGGATTTCATCAGTTCAGGCCACTAAAGCAAAAACTTAGGCGTGGAACACAGTTGTATATTGACTAAGGCTGTAAGATTTATTAAAATTGTATCTTTTTCCAAAGACTCCTTATCCAGTACCATGGGAAGTTGTAGATCCATCAGTGAATCAAAATAAGTCCCCATGAATGTTTGGGTCTTCTTGTTCTTTATATGGTATAATTTTGTTAATCTTCTCAGTAAAAGTTAGTTCTGGTGTCATAATATTTGGATTTATCTGAAAGATGGATTCCTAAAGTATAATTCCAGTGGTATTTGTATGACAAATGATGATGATATAATTCATAATTTAACCTTCAAGTATTGTTTGCTTTAAGTGTCATGATGGTCATAAAAACTACCGCTGAAATATATTTTTCCAGCGAGGGGAGACCTATAAAAGCCTGTGGAAATGCTATTCCTATACTACTAAAGGTTATTGTCGGATCTAGAAGCGCTTTTTTTTGTAGACTGGCAAAAGAAGTCACACAATATTGCAAAGCTGTCTTTTTTTCAATAAAGTACTAAACTATATGTAACTATCGCTCTTATCACTGATGTGCGAACAAATTATCTTCTGTTTCAGTGGCCAAGTTTTGCCCACAATTCTAAAACTATTTGGTTAAGTTTCTACGACACCAAAAAATGACACCGAAAAATGATGGATGTTCCAACAAAACCTCAAATAGATAATAAAGACCGGCGTATAATACAAAATTTAGACTGGAATTAATTAGCCACAATAAGAGCAAATCTTGGAGATGAACCGACGGAAGCGATACAGATCGAGGCGTTAAAGAAGGATGTTTACTTTTACCTTTATTATTTAGCCTATATTTAGGGGAAATATTTAGTGAAGCCTTAAAACATTGCGAACATGGAATCCTCTTAAATGGAGAACGCCTAAACAACACCCGCTATGCAGATGACATCGTTATTTTTGCAGACAATTTAAACAGTTAACAGCAGCTAATAAACAAAGTAAATGAAATAAGTGAAAGATTTGGACTACAAGTAAACATATCAAAAACTACATTTATGGACATCAGCAAAAATAAAATTAGAGACGTCCAACTGCTTATCAAGAATACAGCAGTGGACCGAGTAAAACAGTTTACCTATGTTGGAACAATAGTAAAGTAATGATGGGATCACTCACAAAAAGTAAAATGTAGAATAGAAAAGGCTAGGAGTACTTTCAACAACATGGCCAAACTCTTTAAAAGCCACAACCCTAATCTGGAGATAAAAGTAAGGCTCCTAAGATGTTATATCTTCTCGATATTATACCACGGAGTTGAATCCAAGACACTCACTGAAGCGATGGAGAAAAAACTTGAAGCCTTTGAGATAAGGCTATACAGAAGAATCCTAAGAATATCATGGCAGGACAAGATAACCAACGAGACTGTACTACGAAGAATAAAGAAAGAAAGAGAAGTGATGTATACGATTTAAATAAGAAAGTTAGAATATTTCGGACACCTAATGAGAAATGGCACTAAATACAGATTCTTGAAAATAATTTTTCAAGGCAAAGTATATGGAAAGCGAGGAATTGGAAGAAGAATATCATGGTTAAAAACCTAAGGAAATGGTTCTCCACAACAACTACTTGATCTCTAGTTAAAACATAAGTTAATAAAATAATTATAGTCAGAATAATCGCCAATATTCGAATCGAATAGGTACCAAAAGAAGAGAAGAAGCTTCTACGTTTTTTTTGTAATCTTTTACGACTCTTCCACTCACACTTGTTATTTCTCCAGACGTGAAGTGACCACTGTAAGTATATTCAAATAAATGGAGCTTTTGAAGTAAGTCTTTAGCAAATGCAAGCCTTTATATATATAATCTAAGCTATTTTAAAGTATTTGCTCAAGGTGTAGCAAATGCTTTTGCTTTAGTTGTAAATCAATTGCTCCAGACTCATTTATCATAATCTTTGAAGGTTTTATCTAGATACCCAATGTGTTCTCTGTTTTGGTGTAGATCTAGAACAGACATCCTGTATAGAAATTCCAATCGTTTTTACTCTTAATTAGTATTATCAATATTCTTACAACATTTCTTAAATGCACCTTTAAAGGTAAATTTAAATACTTTTTAAAACATTTTTTATCAATTTTTTTATAATTATTAAAGTCCCATCATTTAACACCATTCGAATCGGTTCCACCTTATTGACCAGCATTCAATTAAGGTCGTCTTTAACAAGCTGTAAGATAAAATTGAATCAATATTTTTTGCCACTGATGACACCGTAATGAACTCGCCGGAAATATTCTTTTCTCTCGCTTTTCCGTACTAATAAAATTACTGAGACAACATGCAATTTCTGGAAACGTACAACCGAGTTCTCGAGATGCTTTTGTGTCCAGAGCTGGTGTCGGGAAAGGAAGTTGTTAGTTAAATATTTTACATAATTCTATTTTATGGAGCTCTATCTTAGTTTTAAAACTTTGCTTTTTGCATATTTAGTGAACTTAATAAACTCTTTTATTATTATACTATGTAAGTAATTACATTTCTTTTTTTATTTGGTAAAATATTTACTTACTGTATTTTACAATAAAATTATGAACGAAGCAATTTGGCAGCCTTAACTGGATATACACTATTAAATAGACCATCCATGCGTAGACTTGATGTAGGAAAGCACCTTGTTTAGATTTTTTACACAATTAAAAATTTACAATAAATTTTTATTCAGGTTCGTATTCATATGACAGCTTAAATATGTTTAACACTTTCGTTATATCTGTCAATGTACAGGAAATACTCTCCTTTAGTATCTTATCCGCTCTGGATGTTAGTAATCATCAAGGGCCTCATGGGTTTGTTAACAGCTCTTAGAAAAAATTCACCATCGCCATCATCCTCCAAGCCTGCACTAAGATTCGTCGCACATTCTGTTTGGTTTCTGGTGACCTGCTGACATCTTCTGATTTTTAATATCCCTAGTTCGGTATTAGTAAAGACAGTGATGATAAAGATATTGACGAAATAGACAACATACTTACAGCAGCCATGAATACATCAGGAAAACAACTATATATCAACAGAAACAAAGAAGCTTATGGATAAAAGAAGGAAGCTGAATGAAGAAGGCAAAAGAAAATCTATAGAATATGTAGATATCAATAAAACAATAAGCAGAATGATAAAAGAAAATAAGAGAAAAAAACAAGAAATAAAAATAGAAGAAGTAGTACAGAACAACAAAAATATGAAAAAATATGAAATCAGCTTATTATAGAAGGGAAAATAGAAGGCAGACGCGGCCCGGATAGACGACAAATGACCTGGCTGCGCAACACCAAAGATTGGACAGGATTAGACTTTCAAAGTTTAATAAGGAAAGCCCAAAATAGGGAAGACTTGGCAGAGGTCATCGCCAACCTTCGCTGAGAAGACGGCACCTAAAGAAGAAGAAGAAGACCAAAATTAGGTAAGTGTGAAATAAACAAAATTAAAGATTTAAACGGAGTAGAAACAAACATTAAAGATGACATCATAAATATAATCCACCATTTCTACTCAGAATTATATAAAACAAAAAAGGAACCACCAGAAGAATTTAAAAACCAACTTAAGGCTAAAATAAAAAATGTCAAAAATTTTTATTAAAAATCCTTTATAAAAGGTATATAATTTAAAAAAAACCCAATTGGGCTATATCACAAAACGTTTTCGGAATCCATATTCCATCATCAGTGCACTAGGTGGGTATACATGTATTGAGCCACTAAATATGTGGCTAAAAACCCGTTAAAATTGTTTTTTTTTAATTTGGTTTACATTATATGGTGATACGTTCTATGATGTTAAAGTTACCAGTGGATTTGGTAACATGGCGACGTATGACTCCAACTGTCAAAAAATATTACCTTAGAGCTACAACCAGAAATAAGCAAATCAGAAATAAAAATGGCATTAAAAGAAATAAAAAACAACAAATCACCTGGAAAAGATGGAATAACTGTAGAAATGCTGAAATCCCCTTTTTAACAAGATTTTAAAAGAAAAAAGAATCCCAAACTGGAAAGAATCCGTAACCATTATCCTACACAAGAAAATGAATAAAGCAGATATAAAAAAATAACGTTCTATAACACTCCTCAATCGCGTCATCCATTTCTTTACCACGCTGCCTGTATTGAGATCTGGGCCACTACCGGTACAGTGAGGTCATCCGCGAATGCGAAATATGCCAAATTCCATAGTGTCATGCCCAAAACAGATCCCTGAGGGACACCGGCCGTCACGTCCACGATCGTGCCCTTTTCCACCATCTACTAGGGTGACATCGGATTTTTCGATATGACGATCGTTAAATTTTGCGTGGAAGAATTCAACCCATTTATTCAAGATTGAGGCCGTATCATTACGAATAGTTGCATTTTTAAAGCTTCCTATTATTACTTAAAGCTCTTTGTTAATTTTGTTTAGATTTCTGTAGAAGTTTCGAATTTCGTTTTGATTTCTAAGCCCTTCTATACCTTCTAACTGCTTTTCCTCAAATGGTCTCTTTGTTCCTCTATGTAATTTTTTTTCTCTTTTTAAAATCCAGTATTCCTCCACTGCTCCTGTTCTGCATCTTGCTTGATTTGTCTTTATGTATGCTTTATTTTTGTTATATGCTGCTTCTTGGTACTCCTTGTCAAACCATTTACTTGTTTTTAATGCGATAAAATTGTAAACACTTAATTTTTCCGCTTGTTTCTGTCAACTTACTTTCTGTATATTGAGTACACAAAAACCCCTAAAGCCGAATCTGTATATTGTAGCAATATTTATTAGCTGTTGTCGCCCCTTGAAAAGGACTAAAAAGTACCTTGTAGACTTGTTTATCTCTCAGAAATTGTCATTTTCGCAAAATTCCAGAGAACGGTAATGCTTGTTTTCTTGGCAAAGTTGATATTAAAAACCATAATGCCTCTTCTTGTTTTTTTTTCTATATTTTTTTTTGAAAATGATGTTGTATAAGGAAAATTTATTGGATTTTTTATAAGGTATGAATATGGCGTAATGTTTTAGATAGTATGAATTTATTGAACTTTTATTATATTAAAACATACCCACATAATATTTAGTATAAAATTTTATGATTGTAAGATATGAATATGAAAATAATAAAAAAACGTACAAATAAAAAAAACCTAAATTTGAATAACTTAAAACATTATAGCGCATTCTTGACCGAATTTACTTGTTAACGAAGAAAATCTTAGCGATAAACACTAATAACAAAGAGAAAAAATATAAAAAAAACGATTTCTTTTATAATAAGACATAACTTGCCTGTAAAGAAACCCTAGGCGGTAGAAATTGCTCGCAAGAAATCGTGGGATACATTTATAATAAAATTAAAGGATATTTTAAATTACTGCAGGATGCTATTCAAGAATTAGGTAAAGCAGATAAACTCCATTTGATTTTTAGTTGCCATGAGACTAGTTTCTATGAAGATCATTTCAGAAGCAAAGTAGTAGGTGTCAAAGGTAAGCCACGCACAAGATCTACGAGCAGATCATCAGAAGAATATATAGATATTTATCACAAGAATATATACATCACAAGAATATATAGTCTTATCAACACTTAGTGCATATGAAAAACAGTTACCGCATTAAAAAGGTAAAAATATTTGGGATCAATGACGTACACCAGAAGGCACAGGTTTTCCAGGAACAATGGATGGATGGATGCAAGTTGTAGTATTTGAAAATGACTTCATTAACAGTTTTGTAAAAAATTCAGTCAACGACGAATAAAGTTAACACGTTCGCACCTAACCTATTGATACTAGACGTTCCTCAGAAACGGATATGGGTTTTTAGGTAAAAAACAGGAATATTGGATTAAAACTCGGACATATGGATTAGTATATAGATATTAAAACATTTTTTTTTGGTTTCCTTTGCCTGTCAGTATACTGGTAGTCAGGATATAGATGTACGTTTTTAACTATATACTAAATACCAGTATACTGGCAGGCTAATCTAGACAAAATAAACAACAATAATCGCTGTATAATTGGGAAAAAAATTTCTCTTATCAATTTTATCATTTTTTTTTTATTACAAAAGAAACATAATTATCATTCTAAACTTAAAACTATAAGAAATAAATTTATTGTTTGACTTGTGTATGGAACAATTTGTAGCAAGGAACTATGCATAGTCCTGGTGAGTCGGGGCAGCTGAGATAATAATAACGGGACCTTTTGCGGGCATTTTGCTTAGTACAATATCGGCACCGTAACATACCACTTTTTTTCCGTGACAGAAACTTGTTCTGGGTAATGCATATTGTTTGCAGTTGTTTGTACCTGAATAGCTTTGTTATTGTCGATAAGGTCCATTACTATGCTCTCACGAAATTGCAAAAAAGAAGTTTTCTTATTCGATGCTCTCTTGTAGATGTAAAAGCTGTTCCAAATGCATATGTCTAATAGATGGAAAAACAATTTTCTATACCACCGAAGTGTTTTTTTTGGTACCGAGTAATATGACAACTGAGTAATATGACAACAGACAACTGGTCTGCTCGATCTATCCCAGACATGTGCTTATTGTAGTCAAGCACGCAATCGGGGTTAATTTTCGTAGCACCTCGTTTACAAACAACCTCAGTCATAACGTGCTTATGCTTTGTGCTGATCATTCTGACATCACGCTTATCTTTCCATTTAGTAACCAATACGGGCCCTTTACGTTTCCATACAGCATCTCCTTTCTTTAGCTTCTTTTTTAACATGTCCTTGGGGTTTCCAGTTCTGTCTTCTCGTAGAGTTCCAACAACGTGTGTCTTTTCCTTGAATAGGGCTTCCGCCAATCCTACGCTGTTGTAGAAATTATCCATGTATAAAACATGACCTTTTCCGAAATAATCCTTCGTCAACTCTTTGACAATATCCGCCGTTTTTAAGGTACCTCTTCCGGTATATACAATAATATTTAATATATATCTATCGTGTGTAGTGAGTTCGTATAGTTTAATCCCATACTTGTGACGTTTACTGGCTATGTATTGTCGAAAGATGAGACGACCACGCCACAAGATCATGGCCTCATCAATAGAGAGCTCTCTATTAGGGTATAGACAATTTTGTATATTTTTTAGAACTGCGTTTAAAATAGTCCGAATCTTGTAAAGACGGTCCTCAGTATTAACATCAGTATGGTCTACGAATTGTAGCATTTTTAAAATCTCTAGAAATCTATCGCGGGCCATAGTTTTTCCAAAAACAGGGTGGTAGTAAATACTTTCCCTGCTCCAGTGTTTGGCAAGGGAAGGAAATTTTACGATGCCTCCCAAAACACACAAACCTAGGAATTTTTTGATTTCCTCATTAGAAACTTCTTTCCATACACTTCTTTTTCGTTGAAGTGTTGTAGATGTGGATACAGTGGGTCGTCTATTAGTTTCACATACAATTGTGTTGATTATATCGTTGTCGAAAAGCACATTAAAATAATCTATGGGTTTTGCATTGGCCGGAATATTTACATTGATAGACGATATTCCAGTAAAATCAAATTCTGTTACATCTTCTTTTACTTCGCCCCAACCATAATGTTCATCTGAAATGTATTTTGTAGATTTTTTCTGTGTCATAGTGGTAATTGTTGTCTTATTATGGCAAATATGTGGTTCATCTGTTAGATCAAAATGTTGTTCATTCCCAGATTCACTTTGATCGGACTCTGTATCTTCAGAACTATTTACACTAGTTTCGCTAAGATAAGTTTTATCAACTACAAAATCATCGTCAGAAAAATCGTCTTCGGACTCATTAAGATTTTCTGGGAGACTATCGAAACATTCTGCCTCTATTTTATTTGCTTCAATCTGTAATTCTTGTTCTGTTAACGGGCGATTGCTAGCATACTTTGAAAGTCTAGGTTTTTTCATACCACTTGGGCTAAAACAAAAAGAAAACAATTAATAATGGACAAACTATTGAACTACTCTGTACATAACTTTATTTTTCATCTAAATTTTATAATACTTTTAAGAACAATCAAAACATTTCAATATTATTTATTCGTCCAAGAAATATTCAAGTGTTTATAATGGGGCAATAAAAAAAATCTTGTAACTAAATAAAGTGAACAAAATTTAAGAATGCTAAATTTAACTTAAGAGTGAGAGGTTTAAGTTCATACAATCAACTACATTTAAAGTAAAATCATCTAAAAAAATAATAAAAAAATTATCAAAAGTGGAATTAGTTGCACAAGTGCTTTTAATTATTCAGTAACTAAATAACACTAAAATATTAGACCAAAATTATTTTGTTTTATTACTAGCACTATTATGACTTATTTTATAAATGATATTTAATATTTCTTACCCTGGAATATTTGTATTATCCATATTTCATCAATAAAATTCACCAATATCACCATATAACCTTAAAATTATCACGTGCTCTAAATGTGCCAATAAAATTGTTTAGGAACGAACTACCAGTATACTGGCAAAGATTACAATATTAGAGACTACATACAATACGGCGTCTACATCTCGTTCCTTTACTCCTGGTCTGTGTGAATATATAAAGCATTGAAATTAGTAGAGCTGTGAGCCAGTAAAGTAGTAGTCAGTATATTACGGAAAACTCGAACTACCAGTATAGTGGTAGTCAGGTGCGAACGTGTTAAAGCAATGTCGTATGTATAAATCTAATACAACTTTTAAGTTTTTTATATATAATACGATTATAATAAATTATTTTGAAATATTTTATACACATAGTAGACACTAGCGGGTTGTGAGAAATATATCGCCCTTTAATTTAAAAAAATGTTAAATAAAATTGGTAGTTAACCCCTGCTCGTGTCTCTAGAGAAGGGACCGAGGAAAAGCTATTTACCTAACGTTCCACAACTTCGTCGCTCATATCCTCCAGAGATGGTGCGTCCATCGTTCCGTAAGATTTTCTTTATTTAATTTTAAAAATTTATTCTAATTTTATTTTTTTATTGCGAAATATTTCAAAAGCAGGAAAATCTTAAAGTTTCGCGACTTTATTATTTTCCTTTCCTGTTGAATTTTCTTGGGTCGGCTGTGGATGACTGGTGTATAATATTTGTTAATATAAAAAGGAAGTAATAAAAGGATTTTAAATACTTCACAAGTTTACCGCCTTTTCAGATAGCTAAACAGTTAATAAAATATTGATAGTTATACAGTGTTGTAACCGTTTCAAAAGATTTAAAAGAAAATCATTATAAATTTCGATAATTTTTTTTTAAATAAAACTTCTAACCCCATCTATCTGTCAAGTACCTACCTGTAGCCGACTCAAGGATTCTTCTGTAATTCCCAAATATATCCGGTAGATGAGCCTATTCATCAACTTGTCACTCACGCCCAATTTCCAGAATCAGGCGCCATGATAGCGCTTCGCTCTTTCCTGTTAAGAACGTCCAACCGTTAAGACGTGTTTCCAAAGTGGGTCTCAATTCAGAGGTGAGCTAAGCAATCCTTTTCTTGTTCATATTTCAGATAAATATTTATTTTTTTTAGACCCTTATTGGAGAGGCTATAATGCTGATATTATATTTCTAATACATTGTCGCAAGATAATATTGCTATGGAGTTATTCCAGATCATGGCCCAGTAGCGGTATCTTTTTATGGAATACCTAACCCCTCTTATCTAGGATGGTGGTGGATTAATATCGGGTGTAGCCAAATCAATGGTTTATTTGGTGGCTGATTAAATAAGAAGAGAAACAGAGCAGATTAAGGTTGTACCAATTTTTATTATACCTACTTTCAAGACAACAGAAATGATTATGAACTCAAAAAAAAATGAAAATATAGTGAAGTGTTCTAATTTAGTAGTATTTAAAGGTTTATTTTCTTCACTATTCCTAGTTGATAAATAACTATATTATTTTCAATGTAAACAAATTTCGAAATTTGGGGTTAATATATATATATATATATATATATATATATATATATATATATATACATTCATTTCCTTTATAACCAATTCTTAATTTAATACGATACAAAGATTTTTTGTTTATGATAATGTTAACATAAAATAATATTTTGGAATCCCTTTGGGATGACGTAACTTTTAATGTTTTCTTTTTGTTCATTACTAAGAAATAATAAAGAATAGTTTTCTTGTAAACTTTCAATAAATCTTAATTTTTTTTTGCTCTTCCCCTTCGAGGATAAACCAGGGGTGGCGTCCAATAATAAATTATAATTTCATATTATCTAATTGTGCTTGAATTTAAGATACGATATAGTTTCTATATGTTTAAAAGAAAACCCCGCCCAATTCTCTTCGACAGTGAGCGATTCAGGCCTTGTATATATCATTGTAGCACGGCAGTGTTACAGTGTTGCAGTTAACAGTAATATTTTTATTGATGTAAGTACACCAATATTTCAGATTTATCACAGTCTCAACTTTTAGCATAAAACCTAACATTTTGTGTATTAAGTCCTATTTACAACACCTGTCACTAAGCCATATCTACAAAGTTATTGCATTAACATTAACAATATAGTACTGATTTAGTCTTAAACAAATTTAAATTTGTGATAACACTTAACTTTCTTCTTCCTCAGTTTATCCTTTTTCATGATTCGTTGTTCCTGACTCTTCTTTGCCACCCATCTTTTCCTCTTAAGTCCTCTGCCAAATAGTTCCTCCATCTTCCGCTCTATTTTCCAATATCTTTCTTTCCTCCCCCTTTCACTGTCTACCTCTCTGCGATAAGGGCGATAAAAACGTAGAAATTATCAGTAGTAAATTCAAATCTTTGATTAAAAAATTACTTTTCCATTACAAATAATACCCATTATTATATTAATGTGGCTAAAAATTGTTGACAGTACAGAACAGAAATTATCTGAATACTGTAAGATATTGCAATTAATGCATATAGTATGTATATCGTTACGCCACTGTCTTCGAATCTAACATCGGACGCAGACGCCGCGTCGCCAGAAACTGGCCGAAAAACCGAGAAAAAGAACTGGTCTTTAGAGGGTTTGGATGAAGTTCTAAGAGTAACTATACGGTGCAGAGTCGAACCGTATAAATACAAAGGAGTTAGATTTTTAAGATCTTTGTCAGAGTAAAATAAACTGTTGTATCGCATAAGCTAGTAAATAAATTAATATTGTGTTTCTTTTGTCGATTAGAAGTGTAAAAGTCTGTAACACATTATATAGTATAAATTAATAAATAAATAAATTAAGTATTAGCACATTTTAATAATAAATTAAGAGATTGTGAATAAAGATAGTATAATCGTTACAATATTCATAGTGTACAGATTACAGAATCTTGGATCTTGAATGCGACATCAATGAAAAAACTGAAATCATTCGAGCTGTGGGTATATAAAAGAATTATGAAAATATCGTGGACAGAACACGTCACAAACAAAGAGGTTCTGAGAAGGATGAATAAAGAAATAGAAATTTTAACAATTAAAATAAGAAAATTGGAATATCTCGGACATATTACACGTGGAAAGAAATACACCTTGCTCCAACTGATTATGCAGGGAAAGATTCAAGGAAAGAGAAGCATAGGAAGGTGTAGAATGCCATGGTTGCGCAACCTGAGAAAGTGGTACGGATGTACATCAAATGAACTTTTCAGAGCAGCTGTCTCAAAAGTCCGAATAGCTATGATGATTGCCGACCTCCACCGCGGAGATGGCACTTGAAGAAGAAGATAGATTACAGAGATTTTAATGTAAAAGTACTTACCTGTTTCAGATTTATTAGCGTATATACTAGGCTCTGGAACTAAATTGAGAATTTCGAAATTTGCAACTAATGATTTGTCCACTTTTTCAACGCCAATTTCTTGTGTGAATTTTATCCCCGCTAAGGCATTTGTACAGGCTATCTTCAACTCTCTGAAACAAAATAAGTCACTTAGATAAATCTCATAATCAAAATAATAAATCAAAAAGTATAATTGGAAGTAAACAATTGTAAAATTGGAACTACTTTATTTGAGATTTCCGCGCTCTACCTATATATAAATTTATATTAGATAATTTTATGTATAGTTAAATACTTTTAATAAACATAACTTTTTAAAAATTAAAAGCAGATTATTTCCGCTATTCTAATATGTTCCATGCTTTGTTTTTTTTAGTTGGTAATCCTTGTAGTTTCCAAATCTTCTACTTGTTCCATACATCTTTTGTTTAAGTCTTCTATTTGATCTTCTACTTACTAGTCTTATCATCTGTATTAGTTTCTTTTGATCATATCCAGTGTAAATTTCGAATCTTTATAAATTTCACAAATCAAACATCGTCTATCCGTATAGAGGCAGGAGAATTCGATAACAAAATCAAACGTGGATTCCGACAGGGATGTATACTATAATCCTTGCTGTACAATATATACTTTAAGGAAAACTTTTGAGAAGCTGTAGAGGATGTTAAATTTGGAATGCGAATTAACGATGAATTGTGGTGTTCGCTGACAGTTATGAAGCCGAAATCAAACGTAGGATAGAGAGAGCAAGATCTGCATTTCAAAAAATGGCTAAGCTATTTAACTGCCATAATTTATCAATACCCATCAGATTGCTACGATGTTATATCTTTTCTATACTGTTGTACAGAGTTGAGTCGTGGACTCTCACAGACGCTACCTGTAAGAAAATTGAGGCTTTTGAAATGTGGCTTTATCGTTGAATCCTGCAGATATTCTGTATCGACCACGTTACTAACCAGGCCGTTTTATTAAGGGGTCTTGTCTCAATAACAGTAACAAAGCATCAATAACCACACAACGGAAAGCTACGCTAGGTTCGCGCACGATCTCTGCTCTGCGTCTGAAAGCCCTCCCCTGAGCGGATCTACCTGGTTTTGTTGCAAACTTTGTGACTTACCTGGTTTTGAAACCAACCTTAATTAATTAATTCGAATAGGATGTACATGGTTTTGAACATTTTTACTTAGCACACATATTGATCCGTATTTTAACTCAATAAAAATAACACAAAAATAAAATCTGAAAAAAATAGATGCATCTGGTTTTGAAACTAGACGGCTCACTTGATCAGCACAATAGTCTCCATCTTTAATTATTTTCGCCAGCTCCTATGGAAATATTTTTGCTGCTGCTTCTTCTTCTGTAGCATTGTCTCCTGTAATATTGATATTATGAAATGCATTTCTCTTTATAAACCTGATTAGCCATTATTTGCTAGCTGAAAAATTTTTACTACCTTGAGAATTGGAAGTAAACTGAAGAGCTTTACATAGTTCCTCAATCCAAATTGTGACGGCTCTTTCTGTTCTTTCTAATAATGCATTCCTTGAGTAAGATAAAAATTTTGCGCTGATTTGAATTTTGTACCTGAAATTATAGATCTCCTTATAGCAACTTTATTCTTTTTAATTGCTCCTTCAGTTGATTCGCCTAAATTAAAATGCTTTACAATTGCCGTAGATCCTTCTTGTTTTTCTAAGCGCTCTAAAATTTCAATTTTCGTTTTCAACGAAATTAATTTCTTTTTTTTCTAAAATCTTAAAAACAGAAATGAAAAAAAAATTGGACTTATTGAGATGGCAAAAACCTTTCCTCATGACAAATAAAACTTTACTATAACTCACTTGAAACATTTCAATCCGAAAACCATGCTGCTTATTATACTGCAACTTAGAATCAGCAAAATTTTAAATAATAGGGACATCATGTAACAAGAAAATCCCGGAATTGCAAACGCTCACTTTTACTGACATCTTGATGTGAATAGTTAATATTTAATTATAATAGTTAATAAAAGAAATTTTTGGATAAAATCAAAGAAATTTTTGGATGGTTTAACTTACAGTACTGTACTCAACAGTATACGAAATAATTGATTTTGAAAATGCAAGTCGCAAACTGGCTTATATTGATTGGAATGATGTTTTCGGCGACATAAGGAATCCAGTTGTATTCTGGGATAAGTTCTTACACGTTATTAATTTCTGCAAAAACCAAAATACCTTTAAAAAACCATTCACAAAAATAACATAAAACCTTGGATTCATGGGGAATTAATGTATCTGATCAAGTATAAAAGAAAGTTGTGAAACAAATAAAGACGTACAAATCGCATAGAGGATTTAATAATTCATCGAGACTTTGCCAAGAATTTAAAGAAATCTCTACATGAAGCTCATGTTGCCTACGAAGAGAGTATAGCCGTTAGTAATAATTGTAAAAAATTGTACATTGTAAAGTATATTAGATCTTCGTTGACAACAAAAGTTTCTATACCCTTACTGGAAAATGATAATGGGGATATATCCCAAAGTAACTATGAGAATGCCGAAGTCCTCGCCAATACTTTCTCTAAGATTTTCTCTGTCGAACCCACTAATCATTAGTTGCCTAATATTACTTTGTCACGAGTTTCTTTTTCCCTTGAAAATATAAACATTATTACTAAAAAAGGTAAACATCATCTTCAAAGCCTAAAAAATAATTCGTCTCCTGGTCTTGACTTAATATCTTTATTTTTGTTAAGAAATGTTCTGATGCTTTAGCTTACCCACTATATGTGATTATGTCCTTATCATTTACCACATATATTTTACCTCCTATAGGGAAAACCGCATCTGTAACACCGATTTTTAAAAAAAGGAACAAATTGAATCCTAATAACTATCGTCCTATCAGCTTATATATATATACAAGGATTTCCACAGTTTTCACTGTATTCCTTCACTCAACCGTTTTCTCCAATTTTTCTTGTTTAGCCAGTCCCCTTCCTGTAGGTTTCTTCTACTCATTGCTTCGTCCACTTCATCTCTGAAAGATCTTCGGGGTCTGCCTATCTTTCTTCTTCCTATCGGGCTCCACTCTGTTATTCTATTTATCCACCGATTTTGGTCTGCTCTTCTGACATGTCCGTACCAGCTTATCAGCTATACCAGCTTAACATCTATAATATCTAAGATAATGGAATCTATTATTGCCGAGACAATTTCTGATTTTGCTGCAAACTGAACTGGTTGTATCAGAACAGCAGCATGGTTTTGTCAAAGGACGTTCTACAATAACAAATCTTCTTTGGTGTGTCAATGAATGGTCAAGAGCATTAGATAGAAAAGCCCCGGTAGACATTATTTACCTTGATTTTGCTAAAATTTTTGATCGAGTTCCCAAGCGAAGACTATTACATAAATTGGAACACCTTGGTATCCGTGGTCAATTACTGAGATGGATTGAAGCGTATTTAACAGATAGAAACTTTTGTGTTAGAGTTGGGGACTCTTTCTCGGTTGAGAGAACGGCTTTAAGTGGGGTACCGTAAGGATCAGTTTTGGGTCCACTTTTATTCATAGCATACTCAAGTGATCTACAATTTCACATTAAATGCAGCAAAGCTTTCTATGCAGATGATACGAAGCTATTTTCCGATCCCTTCGTAAATTTCCAGTTACTACAAGATGACCTTGATTGCGTATCGGAATGGTGTTCTACTTGAATGCTGCCTCTTAATGTCGACAAATGTGTAGTTCTTTACATTGGTAAAAATAATACGTATCTTCCTTACTCTATTAATGGGCGCTTGTTAAAAACAGTGAAATCACATAATGATCTGGGTGTTATAATTAATAACAATGTATGTTGGTTGGAACAAATTTGGCATATTTCTAAAAAAGGTAACAGTAAATTATATCTACTAAATAGAACGTTTGCGAAAGTGCCATTTATGAGCTCAGTTTATCTGTATAAACTGTACATTCGTCCAGTTCTGGAATATTACGGAACTGTTTGGTGTCCGGTATTAGTGCGCGATCGTAATATTCTCGAAAACGTACAGCGGCAGTGCACTAGAATGTCTTTTGGTTGCTCAAGATCTACGTATACAGAAAAACTGAATATGACAAATCTCACTACATTTGAACAATGTCGACTTCGAGGCGATTTAATTATTACGTTTCGGATAGTAAAATACAAATTTGGAAATGTGGGGGATATGTTTATACTAGACAATGACAATCGTCTTCGTGGCCACAAACTTAAGTTTAAAAAGGAAACTTCTTTAACAACAACTAGACAATTGTTTATCTGTAATCGATTGTTCTCGATATGGAATAGCCTTCCGGCTGAAATCATAGATGCTCCATCTGTCAATATTTTTAAAAATAAACTGGATGACCATCTTCTTCATAGTTGAACATTTAATTTGTACTAAACACTTGCTATTACCTATGTTTTTGTATATTTATTTAGTTAGTTAGTGCTTAATATGTAACTATTGCAATGTAACCTTTTAATTGCACACTATATAACATTGTATTCGCATGGGCATATGGGTTTTGCGACCCCTGCTCACATTAATGGTAAAATAAAAAAATAAATAAATAAAAAATACAAACCACACAACTTTAAAATCGCATAATAATAATCGTAATTAAAGAGACTTTACTCTATGCTATATTTTTGGCTGTGATTGTGTATAAATAGTTATTTTCAGTTCATAATGTTTAATGAAATACTCGTACAGTAAAAAAGTAACTAGGGAAAGATATATTGTGACTTCTATAATATATAACGTAAACCATTAATGTAACATTAATTAATTTGGCTTCCTTCTTAATAAAGTACAAAAACATACATAAAAGAATAAATCATACTTAAAAAAGAAGCTTCCACAGCTATTCCATTGTGCTAACTTTGGGCGAATTCAACTACAAAACCAATTCGATTTAGGAACGTATAAATCAGCGAAAGAAAATCATTAATTTAACTCGGGATGATTTACCGCAATAAATTTTATCAAGGAAATTCGGAAAATGATATCCGGAATCGTTACTTTTTCCTCTTATTAAACTCAGTCAATCTGGAACAGTATAATCTGACGAGAAAAAAGATATTAATTCTTGGTAACAAATGATTCCCATCGCACCGATTTACAGAAAAATTTTATGGGATTATCGCAGTGCCAGAGGTGAATTTCTTTGGAAAAAATAGTGTTTTACATATTTTTTAACCCTCCATCACTCGCACCGTTAGAAAAAATCTAACATTTTTAAATATTTCGTCATAGTTTTCGAAATATTGCTTCTTTTGGGTTGTGCAACCAGGAATACTCCTATGAAGACTCGTATAAGACTATGTGAAATAATGGTGGGAGTACATCTCATCTTACAGCTAAAAGCAGTAGTTGTTGTTAGTTCAAATCTAACACGCTAGCGACCGCGTTCGTCTGAACGTTAGAAAAAATCTAACTACGCGAGTGTTGGCGTGCGTTGATTTTTAGAGAGATCACTTAAGAAAAATTATAATATTATCATAAAAGGTAAGATTTTTAGTGAAATACCTATAGATTCTTGAACATCCGTTATTATGAGCACTATGTTGTTTTATTGCAGGTAAATACGGACAAGAAAATCAAAAACCAGTTACTAAAATGTTATGAAGAGATAGACAGCGAAGTGGAACAACTAGATTCTAATAAGGACTTAAGTCATGTTCGTTCTAAACACAGTATCCACAGTACAGATTTTGAGCAGTCCACACAAGATCCTCCCAGTGATCCTGAAGATGCCATGGAAGAAAGCTGCCAAGATGACGGTTATCCAAGATTTTATGGCAAAGATAAAACACCATGGTTGAAACATAAGAAGCAAACTCCTAAAGGTAAGACCAAAGCTTGTATTATTGTTACAAACTTACCTGGGATAGAAGCAAAAGCAAAAAGCGCCAAAATAATATTAGAATGCTGGAAATTGAAAACATTTTTCACACAAAATCTCGAAATTTACTTCGGCAAATAACCTGAAGGACCATATCAACTACCCACCGATGCATCTAGTGTAGAGAAAAGACTTATACGACCCATAAGTGGAACCAGTCGAAATGTAACTACGGATAATTACTTTTCCTCTGTACCCTTAGCCAACTCTTTATTGAACAATCATTGCTTAACAACGATAGGTACTTTGCGTAAAAGCAAACAACAAATTTTCCCTGTGTTGACAAACGTATAAGGAAGACCTTTATGTAGTAGTACGTTTGCATATGGTGACGATGGAAACAAGTATGTACTTGTATCATATTTGCCAAAAAAATAAGAATGTACTACTACTTTCAACACTACACAGCGATGGTTATATTGACGAAAACGCCAAAGAGCATATGATGAAGCCAGAGATTATTACTAATTACAACCTCACAAAACGCGGGGTGGATGTTGTTGATAAAATGAAGGCAGAATACTCGGTGACTCCATTTAGCAATTGCTGTTTTTTGCAGCCTACTAAATATTTCAACTATAAACTGCCAAATAATTTACAACAATAACACTAATATTGTAACATCTCGAAGAAGGTACATTGCGGAGCTTGGCAAGCAACTTTTAATGTCCCATCTTCAACAACGTTCCAATATCCCAAATCTGCCTTTTCAGTTGAGACTTAGGATTCGAAATATAACCGGAGAAAAGCCATCAGTTTCTCAAAGGACAACTCCCACTATAAAACTAAGAAGTTCTTTTTGCCCTGTAATGAAGAACAGATTTACCCAACATTATTGTACTAACTGTAAGTTGATAAGTTATTTGTTTTGTTCTAGGGTAATGTGTATATTTTTTTAGTTTACTTAGTAGATTTTTTTTGCAGTTTTGTTTTAAAAAAATATAAGTTTATCGTTTTTTGTGAGTTAACAGCCAACAAACTTAACCAATAAGTACTAATGACTCATTTATTTGATCTATACCCATATGTTAGATAAAATCTAACACGCGAGTGATGGCGTAATTTTTTTGTGGTGCGAGTGATGGAGGGGTAAGACGTGATTTTGATGCAGCTTAAAAAAGAATTTCTAATTATTTAAATATTATGCATCTATATATTACGGCAAAAAAAGAGGACGAAAATGTTTTACTACTACTGTCAAACCAGTTTAGAAAAAATATCTCAACTCTCCAAAAATCCCAACTGTCTAGTAAATTTAGTGATTCAGTTTTTGCTATGTTGTTTGGATAAATTTTTACCGACTGGCAGTTAAAAACCGGATTTTAATTTTCAGGAAATAATTTAGGCCTTAATTGACAAAGACAGAAAATCATATCATTACAGGGCATTCTGAACAAAAGATATCGATTTTTTACTGTCAAGTTGATACAAATTATAGTTAACATTGATATCGCGCGCCTAACTGACATTCAGAATCGCCAGTCGCTTTAAGCGTTGTTTCTAAAGGAAACGCTTTATTCTACGCAAAAAGTGCTAATTACCATATTTCTAAACTACATTTTCTATTTAAAATATTTTATAAATAAATATATTCTTGGTAAATCGATTTTTTTGCGGTTGTACTCCCCTGCGAGGGAGGTTTTAGAGGGAAGCCCGGGGGTTAAAGAGGTAAACTTTTTTGCTTTTTTTGTGGATCCCAAACTTGATATTTTCGGCATAATTTACCTTGTTTGTATGATTTTTAGTGGTCAAATCTTTGAAGACTGGACTGTACGTGTCCATAGCCAATATTTAAATAAAAAAACTCACGTTCACAAACAAGAACACTTAAAAAAACTAGTAAATCGTCTCGAAACATCGGTTTTAGTTTTTGTTCCAATACAGCAAAATGTATAATATTGTCAAAAAAACATCGTGGATAACTAAACCTCACGCTTGACAATGAAAATATTTCCTATATATAATATAATAGGCGAGTCTTCGACAGCTGGCGCCGTTTCTCGTATCCTAATTTCCAGCGTTTCCTGCCGAAGCAATCTTCAGTTTTTAAATCTCTAGCGGTCATTGCAACTTCGACATTTTCTCTTCATGATGATCTTGGCCACTTCGTTTTCTTCTAGTGGGCGGATTCCATTTTTCCATCTTTTTTGGCCATCTATTTTCAGGTATTCTCTGCGGTGTCTATACTAGTTTAGTCTTCTCGCTTCGATAGTATCTATTATGTCTAGGCCAATGCGTCTTCACAAACGAAATAAAATTTCTAGGAATGATACGTAATCAACAGTTAAATTGGAAAAGTCATATTTAGCAGTTAATTCTTTTATGACAAAATAGCGTTAACTTTTTAAATTACATACCTAGATCACATGAACAATGCTCATATTATATAGATCCTTAATTCGTTCCAATATTGATTACGGATGTGTAGCAAATGCAAGTGTCAGCAAAACAAACGTTACAAACCTTTGAATACGTTGCATAACACATCTCAAGAATTATTATACTTCGAGCATACAGAACAACTTCGAGAAATATCATACAACCTGAAAAAGGTGAACCTGCGCTAAAGCTTCCTAAACAGCTGTTAACCTTAACTACGCTTCTAACATAACTATAAATAAAATTCAATGACAATGCTCCCGTAATAGTGGCAAGTAATCATTTTGTAGTAAGCCATGTGCAAAATACAACCAGGAGAGTAAAATTTGAACATAATAAAGATGTCTTCTTCTTCTTCCTATGCCGTCCCCATTAACGGAGGTTGGCGACCACATTTTTAAAAGCTTCTCTGTCTTTTGCAACGTGGAATAATTCGTCTACAGTCATGTTTGTCCAGTCTCGAATATTTCGCAGCCATGACTTCCTCTTTCTACCTATTCCCTTTTTGCCATCGACTCTACCCTGCATGATGACCTGCAGAAGGCTATATTTATTATTTCTTAGTATGTGTCCAAGGTATGCAGTCTTGCGTACTTTTATCGTTCTCAAAAATTTTTTGATAAAATTTGATTTGAACATAAAAAAGATGTAAATAAATCAAATTTGATAAGACAGTATAACATTGGAATAGGTGGTGTTGACCTTTTTGATCATTTAACTGCTTCTTATCGTCCCCGACGATAAAGCTAAAAAAATGGTGGTGGAACTTGTTTGTTAATGCTTTGAATTTGGCTGTTGTGGCAGCTGTTCGCTTTTTTCAATATGTGAATGCAGGAACAAATATAACACACCTTAAATTTCGCAGAAACGTTGCCTTAGCACTTGTTAAAGCAGGATAAATTTAAAGAAAAAAAAAAGCAGTCCATCTGCCCCTGTTTTAAACGACATAAAATTTGACGGTATAAATCATATTCTCGAAGGCACTAAGCAAGGGCGTTGTGTTGTGTGCCATAAAAATACTAGACTTGCTAAAACTGCAGGAGATAAAAATAAGATTGGATCATCGCAACCACCCAAGGTATTCAGAAGAAAGCAAATAATTTTTTCTCGTTTGCGACTCTGACATACCCAGTTTTCTCATGAACATTTGTTTAAAATATGTGCCAGTGGAACAGTGCGAGAAGTTCAATCGTCACAGAATTAAATATTTAAACACACTTAAAATCTACTTCTTCTTTTTTTCTGGTTTATATATATATATATATATATATATATATATATATATATATATATATATATATATATATATATATATGTTCGGATAAGTTTCCGCGGTCAGATAAATGAAAATTACTGAGTTCTCGGGAAGAACCGCGTTGAGAATTTAAAACCAAGCCGAAGTTGCCAGACAAGATGTCGCCAGAATTCTCCGTACTTCCAAACCCCCACCTTCAAATATCAGTCTTTCAGAAAGACGTGCCCTCAAAGAACTTTACAACAACCCTGACATCGTCATCCTTCCGGCCGACAAAGGTAATGCCACCGTCATTCTCAACTCTTCTAACTATTTCGACAAAATGTCCGAACTTCTGAATTCCACAGAATACAAACATGTCCCAAATGATCCAACCACATATCTAAAAAAAACGACCAAATCCATTATAAATAAGTCTACTCTACCTCCAGACCTCAAAAAATCTCTTATACCCAGAGAAAAATCATCCCGAATTCCAAAGATATACGGCCTTCCAAAAATCCATAAGCCCAATGTTCCCCTAAGACCCATCGTCAGTGCATACAACTGTCCTACTCAGAAATTGGCAAAACATCTCGCTTCATCCTTATAACCATTAGCCGAAAACGCCTCGTCCTTTGTCAAAAACTCTTTTCATTTCATTGATCTTCTGAAAAACTTTTCTATTTCACCCTTAGACATACTAGTCAGTTTTGACATTGTTTCTTTATTCACCAACATTCCCATCGATGAAACCATTTCCATCTTGGACTCTAAACATCAAATTCCCCAAGACACATTATCTCTTATAAAACACTGGATGTCTAATACATATTTCACGTTCCAAAATCATTTCTATCGTCAAATCAAAGGTGCCCCAATGGGATCGCCCCTCTCTCCCGTAATAGCAGATATCTACATGGAACATTTCGAAACAGTAGCCTTGTCCTCGTAAAATCTCAAACCCACCTGCTGGTTACGGTACGTTGATGACACCTTTGTCATTTGGCCCCATGGTAAAGACACATTAGATCTCTTCCTCTCCCACCTGAATGGAATACATCCCAGCATTCAATTCACGATGGAAGTTGAGTCTGAAGCGTCTTTGCCATTTCTTGATGTTCTTATGTAGAAAAATCCACCTCACAGTTTTTCTTATTCCGTGTACCGGAAACCCACTCATACAAACCGCTATCTCAATGCCCAGTCACATCATCACCCCGCCCAACTTAATTCAGTCATCAACACTCTTATTTCCCGTTCCATAATACTTAGCGATAACAACCACAGGTCATGCGAAATCAATTCAATAAGACAAACACTCCTACAAAACGGCTACCACAAAACCCAAATCAATAGAAGCATTCAAAAACTTCTAAACCCCATTCCATCCAAAAAAGAAACCTTGCCGCCGGATCAACCCAAAATCTTTCTACCTTTCATTAAAGGTGTCACTGACAAGATCAGTAGAACTCTTATCCCTCTTAATATCAAAACCATCTTCACCACTCACTCCAAATTGTCCAATCTCGTCAGATCCGTAAAAGACCAAATCCCCAATGAAGACCATGGTGTCTACGAGATACCTTGTTCCAGTTGCCCACGTACATCCGTAGGACAAACAAACCGACGAATCCATAACCGTATTTACGAACATTCTCTATCAGTCAAACATTCCGATACCACTTCAGCCCTAGCCCAACATCATATTCAGACAGGCCACAAAATAGATTTCGAAAAAGCAAAAACCATCGCTCCCATCCGCTCATTAAAAGCGAGAATCATTCGTGAAGCTATCGAAATCGAAAAACGGCCTAACAGCTTGAACACGCGCGATGACGCGAAACGATTGCCGGCAACATGGCGACCCCTGCTTCAGCGACCTCCCGCCCACACCGCTCAGGCCACGTCAGTTCAGACCACGTCAGCGCATACCGTTCCCGCGCATACAGCGAGTATAAAAGCAGCCACACAGGGTAAGACCGGTTGTCACTCGACACTGAGGAGTAGGCAGATTGAGACCTCAGTGCCGAGAGACAGTTCTTGCAATATAGAACACGATACTGGTACGTCTCGAGTGAGGGGAGTAGGCAGATTGAGACCCCGAACTCGAACCGAACCGTATCACTCTTGATAATGGCTCCAAAATGGGTGCAGTTTAAATTCTCAATCTTCCCGAGAACTCAGTAATTTTCATATATATATGTATATATATATATATATATATATATATATATATATATATATATATATATATATATATATATTTGAGCAATATAAATGTGAAGTATTCGTTACTTTATGGTTATAAAAACGCTTCACTAGCAAAAGAAAAGAAGAAACGTATTGTGTATTCGCTTTTTCGCTTTTATATATAAATCCGTACAGGACAAGAGGATACGCCATTGATAACAATAAATATCAAATTGAGACTACGTCGTTCACATCAGAAATACAAGGGACCCGTTAAAAATGTCGTAAATTCCCTTCGATTTTATGAGCGTTTTCTTTGATTACTTTTGTATCTATATTTTTCTTTCGTCTTTTTAAGAGCACTTGCGATTTAATTGGTACTTTGCTTGGTGGCAACAATGTAGAAAGTAAAAAGGTTAATTTTATTTCAGTATTATCGGTGAATAATAAAGATTTAGATGCTGTTTTAAAAAAACCGCTGAAATAAACAGTATTGGACAAATGCATTTTATGTGTTTATAAATATTTACGCCATCGATAGAAGGAAAGGATTGTTGTTAGAAAGGACGTCTATTTGAAAAGGTAAAATATGTTACGAACAATTTCATTTACAGGTGTTTAAAAAGAAATTAAGATAAGTTTTTGCGACCATTAATACAATAAACTAATTTAATAAATGTTTAGTGGATTTCTTATGAAAGTGTAAACGAAATAAAGTAAAAGCACGATCTGTCATATTTACTGTAAATCCGTCTAGTAATTTCAGGTGCCTTTGTGTATGTCTTTTCGAGAAAATTTAAAATTTTAAAAACTACTATAAAAAAAGCTGCTATAAAAAATATTTAATGTTCGGTGTTTGGGAAAGTATGTACTATTTGTTTTCATATTTTTACTATTAATATTTCTGTTACGGTACTGTAATGTGATCTAAATTCAATACTGTATCCTGACGACTTTGGTAAAATATATTGCTTCCTGTAAAATTGTTAAACTGGCCATCTCATGTATTGTGTTTTAAGTACGGAGAATTTGACTTCTCTTCTGTATTCTGTGTCACAAATGTGCACATAAGTGTACGGTTTCGTATTACGGTCTCAATTAACTTAAATTATCGCATTCAAAATCATAATACAATAGAGTGATTTATGGGTTTGCCCTCTTGCTACCGACCATCTCGAAGCGTGGTCAGAGGGTTTTTTCTGAAGATTTCAAGACACTTCATCTCAAGACAGCGAACTAAACGGACCTAGTGTGTGATAGGTTCTCGCCATCGAGCTTCGGCGGGCGCCCCGACGCGGTACCAACGAGATTCTCTTGGCAACGACTAAAATATTTCAAAGGGTAAGTCTATATTCTTTGTACAAACATCAATAATGAGTAAGACCAGTTATTTTTCTAATTTATTTACAGTTGTGTTTGCTATTTTTCGCTAATTTATTCACAAACAAAATATCGCATTTTTACTTTATAATTATTTATCTATTATCATTTAACCAGCGACCTCTTAAGTTTTATACAAAACATTCGAGAACCTATCACAAACTAGGTCCGTTTAGTTCGCTGTCTTTAGATGAAGTGTCTTGAAATCTTCAGAAAAAACCCTCTGACCACGCTTCGAGATGGTCGGTAGCAAGAGGGCAAACCCATAAATCACTCTATTGTATTATGATTTTGAATGCGATAATTTAAGTTAATTGAGACCGTAATACGAAACCGTACACTTGTGTGCACATTTGTGACACAGAATACAAAAGAGAAGTCAAATTCTCCGTACTTAAAACACAATACATGAGATGGCCAGTTTAACAATTTTACAGGAAGCAATATATTTTACCAAAGTCGTCAGGATACAGTATTGAATTTAGATCACATTACAGTACCGTAACAGAAATATTAATAGTAAAAATATGAAAAGAAATAGTACATACTTTCCCAAACATTCGGTATTTTTCAAATTTTGCTTTTTTCATTTTGTTGGGTTGTGTTATCATTCGTATTACATACCATTTAAGTTAAATGTTTACTTTGTGTTCCAGTTCTTCCTTTGAAAGAATTTTCAGTTTTTTATTGACGGTTATAAAATGAAAGTATTTGCTTGGTTGCTTAGTTGCAGAAATCTGCTAATTCAACTGTTGATTCATCTGTTTTGTCTTTATTTTGCTGGATTGGATCAGGATTGGATTAGGACATTGATTAATTCCGCTAATAAATAGACTAAATCGGTTATTTTGACAGTCAAGAAAATAAAGTTTTTCTCAGAAATATACTTCGAATCTTGATAATTGCCTTTCGCTCTGTTTACTGCCGAAAACAAGATCAATTGCGGAGATGATTGTATTTGTAATAATACGATTCATAAAAACTTATATTATAAACACGATCTTGTGTATCATTTTTATTATTATAAGCAGAAATATAATATTTTATTGTTACAATGTAAAGTTATCAGCAAGGAAACAAATTTTTTTACGCATCGCCAATGAGGCAATTTAAAATTTCCGAGAATTCATGATAGACACGCTGTCTGTTATTTTGAGCCAGTTATGACGCGTAATTTTAGATGACTAATTTCATTTTTTGTTGGCTAGAGTATATAGGTACTTGTCGCAGTCTGTTTATTTCGATATCAAGCTTATTATAATGAATGGGTAGTTTATAGTTAGCCTCGATTTTTCGATATTCCTCAAGAAGAGAATGACTTCTTCGCAGTTTCGGCGGTAGAATGTAACTCTAAATTAAAAGCCAATAGTCGGTGTGGCTCTAATTGTACCTGAGATCAGTCGCATTGTCTGGTTTAATTGGAATAAATAATCTTCGTGTGTTTTGCTATTGAGCCATACCTGGGAAGCATATTCAGCCGCCGAGTGTACAAGTCCGAGAGTGTATGATCTGAGTACGGAGGCTAAGGATCTCCATGTGGTGCCACATAGCTTTTAGACTATATTATTTCACGTTTTTAGTTTTGCTGCCATTCTTTGTAGGTGCTGTTTGAAACTTAATGTTCTATCCAGAGTCACTCCAAGATATTTTGGTAGTAAGTTATGAGGTAGCAGTCTGTTTTCAAAGTGAACAGAGAGTTTTTGTTGGCTTGGGCATTATTTAGATGAAAATAGATGGTAAACATTATTTCGTTATCCTCCATTTGCGACAATATTCTCCCGTAACGGTAAGGTCATCCATTAGTATTGTTTATAGACAGTTTAGACACAGTTCGGCAGTGCAATCGGTCGGTAGTTTTAGAACTGATCATTTGCCTTTCCTAATTTTTAACTCGTATGTTATGTTATGTAACCAATAATTAAATTAACGTCCCCAGCAAGTGTTCTTTCCATTAACTTCCTTTTATCAGCCTTGTACGCACCTTGTTCTATTTTTGTCTGCTTCTTTGAGATCTTGAATAAGTTTCTCGAAGTTTACCTCTAGACTTATATACGCAAATTATCCAGTTTTAATAGTAGATAACGAAAAGTATTTAAGACGAGAACTGGATCAGTAAAAAGTTTTGAAGAAAAAGGTTTAAAATTTGATAAAACAAAACTAGAGTATAATTCATTAAAAAATAATATTATTACAACAAATAAGATGATATTTGATTTGTTATAGTAAAATAATAGTAAAAAGTCTTATTTTTTGGTATTACATAGTAATGAGAAAATAAATGGAGATGTATGCAATATAAATAGAGCCGGATCGTTTTTCCTTAAAGAATTATCTCGTACTTGAAGAAAACTGTTCTTGGATATGCAAGACGGGTGGTACTGTCTAATTCTAATTGATAATGGCAATCTAAAACTTCTTTATGTTTGAAATATGTACGAACATAAATAAAATAAGTCAGAATATGCAGATAAAGAAAGTAGATATCTACATTGTATATGTTACTGAAAAATTTTTTTTGGATATTTTAACGATATCATCGACCAATATGTCGGTCCAAAATCAACGGCCCCTCGTAATGTTACATGTTGGGGGAAAACTGAACTAAACATAAGAAAATAAAGAACGTATAGTTTGTGTATCTCTTGTTCAAATTTTCGATGTTCGAAACTATTGATATATCTTCCTAGACAACTTTTTATATGCTTCCTTTAAACTAATATTTTCCCTCAAACGCTAGACAGTTATTATTAGTTTCGGATGTAGTAAAAAGCAACAAAATCGCAAAGCAAATAAAAGGCCAATTTCATATCCATCCAGAATTCATCTTTTACCCAAACTATACGAGCAGTTCATTTTAGAAACTCATAAATTATTCCCAGGAGTTCCAACTGGATTCGCCGTTTGCGATATGAATCAGCACTAAAACAAATTTAATATTTTATTTCCGTAGATGATTTATTGTCAATTTTTATATTCACTTTATAAGAAATAATAGCAAACATTTATTTCTGTCAATTAAAATTAGATTTACATATAGTTACTATTATTACATTTATTACCAAAATACGGTACAAGAAAAGCTCTCTTTACTTTAAACGTCCTAACACAGAGATGTCTAGATGTTAACCAAGAGGTACACGCCTGCTTTATAGGCTTTGAAAAGGCCTTTGACAAAGTACGCCATAATAAACTCAAAGAAATCCTGGAGGGTAAGAACATCGACACTAGAGACATACAAATAATATTATCTGTGTTATAATACAAATCTGTACTGGAATCAGTGAGCTAATATAACAATAGAAGACTAAACATCGGACGAAATAGAAATACGTAGAGGAGTACGATAGGGTTGTATATTGTCACCGCTCTTGTTAAATATCTACAGCGAACAAATATGCCAAGAAGTTCTGTCACATGCAAACGAAGGGATAATAGTCAATGGAGAAGTTATAAATAACATTCGATATGCTGACAATACTCTGATAATGGCAAGAACAGCGGAAGATCTACAACATCTAGTTGAAAGTATGAATAAGATATGTAATAACTACGACATAAGGATGAACGTCAAAAAAACCAAATATATGACCTTCAGTAAGAATCCAATACATGACACTAGTATCGCAATAAACGGTACCCAACTCGAAAAAGTAATCGAATACAAATATTTGGGAACCCTCATCAATGAAACAGGTGACCAAAATCACGAGATAAAAAGACGTATTGAAATTGCCAGGTATACCTTTATAAAAATAAAAAAATTATTTTGTAATCGTGATATTAGCATTCAGCTACGAACTAGAATGTTAAAATGCTATGTATTCAGTGCTTTGCTTTACGGTGTTGAGGCATGGACTCTTAAACAGAGGAATATTAAAAATCTTGTAAGCTTTGAGATGTGGTGCTACCTCCGTATACTAAAAATAAGTTGGGTTGATATAATTACAAATGAAGAGGTAATCAGCAGAATAAATAACGATCCAGAAGTTATACTGAATATAAAAAAGAGAAAACTTGAATACTTAGGCCATCTGATGAGAGGACAATGGTACACATTCCTACAAAATATAATGCAAGGAAAAATCCAAGGACGCAGAAATCCAGGCCGTAGAAGAATGTCCTGGATTAAAAATTTAAGAGAGTGGTTTGGCTGTACCACTAACGAATTGTTCAAAACAGCAGTAAATAAAATTAGAATCGCCCTAATGATACCCAATCTCCGATAGGAGAGGCACTCAAAGAAGAAGAAGAAGACCAAAATACGTTTTCAGCATATGAAGAAGACGGAGGAAGAAATCTAAAAGCTTCTACAAACTTTTATCAAAATGAACTAAGGGAACTTCGACAAGATACAGTAAGCATGTTTCATCTGAATTTGCAGTGTATTTCATACAAAGTCGATTAAAATTTTCATGACGTCATATGTTTTTCGGAGCACTGGCAAAGTGAACAAAATTTAAAATTAATTAGCCTCTTCGGCTTTCCATTAGCTAATTTTAGCTTTTTCAAAATTTTTGAAGTTATACTTCTATACGCACGGTCGGCGTTGGAAATTTGCATGAGAGTGAATCTGTGAAACCATTACATATGTAAGATAATGAGTAAGGGAGAGACAGAAGATATATTATACATAATATAATATGTATTAATATTATTATTTATGTGATATGTTTTGTATTATTTAAAATTAAACGTTTATAATTATTTTAGTCTTTTGTATTTCAAAAATAATCACTGTTTTACCGAGAACTGTCAATTTTGAAATCCGTTAGTGTCATGTCTAATTGGCAAATCCTTTACGTGTTTGGTTCATACGCTGGTGGTTGTGAGTTCGAATCCCAATTATGAATTTCCCCTTTTTATTTTTGAAATTTTTAAAAACCTCACGTTAATCTTATTAAATATATGTAATATATGCAAAAAACATAAATTTTAAAATAAAATGAAAATTTACAACATAATCCGAGTTGTTGGTTTTTTATTTTTATCTTCTTAAAGTAAGTTATGTATATTGGCAGTTTTAAATACTTATGAATATTACATTTTAATTTATATTGTATTATTATATTGAATTATGTTGCAGTGTATTTATTGTATTGTAATTTGTAATTAATAACAAAATAAACAATGAATTTTACTGCAAAGTATGTGTAAATTTTTTTTTTTGCATTCAACTCCTTTTATACATATATAAAAATATCCTTCATTTACTATACTCCTATTACAGGTCAAATGTTTATATACAGCAAACGATGCACCATATACCTATATAACTAATTATTTTTCTCTTTCTGCTCTCTCTTACCTATAGCATTACATATGTAATGATTGTGCAGATTGACTCCTATATAAATTTTTAACGGCGAACGCGTGTATAGAAGTATAACTTCTACCGGCAGTCCCACTGGACTGCCACACCTATTTTTTTTTTTGTATGGTAAAAAATAAACAAGGTAGAGTTGTGCAATTTATGTATCTTCAATAAAAACAATATTTTAACTGTATACAGATCTGGTAAGGGTGACTTTAACACGTTTTTGGTGAATTTTGAGAATGTCATAACTTCCTTGCTTAGTAAAGCAGACAAACTGATCATACTTGATGATTTTATTATAAATTTTAAAATTGAATCTGACCGTTCTTTTGATATTCAAAATCTATTAATATCTTTTGGTCTAAAAGTCACTATAAAAGATTATACTAGAGATCACATCCCAGTCCAGTAGTTGCATCGACAACATTACGACAAATTTTTCTGAAAATATCTACAGAGTGGGCATATTTGAACCTTGTTTTTCTGACCATCGAGCTCAATTTTTATTTATTTACTCTGAGCATAAAGTTGTTGACACTAATCAAAAATTTTACTTGTTTATTACTTCTTCTGATTTACAGAAGCTAAAACATGCGCTAGCTAGTACAAAAAGGACTTTTTCTATGATGTTAATATTGATCTTAATTATTTGACAGTATTTCTTACCGAAACTTATAACAACTTAATATTAAAGCATTTTCCAGTAAAACAGTATGACAAACTGCTGTAGAAACACCCATGCAATGGTTTAATAATGAATTAGTGTCTTACAGATCTAATCCTTATTTTCTTAAATACATTGGTCATTGCAGATACCACTAAGGATCTCGATTTTTTAAAAGTATATAAACAACAAAATTGAATATAACCGGCAATTACAGAAGTCAACTTACTGTTATTTTATTACTACTTCCAATAATAAACCTAGAGACTGCTGGACAATAGTAAAATTCAAACGAAACAATACAAGATCCAGTTCGGTACAACTGGATCTACTTCCAGATGAAATAAAACATTTTTTTACTACAATTGCAGAGAATATAATTACATCTCATCCCACTATTAATGTTGATGTCCTCTTCAAATATAGAAATTATCCTTCTTCGAGCAAGTCCTTTTTTTTCGTCCCGTTGTGGAAGAAGAGGTCTCTCAAATAAAAGTCTGTTAGTAATTCTATTTGTAGGGACGTTTACGAAATTAAAAGCAACATTTTGAAAGAAACTTACCAAAAATTTTAACAAATTTAACTCCTTTTATTATTTTACTTCTATCATCTGGAGTATTTCCGGAAGTATTAAAATATTTAAAAGTACAACTTATCTACAAAAAAGGTATTCCTTAAAAACTGACAATTACAGACCCATAAGCATTATTTCTACTTTTATAAAAGTAATTGAAAACTTTATCAAGAACAATTTTATTCCTATTTTGAGTCAAATAATTACTTCAGCAACCCTTTAAGCTTTAAGTAGGGTGTACAGCCATAAATCCCCCCAAACTTTTGAGTACGTTCAAATTAAACGAATGTTGTGGCATCATTAGTTTAACACATTTTTTTAAAAAAAATTTTGCCTCCTATCACTTTTTTAAAAAACAGTTTTTATTGAGTTACGGCCATTTTCGTTAACCTTTAAAAAATTACGTGCAACTAAATAAATGGCTTAAATGAATTAATAAGTACAAAAAATGTCTATAACCTCCATAAATATGATATTACAATAAATGTTCAAAATGGCCCCCATTTTCTTCAATACACATTCGGTATCGTTTTAATAAGGAAAACCGAATGCGCTAAAAAATCATATTTTTCTGACGAAATTGATTTGCAGCTTCAATTAGTTTAACCCTCAATTGTTGTTCGTCCTTTTTTATTACAGAATACACTTTCTCTTTCATCAACCCCCAAAAGCAAAAGTCCATGGGGTTAGGACCTGGACTTCTGGGTCCAGGAATCCACCGACCAGGATACTACCTGCAAAGGTATTCCCGGATTTCATTACTGCAGTGCGGTGAAGCGCCATCTTGTAGAAAAGACATATTTTGCATTATTGCAATATTAACTTCTTCCAAATACCCTTGTAAATCATTTGCCAAGAACTGCAAATAATTATCACCATTTAAATTGTTGGGAAGATATACTGGGCCTATTAGATTGTTATCCACAATTCCTGCCCAAACATTACCTTTGAAAGTCCTATGGTGAAGATTCGTTTTTTTGGCGTGAGGATTTTCGTCGGCCCAAATCTGCTCGTTATGATGGTTTGTTATTTAATTTATACTGAAGGTAGCCTCGTCGGTAAACAAAATATTTCTAATAAAATTAACATTTCAAGTGTTTTCCAATAACAATAAATCGCAAAATCCAATTATTTTTATATTCAACCAATAACTCTTGAAATGTTGTTAAGTGATAGGGTTCAAGCAGCTGATCCTTCAAACGCCTCCAAACCCTTACGTGAGCAAGGGTTTCAATTTAGTTGATCAGCTATTACCCTTATGCTTATTCCAGGGACTTCTTCAATGATGTCCAAAATGTCTTCATCAGTTGCACTCATTATTGGACGACCACTATTGCCAGCAACTTGCGGTTGGAATGTACCCGTTTCCCGTAAACGACGATCAATGGTCAGAAATAATTGTCTATCGGGTGTATTTCGATTGGGGTATTTTACTGCATAACGCCTTGCGGCTGCTGCACTATTTCCTTGACATTCACCTACGATATTCCCGAAAGTTTATTGAAATCCTAATTTAATCTTATCCAACTTACCCAAAGTTAAATGCATATCTACCATTTCCTGAAATGTGTAGGCCATTGTAATATCAAAATTTTTAATATTAATCTTATTCACACAATAAATGATAGCTTCAAATTATTGACTATTATCGATGGAACTGTTTGTAATTATTGTATCCGTAGAAACTAGTTGTAATTTTATGGCCAACTAGGAAAAAATTAGTTTTTCGAAAAAGTGATAAGAGGCAAAAAGTTTTAAAAATAATGTGTTAAACTAATGATTCCACAAAATTCATTTGATTTGAACGTACTCAAAAGTTTGGAGGAATTTAGGGCTGCACACCCCCCTTAAATTTTTTCTGTTCGCTTAGATTTTGTTATTTCTTTTGTATGAAAAATGCTTTCAGAACAAGAAAGTAACGTGTCCATTTTTATTACAAAATGTCAAGTAGTTTAGGAGATAATCCAAAAAAACAATTTTTATTTTGTAACTTTAAAGGGCTGTAACTTTCTTTGTGTACACTTTTTTACTAAGGTAAGTTGGATTCAATCAATTTATTTTTGTCCCCGGAATGCGTGGTTTAATTTATGACATAACTTTTTGAAACACCCTGGATATCAGGAATATCAGGCATATCAGGATTTTAGCAGTGGTTAGTTATCTAGAATACTGCCGACCTTTCTTTATTAAATTCAAAATTATGCCGCCACCTACCCTGTTGATATTTCGAGTTCTGACTGAAATTCACAGAAAACGGGCCAAGTTAATCAAGCAGTCTGATGTTCACGTTCACAATACGCGAAACTGTCACTATTCACGAAAATATCACTGCAGATTACGTCTTTCATATAAAAATTGTCTTAAAACATTACCCCAGACTCTCCTAAGGCTCTTATACAAATAATGAGCTTGCGTTGATACACATAGATTGCCTTTGTATGCGTCTGGGGGAATGGGGAATGCCCTCCTGATTGTTCTGGCTACTTACAAAAATTACTGAATTAGTTCCATGAGTATCATGTATAAAAATCAAAAGTTACATATTTTTTTGGAAGCTTTAAAGCCTGTAGTAAATTTTATCGCCAACGAAATGAGTCCGTCTGTATTAATTATTAATTTTAAATATTATATACTTTAAATATTTTTAAAACATACCTAAAAATAAGCACTGAAACTTTAAGAAAAGTAAGTACCTTTGTAAACATATAGCAAGCCTTTGTGTGTTTCAGGCGTAATTTTAGTATTAGAAGTAAAACCAAGTAACATTATTTGAAAGTATTTTATAGTTTCTATGCATATTTCAGAAGTATTAAATTATAATTAAATTATGTAGCACAATATGAGTTTATTAAACGTTCAAATATTTTGTAAAATACAAACGGTTACTTTTATCAAAATACTAACATTTATAATCGATTCTATTTATTATTCAGCCCATATTCGAGCAATGCCCTTAGGGAGGTGACCCAGTTGACCTAGATAATTAAAATTACATTTTTCCTTCGTAATACACAATGGCTCGTGAGGATTTATGGCCAATACTGTTATGATCGATACTAAAATTATATTTGTTTTATCTAAAATACCTACAAAATTCCATGCATCGCTATTGTACCTCAGCTTTGTATATTTGTGAAAAGGGGTAAAATTGATGACACTTCTCGTGTACGATGGTGGTTTTCAATGTTATCAAGCATTAATGATAGAGATATTTTGTCGATATTAAACAATTTTTTAAAATATAGGTGCTTTTTAATTTGTATATTGCTTTTTCGAGAAAAGTTCCAGAAGTTCACTGTTGAAGATAGTTTTTTTATTTTGATGAAAGCTGTTTTTGCCTTATTCTATAACCAATGAAATGCATTTATCAGTCCGGTTAGAGAACGAGATTTTGGGGTATGGGGCGGTTGCACAGAAATTGAGTATTTTGGGTATTTTCCCAATTAGAAAGCTTATAAAAAGTTGGAATAAGAATGTGTAAACCTTTTCGCTCAATCCAAAGTCAAACTGTTTGGATGTCACAACTGTCCAAAATGTGAAAATGGTCACTTTTCAAACGTCAATATCTAAAAACCAATTGAAATTACAACAACAACACAAAATATATTCTTCTCTTCTTATGGTGCCGCCTTCTTTCGAAGGTTGGCGATCCAAATGGCAATTGTAGTTTTGGAAACTGCTGCGCGAAAGATTTCTGCGGATGAGCGGTCGAATCATCTCCTCAGGTCTTTCAGCCACGAGTTCTGGTGTCTTCCTACTGATCTTTTGCCCTGTACTTTTCCTTCCAGTATAACTTGAAGTAATTCATATCTTTCGCCTCTCAGCACATGACCCAAGTATTGCATTTTCCTCTCTTTGATTATTCTTAGTAATTCTTTTTGTTTACACATGCGACGAACTACCTCAACATTAGTAACTCTTTGTACCCATGGAATCCTCAACATTCGTCTGTATATATACATCTCAAAGGCATCTATTCTTTTTTCTATTTCAGAGTCCATTGTCCAACTTTCACAGCCAGACAGTAAGATAGAAAAAACGTAACATCTGATCATTCGGATTCTAAGCTGTAGACTAAGGTCTGATCTTGTAAAAAATGTTATCATGCTCATGAATGCTTTCCTTGCTTGTTCGATTCTTGATAAGATTTTTTTTTTGATTACACTGACTATTGACATTTGCTCCCAAATATTTTATGGAATTTACCTGTTCTATTATTTGACCCTTGGCATACACCTGTCCGTTTATTGGTGTCTTTGAAAATACTAAAGTTTTAGTTTTGGAAACGTTTAGATGTAAACCGAACATTTCGCTGTGGTGAACTAGCGTATTTATTATATTTTGTAGTTCTTGTGCGTTGCTTGCTATTAAGACGGTATCATCAGCATATCTGATGTTGTCTATGCTGATTCTATTAATCTTAATTTCGCCTTGGACCTCGTCTTATGTTTATCTGAATATAGACTCCGAATATAAATTAAACAGTAGCGGTGATAAGACGCAACCCTGTCTCACTCCTCGTCAAATTTGTACATCTTCGGATGTTGTATGCTCTATTTCAATTGTTGCCGTTTGGTGCCAGTATAGTTGCAGGCATTTGCCTATTTTGCAGGCACTCTGTACATAAAATTGTTGGCAAAAAAAATTCTTGAGTTTTTCACCCTGTATAAATGGTTCCTATTATCGGATATCAACTAAAACAATCAGGTTCTGTGTCGAGCACTTTTGCAAAATTAAAATATAAATTTTGTATTTTATAAGATAATATATATTCTGACTAAACAAAAAGATAATCCTAAATGCGGCCCTGTTGGAGGCCTACACGTGGTAATGTTTACATTTCCCTGCATCGCTTAATGAATTTTACTAATAAGTAGTTTGTTTCCATTTAAATATCACCAACTACTTCTGACTTATTGTTATACTGCAATTTACCGACAAGTGGGTTATATTCCTACTTAATATCTGCGCTAGGGCAGGTTTTTAGATTGCCAACCCTTTCTTTTTCTAATCCAATAAGAAAATACACATTTTGTGTCACGTTTAGTATTTTATTTTTAAGAATACTAATCTGCATGTGTCGTTCTTAGTCATTCAGGTCTTTTCGATCTTGGTGATAACACTTCAAAAATACTAATAATATTGCAGTTAAATTTGTGGTAAAATTTAAGCAAGAAGTGCGATGTTCCTTAACACAGTTTCATAAGTAAATACTTTAAGTATTCCACTTCCGATAGTTAGTTAGTCGCGTAGACATTGTGTAAATTATGTAACCTGGATTACAAGTTTTAAGAACAGTTCAAGTGGTCGGAAACATGAACGTTCTATTCCCTGCACGTTCCATTAATGAACTCACAGGCGTACCAACCGCATATTAGACATGCCACACTTATATTGAAGGTATTTAAAGTTGTAAAGGTATTTAAAACGAAACTGCTCGTAATAAAAATTAGGTTGTAATGGCCGAACAGATACATATAAGGTTTCTTTTTTTGAACAAAATAGAAAACATTTAACCGCTGGGGACTAGAATAGAAATAAAATACATGATATTCTAGACCAGGGGCTCTAAAACTTGTGAGCATGAGACGAGTTAAACAATAAATTAAATTTAAGTAGTCTCTCTTATATTCTAAAGGAACCATGATGTTTAGAAAATTAAAACAAACTACTATAATATCTGAGTTTGCTACATAAACTTGAAATCGAAGGCTTGAAAGAAGGGAATGTGAACCATTCAAGGTGGCAACAGCACGCATTTGGCAACCGAGCATTTCCAAGCATTGCCTCCCTTCTTTTCTCCCACCACCAGGCACAGGCCGGCTAACTGCACGTAACCATAGTACAATGAATACACAAGATATGATACATAATGTTCCAAAATCTGTTCGCTTTCGCGCATGACCGATCGTATTTTCGTAGTCAAGATCGCTTATTCCCGCAACATTTAAATGTAGTTGTATAGGAAAGACTTTTAATTTTAAGTTTTTTTATATAATTTGGCTAATTTAATTATAGTAATTATAAAGAGATGATAAAATTATGTTATTATAATATTTATCATTTATAAAACATAGATATCCTTTATAAGACAAGTTAATTATCTTTTATTACACGTAGGTACAGGTTAATTAACTTATACTCCAGAGTTCGATATTTCAGATGTTTAAAAAGATACAGAAAAGTGGTAATGGAGGTACACAAAATTTGTACGTATATATACCTACTGAACTAAACACAAAATCAAAATAAATAATGACAAAGTCAACTTTATTTATATCGAATGAGCTAGCTGGCCATCGAATATGAGTGTAGTGAGGGCACACAATATTGCACAACATTTAAAATGACATTTTTGTAATATCCACACATAAAATTATCTTGGTATTGTTTATAATAACAATAATATTATAACATTGTATATTTTAATAATGATAACATGATTTAACAAAGAAAAATATGTTATTTTGGAAGATCCTAAATTGATTTCCTGCGAAACAGTTCTTATTGCAAATTGCATAGCAGGCTGAGGCTAATTTCTTACTTAACAAATCGATATGAAAAAACCATTAAGGTTTCATGACTAATAATTAATAAAAATAAAGATTTAGACTTACGTCGTTGACCTAGAAGTAGTAAGAAGCTGCTCAACATACTTTTTGGACTCTCTGTGTTCGCCTCCTTGTACACTTTTCTTTTGGTTGGTTAAAAGTGTAGCCGATGTTGATTTAGGCAAATAAAGAGTAGGTACTGCCTCAGGTTTGAGTTTTAGACCCTTTTTAGAAACGTAATTTAAAAGTTCCTGTTGTAGATTTCTTTGGTAATCTTCAGTTTTAAAATGTGTATAACAAATTCTTGTAGTATTACAATTAAAATTATCCTATCTACAACAAGATATAATCCACAGTTTTCTGGTCACGCTATCTTTAGGAAATGTATGAAACCTAAAGATTTTATCTTCATTGTCACTATTGCAACAAGCAATTGCACAGCGTACTTTGAAAAAGGTACAAAACCAGATATACAATGGCAAATAAAAACTTTCAGTTTTACAAAAAAATACTATACAGTAGAAATAAATAGTAACTAAACACCATTTGTATAAAGACACATATATAAGCATATATCTAAATTATTTTTCTATTATAAAATAGATGACTCAGTCAGTATTGAGATACTTTAAAATATATTTATTATCTCATAACTTGCAATTTGCAATAGTCACCATTGATAACCGATATTATTGTTGAACTTTTGTTTTTATACAAGCTTTCTGTCTTGCCGGTGTAGAGTCGTCTGAAGTCGATATTTATTGTGTTTTGTGTTTGAACTAATTCGTGTCTTATTTTCATATTATTATATTGTTTGATAAGTAAATTTTACATATAATAATCGGTAGGTTATAGTAATGTGTATATTTTTTATTTTACTAAATTTCATTATAACTCATCTAAAATACCATATTAAATTGTAAAACAGATTTTTCTCTATTGTACTCTATTTTGTTTTTATTTCAGTAAAACTGCTTGGAAGTGAGTGACAGTGAATCAGAATAAGCAAATCTACTACTATACCTATTCACAGTATTTCCTCTGCAGAAAATTTTTAAATTGCAAGTGATTTGCATACAAAAAGAGTACTTATATTATTAGTATATGTATGAAAACAAAAATAAATATTTTGCCTGAATCTCTAGGAGAAGTAAAGGTTTTACGCTACTGAAAATATATTTTTTATTCAATTATAACCAAAACAAAACATTTAAAAAAAAATTAGATCACTTTTTAACCATAATTTCAAAATTAATGTGTACGTTAAGTTGTAATAATGGGTTCGAGGTGGTTCAGGCGATCTTAACTACGTCACACTCCTGGGCCAGCTGTCAAATGTCAAGCGCAATATCATACCTTGTGTATTTATTGTACCATGGCACGTAACCAATTATGACTCAGTGTTTGAGGTACCTCGGCCTAATCCTCATGTGTCCTTGCATTATAAGAGTGTACGTATTTTGAGATTTTAATTATTGTCGGACCAAACATGCAAAATATCTGGAGACTTTAAAGGATTTGGAGAAATGATAGAAAGCCAATCCTTCCATTACATGGAGAAAATGGAATTGTATACACCACAGAGGAAAAAGCATAGGTAATGAGGAGTACTCTCGAGAGAGAGTGTACATTAAATTACCACCCAGACGAGGACATCGACTTCATAGAAGAAGTCGAAAGATAAAGAGACAGACCCGAAAATCCCAACGAAATCATCCCTGCTACATCACCGGAGGAGATAAATGAATTAATCAAAAATATCTCGCCGAAAAAAGCACCTGGTCCTGAACAAATCACGAACAGGGCTCTAAAATACTTACCAGCGAGAGCCATAGTATATTTAACAAACATTATAAATGCAATGCTAAGATTCAAGAAATTCCCAAACAGATGGAAAGAGGCCCATGTCATAATGTTACCAAAGCCCTTGAATATAGCCCTTGTATGTTATAATCTATATCTTGATAAGCTTATAAAAATCTTAAAAGAAAGAGGTTTAGATGACAGAAATTTTCAGAATACACAAAAAAAAATTTGAACTGAAATCACAATATAAATAAAAAAACTTACCAATGAGTGACAAGAACAATAAGAGGTTAGATATAAACCCCTATACCAATTTATCTTTCGTACATAATTTGTTTTATTTTTATATCATCATCATCATCATATAACGGGGGTCCTACGGCGATTGCCGCTTCCCGCATTTCAGCCTCCATCTTTTCCTGTCTCTCCAATCTCCCTCTTCTAAGCCTCTAGATTGCATTGTTTTTGTAATTTCTCTTCTCCAGGAATTTGGTGGTCTTCCCCTTTTCCTTCTTTCTGGCGGAAGATACGTTAAGGCTTTCTTTGGCCACCGCTCCTCCTCCATTCTCATCACGTGACCATACCATTGTAATTGCCTTCCTTGTATTCTATCTGAAAGAGTATCTCTAATTCCTGTACGGTTTCGTAGTTCCTCATTCCTGATTCTTTCCATTCTCGATACTCGACATGACCTTCTAAGATAATCCATTTCCACAACGTCTACTTTATCTCGTTCATTCTTTGTTATCGTCCAACATTCAGCACCATATGTGGTAATTGGTTCTACAATTGCTCTGTATACGCGAAGTTTGGTATGCATCTTTATTTTATTAGACCACAGTAATGAATTCGGTATTCGGATGCATTTTTTTCCTTGGGTTATTCGGTTTTGTACATCTATCTTAATTCTGCCATCTGCTGATATGATGCTTCCTAGATATTTATACTGGTTGCAGCCTTTTATAACTGCGTTTTCAAGCCTCAGATCTGTGGTATTTCCTCCAATTTTTAAATATTCTGTTTTGCTTATGTTTACAGTAAGCCCCCATTTGGCATATTCCTCAAATAATTTTCGATTCATATAATTTATATCTTCCTCATCAGTTGCAACCACCACCTGATCATCTGCAAATAACAATGTATACAGAGTTTCTTGTCCCACTTCGATGCCCATAAATCTACATTTATTTCTACAATTCCTCAATGCTTCTTGGACGTATATTTTAAAGAGTGTCGGTGACAAACAGCATCCTTGCTTTAGGCCTTTAGTGACTTTAAATTCATTTGAGGTTCTGGTTCCTATTTTTATTGGTTTTATTTTTATAAAGCTTAATAAATAAATTCCATGGTGGAAATCCAATCGTCAATAAAATATTTCCTAAAGTATTGTGAAATACTTTCATTATGTAGTAATTAAAAAAGACAATATAGGTAGGCCAACTCCTTTCCGAGAAAAAGCGGAATTTAATGCTAAACAAGTTTATGCGGTTTTTAATTGATATTCTAAAATTAAATGAGCTGTGTTGCCCATTTAGTCCTCACAGGAACGCTCCGGGATGAAGCCAACCTCACACATGACACTTGATGACCTAACAAGGGAATAAACGGTGAACTGCGTAAAATTGATATTACTAAAGGGTTGAAATTGTAGCTTCCCCTACATGTCGGCACAAGTAACAAAAACGGGTTGATTTCCCTTGCTTCGGTGGACACGGAAATGTAATTGTGTCTAAAATCAACGAAATTTAGACCAGTTTGTGGGTTTATGGAAATATCGTAGACTATATTATTATATCAAAATAATAATCGCTAGTTTACTATTTCGAACCGTGAACAAGTATCGAAGTAATTGTTACTTTAATAATGTATTTAGTAAATATTTTAAATATTTTATTTTTAACATAATATGACTTTATTTACTTATATATTTTCGTTATATATTTCATTGTTTATTTTCATATTTTTAAATTTCTACGTTAAAATTGGCATATTTATATGTTTGTCAAGTTCTGAGAACCACTCCCTCTTAATTACCCAGATTGCTCGAAAAAGCCAAAATTGTTGTCCTTTTATTTAATATTGTTCTGAAGCTATTTTCTTGTGGCATTTTAAATTAATTACTATTTAAATGGGAATAAGCCACAATTAAAGGTTAAAATACGTTTATTGACGTTTCAATTTCCACTTCGGAAATCGTTCTCAAAATACAAACATTAGTAAATTAAACAAATTTTGTTTTTGTTACTTAGTGAAAAATTCTTCTAATAATTTAATTTGATCTGACTCATCTATATTGACAATTCAGACATACATTATACATTTTAAAGTAGACGACTTTAAAATGATATTGCCAATATTGTTGAGTTGCGTTCCTGGGACGACTTTACTTATAAGATAGTTCATTCGATTACATGAAATCAACTTTAACTTGAGAATATCCGTCAGAAAAGATCATAACATGTAATTCGTCTTTAAAAAGACAAATACATGCCATGATGACAGTAAAATTCTCCTGTTAGTGATTCCATAGTAAATTATGAGGCAAAAAGCAGGAAAAAAAACCTCATAATACTATCCCGACATGGTAAGTATTTGATCTTGCATTTAGTTTACCTTCAATAAATACCAAATTCCGATTTTATATGTTTGTTATTTAAAAAATATAAATGATGTATTCTCCATATGTTACTGACTTATCAATATTGGCATTTTCTTTTTAATAACTTCCTCTTTCAATATGGGTAACCATATCCTACTACATTCTGCCGAGGAATTCGCGACACAATTGGTCTCATTTAGCATAATTAGAGCCGCTTCTTTGATTTTTCTCTTTTTACCATCCGTTTCTTTTAGGACTATATTTGAATCATTCCATTGAACCCTATGTTCATTATCCCATGCATGTTTACATATTTGAGATCTATCAAATTCTCTATTTTTAATATAGGATTGATGTTCACTTATTCTAACATTTAATGGCCTCGATGTTTCACCTAAATAAAACTGATCGCATTCACAAGGTATTTTATAAATGCAATTCTTTGTCCTTTCTTGTTCATTGTTAGGTTTGGTTTTGGACAAAATAGATCTCAACGTGTTTGTTGTTTTGAATGTTGTTGAAATGTTGAATTTATTTCCTATCCTTTTAAGCTTTTCCGATAATCCTTTTATGTATGGTATTGTTATTTTCCTCGTATTATTCCTTGTATATGCTGTAGGATCTCGTTCTAAGTTGTTTTGTTCTATTCGATCGATTGTTGAAAATTCCTTATTTATAAACGATAAAGGATAATCATTTTTTAATAAAACAGATGTTAACAAATGTTTCTCCTCCAAGAACGAATTTTATTTAATGTATTGCTTCTCTCAAGGAGGGAATGCATACGTTATTTTGTGCAAAGGGCTTGAGTTACAGATTTAAAGATAAACAGTTTTAATCTAATTTAAAAACGGTGTAATGTCGACGTTCGATATATCCCCAGAGCGACCATCTCTAGGTAAGAGAATTTTGTCTCTACGGAGGACGCAGAAATTAGCAAGAACTTGGAGCGATCACAAGCACAAGCCTCTACTGTTAAGTCAAAATCATTTCTTTCCGTTGTAACGTTGTCGATTATTTTTTTATACCAACACGATGCTACTATGAGTTTCGACGTTGATTCTATCTTTCTGCCAACTACAATACCACGGAAATGGTAAGTGTGCCCCTTTTGAATCGATCAAATTTATTAGTTATGCCAATTTCTTTTCTTGTTTACAATAATCATAATATATTTCATTTCTTTGTTTACTAATTTAATTAGCTACCCAGCGTATTCAATATTTGCTACAAAAGCAAGTACCAAAAGTAATTAGTATAAATATACAGTTAATAAATAAATAATAATACAAAGCTTGAAAATACCCAAGTGATATTGAGACTTTTAATAATCATTCTGGCTTTATAACCCTGCGTAGGTCCTGGCTGGTTGTTCTGGATCTTCCTCTTCTTTTCTGACCAATAGGTCTATTAAGCAGCGGTTTTCAAGCTGGGTCATTTTGTTCCATCGGCATTACATGCCCTATCCACCTCAGACGTCCTATCTTAATATGTTTTACGATATCGGATTCCTGGTATATTCTATAAAGTTCAAAGTTGTATCGTCTTCACCACACTCCATTGACATGTTTTCATTACTTTTTGTTAGAGTCCAGGTCTCTGAACCGTATGTTAGGACTGGGCGTATTATTGTTTTGTAGGGTTTTATTTTTGTATTTTTCGATATAATTGTGGACTTAAGGAGGAGATCAAGCCCAAAACAGCATCTGTTGGTAGTGCAAATTCTGCGGTTTATTTTTGCGGTAGTAATATTTTCGGTGTTACGCCCTTTAAGGCTGTACACCCTTTCAGTCTCCTGGAAGCCTTAGTTTTTAGAGTAACGTATTTCCTTCTCATCCAGTTACTCTACAAACCATCGAACGAGATGGTCATCTGCGTCTGTGGTACTAACTTCGCCACGCAGGCCGGTATAAGTATCCACATACGGAGGCTACGCTGCCGAGGATCCGGACGAGATGACGACAATATCTGCGGCATTTGTGAGCGCGCATTCAAGTCCTAACCGAGTTACAGGCCCACCGATTCTAATCTCAGAAGTTCAGAAGGCTATCGACCAAGCGAAACGAAGGAAGGCTTCTGGTCCTGACGAAATACCTGCAGAATTGTTAAAACTATTAGATAATGAGAGTGTTGCGATTATCACATCCTTCTTTAATAAGATATACAGCAGCGGCAAATTACCAGACAATTGGTTAGAATTAATATTTATAACTATTCCCAAGATAAAAAATACCAGACAGTGTAGCGACTATCGACTTATCAGTTTAATGAGTTACACGCTCAAAATTTTTATGAAAATATTGCATTGTCGCATATATAAACTTTGTGAGGGGATAACTGGTGATGAGCAGTTTGGTTTCCGCAACGGTATGGGTACTCGAGAAGCTCTTTTTGCATGCGAATACTCTTACAAAAGAGCATTGACTTTAGGAAAAACATTTACGTATGTTTTATATATTTCGAAAAAGCCTTTGATAGAGTACCACATACATTATTATTTCAATGCTTAGACTCAGTTGGTCTGGACACGCATGACATAAGAGTGCTTAAAAATCTTTACTACAATCAGACCGCTTGTGTTAAGGGGGACCAAGAGGTTTTAGCTAATTTTTCTATTAAACTTGGTGTCAGACAGGGATGTGTTATGTCACCGATGTTGTTTAATGCCTACACTGAACCAGTTTTTGAAATATCGTTAAATAATTGCCGCGAAGGTGTTAACATCGGTGGTGACATTATTAACAACATCAGATACGCCAATGACACCGCAATAATGGCTTAACAATCAACGCAAAAAAAAACAAAATGGATGGTGGTCGGAAAAATTAATATCGAAGACTCAGTACTAAGATTAGATAACAAAATCCTGGAAAGGGTGGAACACTTAAGATATCTGGGTAGCTGGATTGACTGTAGGGTTGAAAGTGACGAGAAAATTTCGACCAGAATAGAACTCACACGGAAAAACTTTATTAACTGTATTATGCAGTAGAAGTCTGTCGTTGATCACACGTCTAAGAGTATTGAAGTGATACCTCTGGTCCACTTTGTTCTATGGATGTGAAACCTGGACAACAAAAATAAAAAATCTTAACAAATTAGAAGCGTTTGAGTTAAAACGTGTTACCGTCGCATGCTCAGAATCCCGTGGACAACACACATATCTAACAAGAGGAGCAAGAATTGATCAACATCATCAAAATCGCTTACTCCGGTTAATCATTCAGAGCAAAATCGAAAGAAAACGTTGGGTCGGAAGAAAACAACTGTCCTGGCTGCGTAACATTAGACAATGGACAGGTCGAACGGTCGAGGAACTGTTTCATTTCGCTGCCGACCGAGAATCATTTTATCAGCTTGTCAATATGACGATAGCCAACGCTTGAATACAAGCACGGCACACAAAGAAGAAATTCAAGTCCTGGACTGGAGTGCGTCAACACATCAGCCGCGCTCATCCTGATGCGTGCAACGGGGAGCTCGAGCCGAAGTACGAGAACCCCAGTAGGCTGGTGAGATTCACCGACGAGGACCTCATCCGGATGGGGCAAGAGGAATTTTGGTACGAGGGCCGGTTCATTCTGAAGTATTTGATGGAAATTTTTCCTGACAATACTAAGGAACAGATCCGGCATGCTCGAGCCAAGCCAGAATACAAGGAATACCTCGAAAGTCTCAAGGAGGAAGAGCGACGTAGGAATCGGTGTCCGAGTCCCGTCGTTGGACGTTCTAACACCAAGGCTTTTGCCAACTACTCAACTGTTCCGTTGAGAGACCGTGTAACGATTGCCTCTTACATGAAAGATTATCTCAACGAAAAGAACGGATGGTCGGAAGTAGAAAAACAGCTATAGAGGTATACTTAATTCACGAATGCGTCGACATCGTGAGGGCGTCAGGTCTATTTTAAATGAGTATATCACCGCAGATTTTGTCCCTGCAAGTGCCAAGAAGCGAAAATAGTAGCCAAAACAACTCAAGAATTCTAAAGCTTCTAACGCCTCGGCTATCGAAAATAGACGCCACCAAAGGGCTCAACTATACCGTTTGACCCAAACACGATACCATACCGACAGATCCGCTCTGGCTCGGGCAATCATAGATGACCATTTTCACTTTGGTAACGATGTACACCCTGACATCAGAGCTGTTGAACGGGAATATCAGACGATCTTTTCATTAAGATCGCCTACAGATGACGAACCAATTTTAGATCAGAAGGAACCGCTACTGATCAGCCATGCTGTAACATAAGCGGAAATCCTTAGGGCCTTAAAAACCATGAAATCTCAAGCAACCGGTCCTGATTTCATTAAGATCCGAGAGCTGCGTAAAATACTTCAGAAATTGGTTCTAATCTATAATACCCTGCTCCAGTTTGGTGTTCTGGCCATATATTGTCTCTTCATCGCATTCGTTGACGTCCTAAGGGCCTTCTTCCTCTGGGGGCTTCCTCCCATATTAACTTGGCAAGGCGGTTACTTGGCGAGTCTATGGACATGGCCAGCCCATCTTAGACGTTGGGATTTAATCTCTTGGGCTATATCGCTCGCTCTATACATCTGCTTAACCTCAGCATTTGTTATCATTCGGTATTGGTTGCTATTAATGCCGTGATAAGACCTAAAGATCTTTCTGAGGATTTTCCTCTCAAAACATCTAAGTTTTCTTTGAGTTTCTTTGGTCAGGGTCCACGTCTCACACCCATACATGAGCACCGGTCCAATTACCGTTTTATATATTTTAATCTTTGATGTTCGTGTTAGGTTTTTAGATTTAATATTATTGTGGAGGCTGCACATACATCTGTTTGCTGTCTGAATTATTCCTTTAATCTGTTCCGCGATATCGTTATCTGCAGTGATTGTTGCTTCGAGATATTTAAAACTGTTGTTGGTAGATCAAAGCCAACTAGTGCAAGAAAGCACTATTAATTTAACTTTTATGACTAAAAAACGAAAAATTTTCAAATCGATTTTTCTGGACAACTATGTATCCTATCGACTTAGAGTAACCTTTTTGTACTAGAATACCTAAAAATTTAATAATCTAGTATCACGGATACTTAAAAGGTAAAGACAAAAAAGTCATGCGTTAAAATAACCTATCCAAAACGGACGTCCATGATCGGTACTAGAAATTAGCAATTTATAAAATCGATTTAACTCTGGAGGATAAATATAATCGTATCAGTTTTTGTTTTTCTAAATAGGAGCATTCTAGAGGTATTAAAAAAATCAATTACAAGGCGCCATATTCAAAAAGCTTTAGCTCTTAGTAACGTTGAATGTTAGTAACGTAAAATTATCTGAGGAATCTTCGGTTTTTGTTTGTCAGGAGAGTTTCTAGATACCCTGTATAGTCTCTCAATATTAAAACAAACTTTACTTTAACTTATTGTCAAAATAGTTTAATAATCATTTTTGACTCTCCTTGTATAAAATATTTGAAAAGCGAAGATCACCTATAAACAACTCTTCCTAATAAGTTTCCTTTCTTGGGCACGCTTCCTTCAATAACCAAAGTTTCGACGAAAGGTTCACGTAGAAGGAGCGCATCTCGGAACGTAACTCGCTCACGAACTTTTCAAATTTCATTTATGTTTTCAGAGTCTGCGGTTGTTTAAGAAATTTTCTTCGAAGTGGTTTCCCTTGACGAGCAAACTTAATGGTTCGTGAAATTAAACTCAAATTTCTGATTATTTATTTAAGTTATTAGTGAAACAAGGTAGTTTTGGATGAGTTAACCAAAAGGAAAATAGTTTCAAAGTAAATAAACCTTGATTACTTGTTGGGCTAAGGATTCAAACATTTGTTTGTAAAGCTTAAATCAAAATATCATGTTTCAAAGGTGCTTGAAAATATAAACTTGTTTGTTAGTTCCTAGGTAATTAAAACCTGTAGATATAAAAAGTATAGTTAAATGAAGCATGATGAAATAAAATTGCACAATAAATTTATATCGATGGCGTTTTGCCCAGCGGCGATATAAGGAATTAAATATCAAAACGAAGTGTCAACGAACAGTTGCTAATTTAGCATAACCTAGCAAAGCTTTTGGAGCGGTGAAAATTACTGGAAATGTAAGAGAAGATGTAAAAAGCAATAAAAACAAGAATTTAGTTGCCTGAAGGGAATTAATATATTTTATTAAAATATTCTTTTCGATAAAGTGCAGCTGTCAGTACTCTTGTAAGCTAATTACGGTTGTTGCAAGAAAAAGAGTGTTTGAGCAGTTTTGGAAACTGGCAGATTATAATGAGCAGCAGAACTTTTTACGTTCCCTTATTCGACCTACTTTAATCAAACATAGAAGACATGGAAATAATGATAATCCTAACCATAGCTGACGACAACACTCATTTAAACATTTTCTACCACTTCCAGGAGAATCTGAAGTTCAGGTATGTAAAATTACTTTGTGTTTAACTTTGGCTATTACACAAAGGATGTTGGAGATACCTGGTTAGCGATTACTCTCCTTCGGCATATCTGTTCAAGATAGACGAGGTGGTAAACGTCTTGCCAGAAACAAAACCCTACGGAAACAAAAAATTATTGATTTTATTGCGTCAATTCCTAGCAGAGAAAGCCATTACAGTCGAGAAAAAGTTATAAACTAAAGATTCCTATCTGAAGATTTGAATGTTTGTAAGCTATATAATTCTTTTTTTCAAAAACATCGGCTTGATAGAACAAAGCCCCCAGTCTCCCGACAATGGTTTACTGAAATTTTTAACCTTAGAATTCAGTTTAGCTTTCGAAGCCCCAAGAGTGGACACCTGTCTTATTTTCGTCTAGTCCAACATTTCTATAGCTGCTAGTAAGACTCCTGTGGAAAAAAATGAATTCGAACTACAGCGAGACTTACATCAACGTAAAGCAGAGAGCGCTCAAAAAATGATGTCCCAAAAAAAGTAGATCAGATGCAAAAGTTCTCAGTCTGATGTATGTGTGCTGTCTTACGATTTACAAAAACAGCTATATATTTCAGCATTGACTCATACGCAGATGTACTATAGTCGGCAGTTTACTTGTTTAATCTGGGAATACATTTTGAAGATCAAGGAAAAAGTTTTATGTACCTATGGGATGAAACAGCTGGAAAACGAGGTTGTACCGAAATCGGTAGTTGTTTGTATAAGCGAAAATTGATTCTATGGTCCAATAACTGCGGAAAGCAGAATAAAAACCAGGGTATTTTGACTGTTTATATTACTCTGATAGCCAAAGGGTATCAGGGTATCAAAAAAGAACTTAAGCCTGAAGTACCTATGGATTTGGTGCGTATAATGGCAAGTGCGCGTTTAAATTATTCATTTGTAATTAAATGCACTACTAGATTTTTCAACTGGATAAAAATTGCAAAAACTACCATAGTTACCTCCATCCTGGACATCTCCCATGCTGTTATGCTGAAAATATCTAAGGACAACATAGAGCAAATTGAAGTTAAAACGTCGTACTCGGAGGTCGCACCCTGGCGCAAAGTGCGTGTGTTTAAACCAAAGGTTACACCACAATATTTTTAAAATTTAAAAGTTGAATTGGTGGAACACCCCGTAAATGGAACAAAGAAAGAATTAAAAAAATTAGAAGTATGATCCCTTTCATTTCACCCGCCAATCAAGAATTTTATCAAAAACTGGTGGAGAGTCCTACAAAATGAATAAAAGTAAGTGACAACTTTAAGTTTGTAATAAAATGTTTTGTATTGACATTATATTAACATTGTATTTAACAAACAGTTTTGTATAGTAAAGGCATCAGAAAAACAATACATGTTCATCTTTTGTTTAAAATATGATTTCTACCATCCATTATACATGTGCAACATACTACGTGTTTATAACTAATGGCAAATAACAAATTTATTACCAATGGTTCCATTAAAGTATGTATTTTATTACTTGCCTATATCGATGGTCTAGTGCACAGATGTTGTAAGTGCATTTTTAGTAAAATTGAGTTAAATATACTATCATATAATTTCAGACATGAATTTTCTTATGCACATAAGTTGCAAGTAAAATATTTAAATTTGTTGACACCAGCGTCATCTTCCAAAAGTGACAAGTACTTCTACACTATATAATACTACTCCACATGTTGTAAGAGCACTGAACACTCTTGTGTGCGCTGAATTAAATAGCGTTAATGAAATTACCACGTTTGTGTCCAATAAAAACTAAGGTTAGTGTTGCTTTAATTCGGGTGCAATCATGTCGTTTTCTAGAGGTAAACAATTGGTGAACCTAGTATTATCCGGAAATATAAACAATAATATCGGTAAGTTTCCTTTTATTTTAGAAATAGCTTCCGAGTTGTTGACCCCGGGCGATTAAGTTTAAAATGTTTATTATTCTAAAATGTTTCTAGCAGAAATAATACAAACAATTGAACCTAAAGCTTTAGATGTTACTGTTCCAAGTGAAAAACATAGCGAACTATCGGAAGGAAATAGACAGCTCTTGTTTTCTGTTGAAGGTAAAGGTTAGGAATTAATTTAATGTAAACCATATTTTAGTAATACCTATCTTTTTAGAAACATCTGAACAAAAAAGTAGTTGCTATTCCAGAACCCTCTGTTTTTGAAGAGGTTGTAAAGTATGAAAAATTGAGTGAACCTTATCGTCAAGTTCTTACAATCCTTCTGTATATGGTAATGATTATTTGACTGAGTCTGATAACGAAATACTTGAAAATATCGCGGAGAAAACAAAAGAGAACAAAAATAAGAAAAAAAAAAGAAAACGTAAAGCGAACAGAATCAATTGGCACCGATCCGTTGTTAAGAAATTAAGATTAAGTGGGAAAAAGTATATTAATCGAAGTGGAAAAGAAGTACCGGATAAACAACCTAAGAATGTGGATTGCAGCAAATACAGATATAAATGTAGTGAACATTTTTCGCAAGGTGATAGAGAGGCGATGTGTCAAAAGTATTACAATCTGGCTGATGATGTTCATCAGAAAATTCATTTAACATCGTTAATGCAAAAGGTACCAGTCGTTAGAAAACTAGATAACCCAAAATCTAAAAATCGATAAACATCCCGAGTTTATTATTTGAAAAACTCTGCAGGAGAAAACCACAGAGTAGGTTTAAAATTTTTCTGTGGTACATTTACGATTTCGCATAGAATAGTCGAAAACTGTGCAAATGGTATGAGTGCAAACGGGCTTTATATCGGACGTGATAAGAGAATTGGTGTCCAACCACCAAATGTCACTCTTTCGTTTCCAAGAATAGAATCACATTATTGTAGGCGTGATTCGCAGAAGCAGTACCTATCACCTGACCTTAATATTTCTAAAATGTATACATTGTACAAGTACGATTTTTGTGTGCAAAAGAATGTGCAAGCTGTATCACTTGTTGTTTACCAAAAAGCATTTTACGAATATGATCCGAGATTGGATTTTTACAAACCTAAGAAAGATCAATGTTCGCAATGCAATTTATATAATATCGCCAAAGACAAAGGACTTCTACAAGAAGATTACAACAATCACAAGAAACGCGAAAAATATGCTGAGCAAATGAAAGCGGATGATAAACAAAGATCACGCGCAGACGAAGGCAAAACTTTGAGGTCAATATCTTTTAATATGCAAGCGATTTTGACTATTACTTACGCAGGTGACAATCAAATTTATTATAAACACAAGTTAAATGTTTATAATTTTACCATTTATGATACATCCAATGGGCACTGTTTTGTTTGGGATGAAACACATGGAAATAAAGGCAGTGTTGAAATTGGTAGTTGCTTGTTGAAATATCTAATGAACTTAACGGAAAATGTGACACACGTGGCATCGTTCTCTGATACTTGCGGTGGCAAAATCGAAATAAATTTGTGACCGCAGTCATCTTATATGCTGTTAATAAAATCGATAATTTAAAGATTATTGACCTAAAATTTATGGAAACTGGACACTCATATCTAGAGGCAGACACAATGCACTCCACGATAGAGAGGGCCAAACGTCATAAGAAAATTTACTCTACAAGTGAATGGTGTTTATTAATTTCGACGGCCAGGCTAAAACCTAGGGAATATTATGTCACTAATATGAAATTCACTGATTTTTTCGATTTGCAAAAACTCGTTGCAGATACTGCATTTAACACAACAGTAAATACAAATAGAGAAAAAGTTAACTAGTTCAGAATCAAGTGGCTTCATTTCCAGAAGGAAACTCCTAACATTATACAATACAATACAATAAGTATAACCTTACAGAAGAAAGCTTTTTTGAAATCGATATTTCAAACAAACGCATTTAAACAAAAAATACACATCGCGTTTATCAGTTTCCAAAAAAAAGGACCTAGTGTTTCTTTTAGAAAAGAAGGTTATCCCAGAGGACTACGAAAACTTTATAAAAGAACTTCCATAATAGCGATTAATGTTAGAGAATACTTTATTAATTGTCTCCTTTTAAATTTTACTTATTAATTCACATAAAAGTATAAAATAATTGGTACCTGTCGCTTTTTTAGCAAATACTTGTGCTACGCCTAATATGGTAAGTACAATTAAAAAAAAATTATTGCACCAAATGTGGTAAGTACATGTATTTTAGATCATTTTCAAAATTTTTAGTACTAAATAATCAAATATCACAAATTAGCATTTTCATGATTAAGATAACGCTACGGCCTAATTTAGGAAAGCCTATTAGATCATGCAGGAAATGGGGCATACGACCAGATAGAAATAAGCCTGGCAGAAGTTAAGAGAGCAATCAAGACATTGAAGAACAAAAAAGCCAAAGGACCCGGAGGAATACCAAACGAACTAATTAAAAACGGAACGGAAAAGTTATTCCGCATGCTACATAGAATGTTCGAAAGAGGACTAAATGGAGAAGAAATACCTGCGGAATGGACACAAGTATACATCACATCCATGCATAAGAAAGGAAACAGGAAAAAATGTAAAAACTATAGAGGAATTAGTATAATATCGTCGGTAGGTAGACTTTACGGGAAAATTATTAAAGAAAAACTAGAAACTGAAATAATAGGAAAAATTGGAGAAGACCAAGCAGGGTTCACAGTAGGAAAATCATGCCTAGATCATACGTATACATTAGAACAACTGATAGAGAAGAAAATGGCAAAAGTTAGACCGGTCCATCTGGCCTTTGTTGATCTAAAGAAAGCATATGACTCAATACCTAGAGTCAAATTATGGGAAGCAATGAATGATCTCGGAATCCGACAAACACTAATAAAAGCAGTTAAAGCACTATACAAAGAAAACAAAGTAGCTATTAAATGTGGAAATAAAGCCTACAATCCATTTAAGACGACAAAAGGACTTCTACAAGGCTGTGCTACGTCCCCTACTCTGTTCAAAATATTCTTGGAAAAGACACTCAAACCATGGAGGAGAAAGTGCGAAGGAATGGGCATACCAGTAAGAGACGAATACCTATACACCTTAAGTTTTGCCGACGATCAAGTAGTCATCGCACAAGATGAAGAAGATCTCAGCTTTATGCTCAGAAAACTAGAAGAAGAATATAAAAACAACGGAATGGAAATAAACTTAGAGAAAACCGAATACCTAACAACAGAAAACAAGGATATGAGAAACCTAGAGATAGACGAGGGAAGACAAATAAATGGAACAGATAAATTCAAGTATTTAGGAACCATAATATCGAACCAGGGAACAACAGAAGAAGATATAAACAACAGACTGAGACAAACAAGAAACTGTATAAGACAACTAAACTCAGTGTTGTGGGATAAGAACATTACGATAAAGACAAAAAAGAGAATATATAACACCCTGACAAGAAGTATCCTGACATATGGGTCCGAAAACTGGACAATAAACAAGAGAAATAGAGGTAGAATAAGAGCAGTAGAAATGGAGTTCCTGAGGAGAAGCTGTAGACTTACAAAAAGAGACAGAATTGAAAACGCAGAGATTAAGCGGAGAATGGGAGTGCAATCAGACATAATCGACTATATAGAGGAGAAGAGACTATCCTGGTACGGCCACGTGAGAAGAGCGGACAGAGGACGCTGGATAAACAAAATCACAGAATGGAGCCCGATTGGAAGAAGAAAGAGAGGAAGACCCCGAAGGTCATTCAGAGATTAAATCGACGAGGCTATGGAGAAAAGAACCCTGCGAGATGGAGACTGGAATGACAGGGAAAATTGGAGAAAACGGTTGAGTGACGGAAGACAGTGAAAACTGTGGAAATCCTTAGTAGTAGTAGTATATTAGATGTCTTAGAACATTACTGTGAATTATGGCAAACTAATGAACTTTAAATTTTCAATAACATCATATATTTTTGCAAAACATTTGTGTACTAGACCATCGATATCTAAAATGATAACAGAAACAGCTACAAATATTTTGTATTTCTCAGTAAGCTAAAACAAAACAAATTAATGCGCCTACTGCAAAATTTTTAAAATTTCACATATTACCTTTTGCATATGGCACGCTTAACTTCTAAATCTTATAAATATTTTATAAAAAATATATGTATTCTACAATAAAATCATAAAGAAGATATTACTGCTAGGTACTCATTGAAATAAAAAGTTTGTCATTAGTAACTTTAAATATAATTATATCTATATTTGAGCAATTATGTTTTCTCTTGATTGTTGAATAGCATGTTACTTCAGAGGTTAACTTCGAAACGAAAATGCTACGCTTACACATTATCATTAGGAAATAATATCCTTTGTACTATCTCACCTCTATAGCCTATTTTACCTATTTAATATCCTACTTGAACGTTTGACAGCTTTCGGCTTTTACACGATATACTCACAAGTGCTCTGAACGTCATTCCAATCCATTAATTCAGAAGTACGTCACCCAAAGCGCGTTTGAAATTTTCGAGGTAAATAAATTCTCGATTCTCTTTATTTTCAATTTTCCGCTGTTGAGTTTTTGATTTTAGAGTGAGACATAAAGCATTCCCACAGCTGATCTGTTTATGATCTTGTCAGAGGAAGTATAGAACGTGGAGTGAAGGCAGGAAATAAAGCAGAGATAACATTATTGGTTGAATTGTTCTACCAACATAAGCTGGTTTTGATTTATGGTTTTGGGAATATGGTTACGATAGTTCTATTTTGTGAAATTTCGAATGTATTACTCAAGAAAAAAGCAAAATTTGTTATTAATTACTACTATTGTTCAATGTTGAGACGTCAGAACATAAAAGAATTAATAGAAAAAATCTAAAACAAAAAACTATATTCTATTAATTAACAAATATTCTGCCTAATTATATTCTATAATAATAAAACAGTTTTACAAACATTTTAAAATATTACTAGAGATTTTGCCCATCACCATGAGACAAGGGATCCAATTAATTGCATCTACAATCACTCCACTTAATTAATTCTCTCTTCCTCCTATTTAAGGCTAGGACAACAACAGGATAATATTTTAATCTGTTGTACAACTTTCATAACAAATAAGTCAGTTTTGGAGAGTCGCTGAACTTTCTAGTAAAGTCGTCTTATTAAATCGACCCACCTATAAAACCAGCGTAACTCTAGTTTGGCAATTTATTTGTTGGGAAAGCTCGAGTTTTGTATAATATTTTTTACCGGTCACCAAATTAGTAGCCAATTTTTTAGGATTAACAAAATTTTCAAAAGAATTAAAAATAAAATTTTTAAAATAATGAACTTCTTGGATGAAAGGGCCGATCTTTTCACCTCCAGTTTAATATTTTCCCATCTGGCAGAAACTTATCTGAAGGATAGTCATTGATTTATAAAATTAAATGTACCCGATTTATCACATCAAATTACAGTGGTGTTAAAAAATCCTACATCACCTAAGCGCCATATATAGTTTTTGAGGTTTAACACAAGTTTTTTGTATATTTTCGCTAATTCATTTTAAGTTTGTGCTTGTAATTAGCATTACCGGTGCACTTACTAATGTTTTTTTAATTACTAGCTTAAAATTCTACACAAAAGATTAAAATAATCTGATTGAAGGGATTTCCCATAATTAGAGAAAATTATGAGGTGATTATTAAATCGTTAAAGTACTATTAAATTGAATCTACATGACAAATTTGCCACATATTTTGACTATATAAACAAAGTAGTTAGTCTAACACATTTATTCGCTCTTTGATTTTTGATAAAAAGGTCAAAATGTCGTCCCAGACCAAACAAACTAAATTATCGGACGAAAAGCGTTTTGAAATTATTTTTCATCATGAAAACGACAAATCTAGTCGCGAAATAGCATCCACAGTAAACTATCATAAACTGTAAATAATCAATCTACAGTAATTAGAGTCATTAAGAAGTAAGCTGAATAAGGAAAAATCGACAACAGACTGCATTAAGACGCTGCGTTAAGAAGAACAAGTCTGACAGACAGAAGCCTTAATTTCACCCAATTGACGAAGCTGTGGTCTGAATCTACATGTGTAAGGGTGTGCACTTCCACTGTGAAAAATAAACTGCTTAGTTTTGGACTTAGAGGATGTAAGGCACGGAAGAAACCACTGCTTTCAGAAAAGCAAAGATTGCACTGTTTGAAATGGGCTAATGAACATCGAATCTGGACAGCAGAGTAGTGGCAGAGTGTACTGTTTAGTGATGTATCCACTTTCAATATTAATAATTATGCTGGAAATGCCTATGTCAGAAGAAGATTTCCTGGTGAAGAATTTTCTCCAAAATGTGTTCTTCCCACAATTAAACATCATTTCCAAAAGCAAACCCACAAATAAAACGAAATTAATCGAATCTCTAATCCACGCTTGGCATCACTGTAGTGTCATGGACGAACTGCAAAAATTAATGAATTCCATGCCCAAAAGATGTGAACTAGTTATTAAAAACAAAGGCTGGCCAATTAAATATTAAAATTAATTTAAATTACTATAAACATTACTATTATGTTGCATATCTGGTTCTAATATGAAATTCGTTATAAAAATTGGACTGTTTAGTGGACTTCTTAAAAATGGCTTTACCTTATAATGGCTAATTAAATGGTTTTTTTTTTTTAACTTCTTATCAAGAATACAGAATTAGTTATTTCTACCTGGTAGGTATCTAGAAAAACATATCCAAAAACATATCTAGAAAGTTTTGAAAATTGCTAACTACTGGATATCTTGTATACTTAGACTTTTTTAAATATAATTGAATGTATTTTATGATTATTAAAAGAATCTGACAACCTAGGTACTATGTGCATATTTTTCATTTTGGAATTCGATACTACTCTTATTCAAACAATACCACCAATATCTCTTAAAGAAAGTTAATTAATCCATTTTTTAATTATCAAAAATATGAAAATATTGAATCCCAAAACTAAGTAAAAAAAAAATATGCATAGACCTACTTTTATAAACATTTATTAATAACTATGTAAAAAATGTTCTCAGAATTTAGATCACTGACGGTTTACTTAATTTTAATCTTCTAAAAAAGTCTTTATCATTACCTACAAAAAATAAAATGTTCAATTCTGCATCAAACAATACATTCTCGCACTAAGTTTATAAACATTAAATATCATAATGATCATTAAAGCTCGGACTTATAGGCAACAAAAATTGAAGAAAAAGGCGCCTATATAGGCAAAGATTTTTATTAAAAAAGGCAGGAATATTAACATTTAGGCAAAATATAGGCAATAAAGGAATATAACTTATTATTTATTGTACAAAGTGAATTAACGTAATATTAACTTAAGGCAGGTATATTTACACATCATAATCACAACATTAGTATAAATAAACTAGTAACTAAATAACTGTAAATTTATAATTAAACATTGTAACCACTTAAAATTTTATCATTAATAGAAACAACTAAATGTTTTTCAATATTTTCGGTCTTAAAACTATGTCTTCGATCACTTAAAATTAATTTGTACATTGAAAACGAACGTTCGACATCGACAGATGTAATTGGAGCATATTTCAGAGCGGATAATAAATCTGGCATAATTTGAAATTCCTCGGATAATTTCCTATTCAAAACTTTAGCAACATTAGATAAAAACGAAAAACCTTCATTCTTGTTGAAAACATATTTCATTTTTTTTTTTAATTAATTGACCGTTACTTCCAGGTGCCGATTTAATTTTCTCTTTAAATTATCTATTAATTTTACTGACTCACATAAATTTATCACTTTTTTTTCTAATAAGGTAATTGTGGTAACTATTAATTTATAATTGTCATTGATATAAGCGAGTTCCTGTTTCAATTTGGGATTTTTTTGCTTCTCGAATGGCTTCGGAAATATCATCAAATTCTGACATAACTAATTCTATTTTATTGCAGTGTTCAAAGTAAAAAAAACTGCTTGGAGCCAGGTTCCCCACCTTGTAATTACTGGTTTAGGTGGCAAAGGGACACCGGGCACAATAAAAAAGGCACAAATAGGCGGAATTTACGAAAAAAAGGCAAAAAGTGCAAAAAACAATTATAATATGCAAAAAAGGCATTTTGCCTATAATCCGAGCTTTACTGATAATACTATCCTATTTCATTAAATCTTTTAATATTCATGTCTCTAACCTACACTAAACAACAATATTTAAGTTATATTTTTGATTTCGCGATATCCTACAACAGAATAACGAACTGCAATAAAGAATTTAATTTTTAAATAAATTTTTATTCAATATTTTATTTGGCAAATAAATATTTTATATTTTATATGTCAGATAATTTTAATTTATTAAAATCTGTCACTTTATTAAAATATCTGTTCAGATTTCATGTCATAAAAATGTCAGTTTATCTGTTCAAATTTCTTTCTTAGGTGACGCAAAAATTTTAAATCTAAACTAACTTAAAACTTTTATTATTATATTAAAATTATTTTGTATTAAATCGTACCTTAAAAATATTAATAATATTATTTATTAATTATAATAATATGTAATTCATATTTTTTGTATTAATAATTAAACATATCGTTTCAAAAACAAAATATGATTGACTCATAGGTTGAAATGTCAGTAGTTCAGATTTCTTTGTTCAGATGGCGTTAGGATTTTAAATCTAAACTAACATAAAGCTTTATATTATTTTGTATTAAATTCCCTACCTTAAAAATATTATTAAAATGAATTATTATTTGTATTAATATGTATTTAATACAGTATTATTAACTAGACGTATCATTTCAAGAACAAAATATGATTGAAATGTCAAATGGTGGTAGTTTAGGTTTCTTTCCTAAATGGCGTCGTTAGTTTACTGGACAAACGGTAAGACTTGTCAACATAGCCTTTTATATAAGTAGATGTTTACATTTTTCATTCTTTTTGCACAGCTGAAGGGAATTAATAAACACAATTCACACATTTTAGCCCATTTCTCACTTTTTTTAGCACATTTAATTCACAAGCAACTTGACACATCTTGGTATACGCCATCTTGAAAAAAAGAAAAGGTTTGTCTGATCACCTCATAATTAACATAATTAATTTGTATTATCTTCCTGTATACCTTAAAGTAATCCTGTGGTTTCTGCTTTATATTTTTTATTTTGTTGTAATATTTACTCGCCATTAGAAGAATTATACTTTTTTAATTGACGTCGCTCTTATAGGGCGCAAGGAACGCGAGAAGAAAAAGAAGAATTAAGAACATTTTTTTAAGTACTTTCGATACAATTTTTTAGAGTACGATACTGTTCAAAAAGCCTAATTTTACAAAATTTCTTCTTCTATCAAACTGTATTAAAAATCGAAAACTTACTAACGAAAAGACACGCGACAAAGATTTACCACTCCATTTATAATTTACCCTCCAGATCGCATGTTCAAGGTAGACAACACTTGTAAACTCGAACCCTAAAACTTTGGTAATATGTAATAGCAACGCATTACGAATACACTGGCGGAGCCGATGGCAAAATTTCCGGAGAAGTTTTAATTAATAAATTATACATCCACACTTCCTGGCACAAATTAATTATATTGAATGTTGAGATGTGAGACGATACCCAGTTTAGTTCTTCACTACAATATCTTGCTAATTAAATTGGGAAATTTGTGAATGTGTAAATGATACTGTAATATATAGTAGGTTTTCTTTGATGGTAAGCTAGTAGTGTAATAATGAAGTTTGAAATAGTTAATGTATACCAAGAAACATAAGCAATTACATTCTTCAAGTTGCCTTTACCTTATTTAACTAACTTAGCTAACTTAGCTCTCAAAAATGAGAGAAGAACTCTATAGAAATATGAAAAGTACAATAGAGCGTCGATTATCCGAACTAATTGGGGGACATAGGTGTTCAGAAAACCGATTTGTTCGGATAATCGAACTATATTGATTATATACTAAAACAATTTTTAATTGAAGGTGATTACTTGGCAACATCGCATTTTACGAGGCTCTTAACGATAACTTTTCAATGAAATCATATTCCACTTATCAATTTTGCAGAGGTGTACCAAAAAAATTTTAATTATTTATTCAAACACATAAGTAATTACGTAAAAATTAAATCTAAGACCGATATAATTATTAAATTATCATGTGACTTTTGACAGGTATCTTATAGTTGTCTAACAAATTAAAGTAAAATTTTATTTTATTAGAGAGTACCTAATACAAAACTTCAAAAAACAGAAAACTTATTAAATACTTATACTTATTTTTTTATTAGGGTATATCAAGATTTTTATAGAATTGCTGTGTGCTGTAGACGTTATATTTGTTTTTTTTTTAACTTAATTTGAAAGTTTTGTTATGTTTATTTGTTTATGTAAATATAAAAATATATTATGAAGTTCATATAAATTAAAATGAACTTAGCTAAACCAGTATCATGTGAATGCGTGTATGTTGTAGTGCATTTGTTTATTTCAGTAAATTCTCGAAATATGAAATGAAGATGGCACTAACTACTAAAGAGTTAATAGCTTTGTTAGAAGAAGGCCGACTCACTTAATATGGTTCATTTGCCGCCGAGATTAGATTAGAAAGTTTCTGATGTAGAAGACATTGATGATAATATTATTTGTGAAGAATCAATAAAATCGGATATTGCAGGTACATATGAAATACAAGTGATTGGGATTTCTGACGATTCTGATTATGATATTCCTCTGAACCACAGAAAAAACGTTCAAAGAAAAAACCAGGCAAAAATAGTAAATCCTAATTTGTCTCAAGTTGTAACAACAGATACTCCTTCGTGCTCAGTAGTAATTCAACATCAGTCTGATTGATATTTAGACAATATAAAAGCCAACCATGGAAGCAAGTCATATATTGAAGTTTTTCACTCTTTTTTGATAAAAAAGTAATTGAGAGCATTCTATATTTTACAAATATTTGTGCATCTCAGAATAACCGTCACGATTTTGAAATGAATATCATAGATTTAAAAAAAAAACTATTAGCATATGTATATTACCTGGTTCACACTCTGCTTCAAGTTGATATGCATTGGTCAAAGGATGGGGATAAAGAAGGACACATTATAAGAGAAAGCATGAGCCGACATAGATTTATATTTATAATTTATAATAGTAAAGAAACCGCTATTTCAGTGTCAAACTTAGTACATGGATGTCAATCTAAATTTGCTTTACCAGATGAAACCAGATTCGACAATATTGGCCACATTACAAAAAGAGACGATAGTGCAAGAATGTGCAAAAGTAATACTATTTATTTATGTAAAAGGTGTAGAATGCATCTACACCCGAATGTTTCGAAAATTTTCACCTTAAAATTTAATTTACATTTAAGATACAATATGTTCCTTTATCAAAAATTGTACTGTTTTCCTTGAAAATGAGAAAAAAAATCTTTTTGGTTGTAAATTAGTCTTAATTTATGTGTTTTTAATCCAATCTAATGAATTAATTGTCAAATTTCTCTTTGTATATTGAGCGGCCGTTAATGAGTTATTACTATATAAAGAATAAACTTGCCTCAAATTTACTTTACTTACGTCAAAACTATTTTAAAGTAAGTAATAATCTATTTAATAAAAGTCTATTTAATAAATATATTTCCAAGAAATAGAACACACTGCGCCTTTGCACATATAAAATGTGAAGCTAATAAACTAAAATATCATATTTCTCTCATTCCCATTCTTTCTAAGAACGTAAATATATATAGACCAGCAAAATATTGATAATTTTACCGATTTTTTAAACTATTCAATGAACTTGTCTCACTATACACTAGTGAATCGCACCAATTTATATTGTTATGGGAGCAAATTTTATGGGATTTATCTTAGTTTTTCACTTATCTACATGGGCGAACCATACACATAAAAATGACCCCGGTAAGAAATTACTGCTAACATTTTACAAGGTTGCTGCTACCGTTTAGTTCAATTTGTAGTTAGGTCACCTTTAATTGAAAATTGCCCAACTGTAGTCATACATATTTATCCACAAGTGAATGAAACCCATATTTATATACCTTCATATTTATTTATATCTTTAATGACAAATAGGAATTAAACAAAAAAGTGCAGTCTTTGCAACAACATATTTTTAGATACAATATTGAAGAAAATTGAAGATATTTTAAGCGTTAATTACAAAAGCTTAAAAAATCTTCAATTTTCGTCTGCCGAAGCAAGCCTACCCGTTTACGAGCGACTAGGTCGCGTATTTTGATTGTGGTCACTTTCAGCTTATGTTTGAAACCAACGCAAGGCCATATCTTGTAGCATTTGTAAATTCCTTGGGATATATATTAAAATCCCCTTGTATTTGCTAAAGTACCAAATTTCATTTTCTATTCGTACGTATTCATTCCACATTCAACACCGAATTCTTTTAATTCATCTTAGCGTCACCGAGGTCGAAAATAAACCATTTTAGAGTTTGTTTATTATTTCACAGATGTGTATTTTCTCGGCATTCTTTGATCCTTAAACCGCTCGATACTGCGTTTTAAATAAATATACCCGTTTGGTGTTTTGTTTATACCAAGTTAAGCGAATGAATTTAAAAGATAATTGCCCACTCTCGCTGAGGCGTTGTCAGCGTTGACAGCTGCTTCTAGCGTTTGTCCAAAATTCTACGTCGAGTTTGTATTGTTTCCTCGTCCTTCGTTCTTTTTTCATGGGAAAATGTGTAGCAGTGTACACGCAAAATAGTAGCAGATCAATATGTGGCTGCAGTTTAAGTGAAATTTTGAAGATAACCACATGTTGCCATTGTGTTCAATTGTAGCTGTTCTAGTCTTTTAAGAAGACGAGTTTTCCAAAGTTTGTGTTCCAGTGCCCCAATTTCCAACCTCAATAATGGCTGTGATGGTGTGATAGGCAGTTTTTGTTCGTGTGTCAGAGATTTCCAGCCACTGTTGAGTTTTTAAGAAGTACAGTTTACAACTCAAGTGTAATTTAGTGAAAATCAAGGTAACTTTTTTGTGTTAAAATTTAAATTAAAGATTTTTATATCACATTTAGAGACATTTTTTTAATAATAATAATTTGTTTTCATAACAAAATGAATTTGTAATAATTATTATTGTACTGTCTAATCATATTTGACATTAGTTTGCTTTGCTTTTTTTCTCTCGCTTGTAAACAGAGTTTGTAAACTAATAGGACATACGTAAGTTTTTCTTTTTAATAATTTTTTATAAATCCTTGTAACTATTTATATCGTAAGTATTTTTGTATTCTCTATTTTTGTAACTGTTTGTGGTGAGACAACAATACATGTTCAGTTTTTTTTTAAACCATTTTGTTTACTTCCCTTAACTAACTCTCTAACCCCTTTTTTGAGTTTCATTTAAAAAGATATATTTTTCGTTTCTAATAATTATTTCAATAGTTACAACTAGTTGTTGTAATCGTTATAATTTGGCATCTCGAAGCGGCGTACATTTTAAATTGCTAGAGGTCTTTCTTGTGTTTTGTTTTGTCTGTTCCAAGAGACTTATGTAAGCATCCCTTTGTTTTATTTTTTTAGTTGCCCCAATCCAACCCCCTTGCCATTCACTTATCCACGACCTAGCTACTTCAAATAAACCCTGAGTGTCCCATAAACGTTAAAGTTCCTATAAACCATTCCATGAAAATTGTACTATTCATCCAAGCACTCTTTTGCGAAGTATAAACGATAGGCCTCGCATTCATATTATCGTGTTTAAAACAACGTGGTTTCTTGCTTTTACCAATGACAAGCATAAGCAATCGGTGACTGCCAGTAGCATTAACACAAGCTAAGACAGTGTTACGATCCCTGCTTATTTTAGGTCCAGGTGCTGCTAATTCACGCCGTGACGCAAGAGTTTTTCTTTGCAAAGTTTTCCAATTCAGTCCAGTTTCGTCAGCATTGTAAACGTTTTACCCTAGTCGTAAATTCACTTAGTCTTATTTTAAATGACTGCTGCTGATGAATCAGCAGATAATTTTTCTCCTTTTATTAGAAGCTCACGAATGCCATGTTTGGACTTAAATCGTTTTAACCAGGCTGTGCTTGCTTTTGAAAATTTGACAAACCTTCGAGTTTTTCATTGAGTTGAACTACTTTTTTACATAGAATCGAACCAGAAATAGGTTCTCCCTTGGATCTTTTTTGAGTAAACCACTTATATACAGCATCATCTAAATTCGTGTTTGAGTCAAGTTTCATAGTTTAATGACTTGTGGATCCACCAGAAGAATCAAGATGGGACATAAAGTTACATATATGCTCGCCTTTTGTTTTTTTTATCTCCGTAATGATAGATTTACCAACTTTGTATTAATTGAATAACTTGGTTGCAGATTCACCTTCCTCTAACAGTTTATTAATATTGTATTTACCTTTCATACAAAGGACAACAAGCTTACGTTTAGGCATTTTCTATCAAGAACTGTTTGCTTTTGACGTGATAAAATTTCGTTTATTGCCTATCGGCTACTGAGAAGTGGCTAATACATATTTATATACGAATATTTACAATTGACAATAATTTCAAGAATGTGACGCATTCACTATTTTGCCTCATATTAAATGACCCTCTCATAAATGTTAAATGCCAAGTGACAATAAATTACTGAATCAGAGTCTTGTAAAAATTGTGGGAGTTGGGACTTCGGATAACCGGTCTTCTTCATCTTCATCAATTTGGTGAAGCCATTTTAAAATATGTAAAGTTCTTTTAAACTAAGCCCAATTCACTGTTTAACATTTCTGGTTCAGAACAAAGTTTTTCTGCTACGTGTTTCTTTTATTTTCCTCTTCTTCAGGGCCTTATCCAGTCCGAAAATTTGCGATAAAGATCTCTTTGATAGAAGAATAAGACAAAGAGAAAGAAGAAAATAATGAATGTGAAAATGGCAGACTGAACTGAAAATCGAAAAAGAATTACACGTGAAATGGGTAAAGAATATAACGACAGACAAACATTAATAGCACATGAAATTAAACCAACAATATGGAATCCAAAACGTTAAAATTCACATTCACATTGCAAATTCTTTATTAGTGGGAAAACACTGAAATGTAGAACTTTAAGATACACTTCTCAGAACAGGAACTACACTTATAGTAGCTTGAATTAAATTGAAATGCTTTTAACTATTTGGCTGTCATACTAACATAACATGCCTAAGTACGCTAATAGAAGCAAATGTCTCAAATTACTCCTGATGAGAGGTGAATACTTTTGAACATTTGTAGAGCAATGATGGAAAAATATTCAATCGTCTACTTTCATTACAACGTTGTTTCACTACGTAAAAAGTGCAAAAATGGTATTTTTCAAGGGTACTCTGTAGATGTATAATCGGAATAAACAGATATTCCTAGCATCGTCCAATAGCTTTCAGTAAGCTTGGATCTGTAGTTTGCCTAACTCGCTATCGAAGAGGTCTATTGAATTCTCGTTGCTTCATATAGAGGTCGCTAGTAGCGCTAAGTAGCTAAGAAAAGGGTTAACAAAGCTCTACCATAAAATATTCTAGTTCGGTCTCTTTTGATGAGTACGACCATCTGTACTTTGAGATATCCGTGATAGTCGGTATGTTCCAATAAAATTAGCTAAGAGTGAGCGAGCCCACTTGCATATCTATTTGCGGATACGGCCATGGGTGTATCAGCAACAGGGGTAAAGGGATTAAAAATTATATACTATTTTGATTATAAAAAAAATGTTACAATGTGCATAATATATCTTTTTCTGTCTCTTTTCTATTTTTTATCGAACTATTTTTATTGATTTTATTATAATTTGATCCAATAGCATATTAACCGAAATAGATAATAACCTTATACAAAGATTCTTCTTAATTTAAATTGATATTTAAACAAATTATATCTAAACTTTGTACAGTGTAGTGAGATGATTTTTTAAATTATAGAGCCACAGTCACCTGCAGAAGTCACACAGGTGATACCCAATAAACATTAAGCTGTTACCCTAAGGCAATGTTGATTGGCTTTGAACAAGCATCATTCTAACCTCGTTATTATCATCAATCTATTTGGTACGTAATTGTATTTTCCGCAAATTGATATGCAACGAATTCTGCATAGCAATACCGCGTTCCAGCAGGATATCTGCATTTACTATCCATAATTCGAGATTAGGAGATGTGAAGCACCATCGCACGCTAAATTTGAATATATGGCACTCGAGAGTTAAATTGTGAAAGGGGAATTGAGAAAAGGATGGTGTTGGGCAAGACAGAGTAAGTGATAGAGTCGATTATGCTTATACTACGAGGTAAGGTATACCACTGCTTAAGTTTTAAGATCAAGTAAAAACTGATAGTAATTAATAGGAATCCCATTTAGTTATTCTTTTTTTCATTTAAAAAGTTCAAACATGGCACACTTTTATTTAATTTTGGCCTCATTCGCATCTTGCCATACTACTTTCTTATGCGTATTTCTTTCTTACATATCATATTACAGCTTGTAACATTATCCTAATACTAATATTTATATTTAATAAAACATCGCTACAGGTCATGAAGACCCTTGGCTACTATTTTTTCGTTATTTTTTTCCACTTATTTCGGTCGTTTGCTCTGTCTCTTCAATTATGCATTCCTATAGCATTTAAATCACCTTTAACTGCTTCTAACCACTTTTTCCATGGTCGTTCTCTCTTCATTTTACTCCCGCCTCCTCCAAAAAAACATCTTTTTTACACGTTTCTCTGGCATTCGAGTGGTGTGACCTAATCACCTGACACTCTGTGCTTTGACTTTTTGTACAATTAGGGGTTTTCCATACATCTTCATTACCTCTTTATTTGTTCTTCTTCGCCATTCTAATTCCACCAAAAATCTTCCGCAACGCCTTCCTTTCCCAGATCTAGATTTTCATTTCAACTTTTTTATTCATAGTCCAGGTTTCACAGGCATAAACTGCCAATGGCCGAATGATTGTTTCATATGTTCGAATTTTTGCTGCCCTACATATATTTGTTGCTTTTAGAATATTGTTTAATGAGCCCATTGCTCTACTTCCTTTTAATAGTCTCGAAAGTTTTATTGCTAGAAACTTTTTATTTCTTTTTTTTTTCTTCTTCTCCTTTATTCGTTATTGTTACACCCAAATACTCGAACTGAATGACATTTTCAATTTTGTAATTCTTTCCTCTTGTTTTAAGTGGGACCTGTGTTTTCAAAGTTCTTAAACATGTATTCTTGTTTTTTCTTGTTGTTTTTTTGTTCTTGACTACATTATCTGCGTACGCTATACATTACTGTTTATAGTTGAAAATGGTACCCGCAGTTTGGATCTTACTTTCTGTCATTATTGGCTCCAAGACAAAGTTAAACAGATCAGGAGAAAGTGGATCCCCTTGTCTTAATCGTCTTGTAACTGAAAACAGATTTGACGTACTTCCTTCTATGACCACTCTATTGTTTGTACTTGTTAGCAATATTTTTAATAATTTTATCAACTTTTTTAATATTCCTAATTTTTTTGTAGAGTTTTATACAACTTTTCCCGATCGACAGAGTTATACGCCTCTTTAAAATCAACGAAGAACATGTATCCTAGGTTTTGTTCGTAACTGTTATTTTGTACCAATTCTAAGGTAAATATTTGATCCACTGTCGATCTTCCTGCTTTAAACCCTCCTTGGTATTCACTTACTATGCCATTCTCATATTTTTTTCATCTATTACCTTATCCAGAAGGTTACACGAACTTTTTTCAATCTAATACCTATGATCTTTGTTAATATTTTATATACAACATCCAGTAGCGCTATCCGTCTGTAATTTTCACATAGGGTTCTGTCATCTTTGTTATTCTTTCTTATTTTTAAAAGATTTTATTAGCCGGTCATAAAATATTTTATTGCTTTTGAGTTTCCAAAACCGTAAGATATAAATTATACACCTATATTTTTTGTAGTTCTAAATTCTCTATTTGTACTAAAAGGTTCTTTAATAATCTATCTTAAAAACATTTTATTGATGCCGCAGTGAAAAATGATTGACATATAGAAAAATGATCGACGTATAGATATGTCAGTGGACCACATCTCTCTTGTAGATTCTTTTTTACATTTAAGGGCACCTGTTTTGATAAAAAAACCGTTAAAACAGTCCATTTCTTCTCTTGTAAGCCGAATCCATTGCTTTTAATTAGTAGGTTTTTTTATTCCAGTCGTCAAAATATCTATCTGCTTCTTTGTTTGTGTAACAACAAATTTGTAAAGTCAATATTTATATGAATGTATTGGCACTATTACTATACTGAGTGATACCTGGACGAGTATTAACTATGTTTTCAGTAATCTTCTAACACAAAATGGATAAAAAACTCAAAAAATAAATATTATAAATTTGAAACGTGGATGTGTAAGTGGAATAGCGGCAGAACCTCAGCTCACTTCTTCCGTCGTAACAAACAAACAACACGTGACAGATCTCAGCATAAACTAAAAATAAGTCAAGAGGCTTTGCTCCAATGCATACCTAGACACGCTGTTTGCCAACTTGTGCAATTAAAATATATATTAAAGAAAATTTATTACTGAGGTTCCTGAGGTACTCCGCTTAGGCATTCAAGGGATAATATTCGTCAAGTCTCCAAGTAGAGGTAATTCGGAAGCTCGATAACTGAGTACCTTAAGCCAGAATGACACAGAAATATGTGTTTTTTAAAACTATATATTTACTCATTGCTGCTGTATGAGGTAGAGCCTTGGACAATAAAAGCTTATGTTATAAATCGCCTCGATGCCTTTTTTTAATGCCCTAGACGGATTATATAACAGCCTACCCTTAGAAAAGCCTACCTGGGTCACATTTTTGGGAATTCCAATCAATTTTTAAAATTGATCATGGAAGGCAAAATTAAAAGAAAAAATACATGGTGAGAAGGAAGTGGAAAAACCATGACGCTTATGCAGTTTTCAGAGCCAGACAAGATCGAAACGAGCATTCCGTTAAAATTGAGTAGATAAATTAGGCACTTTAAGAAAAAAGTGAGTTCGAGAACATCATTTACCTTTTACTTTCTGTGTTACTTAAGTGTTTTATATTTTTTTGTCAAGGCTAAGATTTGCGGCTCTGTAAGTAAGGACTGACAAGGCACACTGTTTGAACGCCTTTTTTATGCTGATGAGCACTTTCGATTTAGTATTATTGGTCATTTGTAGTATACAGGGTGTTTGGTAGGTCGATGGGAATTTTTTAAGGCATAATAGGGAACACCATTTGCAAAAATTTTTGCTAATAATGTATCGCTCAAACTGTTAAGGTTTCCGAAATAAAGATAAATTAGTCAATATTCGAAAATAAGGCTGTTCGTCTATTTTATTTTTAAAAATAATTATCTAAGCGAGATATTTTCCTGACATACAAAATGCCTTACATATTACTTGCTCAGATTGCAAAAACCCTTCGTTGAAGCTTAATGCATTGTTAAAATAACCTTCATTAATGAAACGGGTAAGAAAGGTAAAACACAACAACGATACATCATGCTTTTTGCAACATTTAAGTATGTACATAAACTTCAGAAAACAGTCATTGTTGTTCAAAATGAGAACCTCTATTCCTAATGCACGCTCTTGCCCTGCCTCGTATTTCTGATGTGGTTACTTTTAACCTCAGTTCTGCCCTTATAATGTCAGCTGCTTCGATAATTCTTTCCATTAAATGAGCTCTAGTTCGGATAGCAACTTGATAAACAAATTCTTTGAATCTGCCCCAGATGTGTTAGTTACACGGTGTTAAATCGGGCGATCTAGCAGGCAATAAAATAGGTTCAGTTCGTCCGATCCACCTATTGGGATAGTGATTGTTAAACCAAGCTATAACAGCATGTGCACAATGTGCAGGGCATCCATCATGTTGGTACACCATTCTTCGTATGAGAGCGAGGGGTAAATCTTCTAAGATTAGTGGTAATTCATTATCTAGAAAGTTTAAGTACACTTGACTATTTAACCCGCCAGGCAAAAAGTAAGGTCCTATTAACTCTCGTCCGATAACTACTACCCAAACTTTGAGACTAAATTTTTGCTGAAAAAATGTTTCTTTCGGTAAATGGGGATTGTCATGCTCAATAATGCAGGTTGTGAAAATTTGTTATTTCTTCTCTATTAAAACTGGATTCATCAGTCCATAAAATACTTTTAAGAAAATTACCACCGTTGATGTCTGCATCTAACAAAAAGCGGCAAAAATTTACCCTTCTAAATTGGGTCACCGTTTTGAAGACCTTGTACTGGCGTGTAATGATAAGGGTAGCGTCCATCGTTGTGCATTACCGACCAGACCTTCCATTGCGAGACATTTAACTGTCGAGCAAACTTTCTGACGCTTGTGGTAGGCTCATTCTTAACAGCTTGCAAATTTTGGGCGTCTACACCAGGACCGTAACGTCCAGGATTAATACCGGAAACAGAATTGTTAACACTACCAGTTTCACTAATTCGTCGATATGTGTGTTAATAAAGACACTTACATGGGGAAGTTGCCGGTTAGGGTAACGGCGCTGATATTCTCGACGTGCTGCAGATGCATTTCCACCACTCCAGTCATAGGGAAACAGAATGTCGTACTCTGCATTAGAAAACGAAGCCATCACAACTAATCCATAAATCACGTTATGCAGATACACAGTCTGGTTTTTCACTCAAACAAAGTTCAAAATCGTAATGCACAAAAAACTCACAAAAAACTCCAAACACAATTCGGATGTCAAAACAGCAAACCACCTTTCATACGCATACAATAAACATGTTTATAAACCAAAATAAACCACTTCATAGCAGGTAGATTGTTTTTTGTTTGTTATGCGTTCGGAGAATGACGATAGCTGATGGAAATTTTATGCGAAGAGTCAGTATTTTCATTTTTATTCCATTCGTAAAACAGGAGGGTAGTACGTCTAGATAATTTTTAAACGTGAAATAGACGGTTCTCGAATATTGACAAATTTTACTTTATTTCGGAAACCTTAACAGTTTGAGCGATAGATTATTAGCAAAAAATTTTGCAAATGGCGCCCCCTTATATCCCTTAAAAACTTTCAATCGGCCTTTTGTTAACTATTTTTTCCATGAATTTGCACATTCATTGATGAGTGAGATAAGGATTAATAATAAACCGAACAAAAACGCAATATATGGAAATGTGAGAAGATATAACAAATAATAACAAAGATATCAAAATGAAAGGAGCAGAGACTGTCTATAATTTTGAAAAAGTATCAGAATTTGAATACTTAAGAGTAACCATAACGAACCCGAAAAACGAAGAAAAAGGTCATTAAATTAATTACTGAAAGCAAAAAATGTGTCAAAAACAGCTAAACTGCGAGTGTACGAAGCAGTACTCAGACCCACAGTGATGTATGCCAGTGAAACGTGGATTATTAACCAGCAGGAAGAAAAGAAAGTAGAGATCTGGAAAAGAAAGGTGCTAGGAAAAATCTTCGGAGGAATAAAGATGACAGAAAATATTTTGCGAAGACGAACGAATAATGAAAATAATAAGGATATATGGAAAACCAGCAATTACGGCAAAAATACGAGTCCAAAAAACTAGATAGCTTGGTCACATTATACGAATGCCAGAGAATCATAGTGTTAAAACAATACTGATGGAGGGAGAAATGGGGAAAAAAGAAGAGGACGTTCAAAGAAAAAATGGTTGGAAGCAGTAAAGCAAAACTTGCCAGAAATAAACGTGAGAAATTGGAGAGAGAAAGCAAGGGACCGAAAGAAATGGAAGGAAATAACCAAGTTTTTAGAAGCCATTTCGACAAAATTGAATTGCTACTGATAATCTCATTGATTTAGCGTCTGAAATTCTTGAATGTTTTACGAAGAAATAGGAAACTATTGCAGTATTCATAGATATTACGAAAGCATTTGATGCAGCATGGCGTTACGATATTATCAGATCATTACACACATGGAATATTAGAGGTAATGTCATTAATTTCTTTATAAATTTTCTTAAACAACGCAATTTTGCACCAACGCAACAGCCACTACACATCTTCAATTAGACATCAAGCAAATGACACCCCTCAAGGGTCTGTAATAAGTGTAACGCTATTTTTAATTGCCATGAATAATATTATACCATCAAAATCTAGCTTGGTTCGTGGCAGATTATATGCAGATGATCTGGTGTTAATATCTTCGGAAAAAAATTTATTTTCAATTTAGCGTAACTTATAAACCGCACTTCAAGAACTCCAAAACTGGTCAGAAAAAAAACAGAATTTCAGTTTTGACTCTGCAAATCAAAAGGTTTGTTATTTTTAAATAAGTGTGATCCAATTAAACTACAATTAAAATTAACCAAATCCTGAATTACGCTCGATGATCTAAAAATGGTTTTTAGTAATAATCTTCGATATGAAACTTACATGGAAAAAACATATACTACAAATTAAAAAACATGCCAAAATGTAATCAACCTTATAAAAACTCCATCTAATAAAAACTATGGAGCAGACTAACTGCTTAATCCATGTCTATAGAACCCTAATTAGATCTAAAATACTACTTGATACCGAATTGGTTTTGGTGTTGACATTTGCCATTCATGACATGACGTCTGTCAAAATTTTAAGTTTTAAAAACAATTAGTTTGGTTTTTACAGCCGTCAAAAGCAAACAAATTTTGTGTTTTCGGAGAAATGGAAAAAGTTGAGTATCGTTCGGTGATCAAGTTCCTCCACAAAAAGAGTAAAACGAATGTGCAAATCAAAGCCGACCTGGACAAAGTTTATGGTGAGGTTGCACCTTCGTTAACAACAGTAAAATGTTGGAAATCTGAATTTGTTCGTGGTCGTACGTGTGTTTTTGATGATGAGCGTCCCGGGAGGCCAAATGAAGTCACCACGCCAGAAATGATCAACAAAGTCCATGACATGATTATGGCAGATCGTCGAATTAAGCTCCACGAGTTAATAGAGGTCCTAAACATTTTCTACGAACGCATACACATCATTCACCATCATTTGGACATGAAAAAGCTATCCGCGTGATGGGTGCCGCGTTTGCTGACAATCATCATCATCATCATTGGTGCTACAGCCCTATAAAAGAGCCTCGACCTTCCCAAGTCTATTACGCCAGTCAGTTCTATCCATTGCCAACTGTTGCCAGTTTGCTGCGCCTATTTGTCTACCATCCTTCCATCTGAGTTTTGGTCTACCCCTTTTTCTACTTCCCACAGGTTGTGACATAAGGATTCTTCTAGGAGGGTTGTTCTGCTGTGATCTTGCCAGATGTCCTGCCCATCTTAGTCTTCCTATTTTTATAAAGGATACTACGTCTTTACCACCAAATATATGTTTATATCTGTGATATATCTCGTAGTTGTACCTCCTTCTCCAAACACCATTTTCACAAATGCCACCAAATATTCTTTTCAGGATCCTTCGTTCAAATATAAGCAGGAGATTTTCATTTGCCTTGGAAATGGTCCATGCCTCCGACCCATATGTCAACACTGGTTGTATAAGGGTTTTGTATATGGTTATTTTTGTTTTTTGGCTTAAGTTTCTGCTTTTCATATGTCTACTCAGTCCAAAATAGCATTTGTTTGCTAGGATTATTCTTCGCTTAATTTCTTCCGTCATGACGTTCTCCTTGGTGATCAGGGAGCCTTAGTATGTGAATTTGTCCACCACTTCAAAGGTAGAATTATCAACCGTGAATTGGTGGCCGATGTTTCTGGCTCTATTGTTGGGTGTTGATACCATTATCTTAGTTTGCTGACAATCTATCAAATGCAAAAATGTGTGATCACTTCGGAGACGCTTTTAGCGATGATACGGCGCGATCCGAAGGATTTATTTTGCCGATTTATCACTGTTGATAAAACCTGGATGCATTATTACACACCGGAAACCAAAGAACAGTCAAAACAGTGGCGCAAACGCGGCGAAGGGCCGCCGAAGAAGGAAAAGAGTGCATATTCGGCCAGCAAAGTGATGGTGACTGTTTTCTGGGATGCGAAGGGCATCATCCACATCGACTACTTGAAAAAAGAAAAAACAATCAATGATAAGTACTACGCAGCATTATTGGATCGATTCGATGCCGAATTGCGTCGAAAACGCCCCGGTTTGGAACGCAAAGAAGTGCTCCTTCACCAAGACAATGCACCGGCTCACCGATCGGCCGTCGTTATGGCAAGCTACACGAATTAGGCTATGAATTGGTTGAACACCCACCGTATTCCCCAGATCTTGCCGCCAGTGATTTTTCCTGTTTCCAAACCTAAAAAAATGGCTCGCGCAACAAATGATGAAGTCGTCGCTGAAACTTTGGCCTATTTTGAAGAGCTCGAGCAAAAGTACTATTCGGATGGGATAAAAAAATTGGAACATCGTCTTACTAAGTGTATCGAGCTAAAAGGGGACTATGTTGAGAAATAAATCGATTTATTTCCAAAAAAATTGTTTTTTCTATCAAAGGCTAGTTTTATATCAATCCACCCTCGTAGATTATGGTTCCATAGTACCTATATTCACCTGCCAAACAATCAACCTGACGTTATTCAAAATCTCTACAAATTATGTCCATAAATAGCCTAGCTAAGCAAATTGCTGTAGCATTGACTAAATGTGAAATTTTGTATATTTAATTAGGACATTAACATTCTCCCTTGATTGCAAATTGTTAAATTTAATTAATTAGATTGAGAAAAATGCCTGGGACAATGAATACAGAGTCTAATGGAAAAATGCATCAATACTTTGATAAACTTTGGAAAAAAACAAATTATACTAAAAAGAGGAATACCAAAAAAGCAACAAATTGTATAGCAAATACATCTATTATCACTATACAGTTAACTAAAAGTCACATACAGCTATAAATATCAAACACTGAAAGATCACAATGTTATATCAATCTGAAGATAAAACGACATCTCTTGTTTACGATTGTTGTAAACGGTAGTTTAACACCAAAATAATGTTAACTTGCTGACGCTTATAAAACCAATGAAATTGAATTGCAAGTTAAAAATTTAAACATCAAAACAAAATAGAAAATATAATTTTCATTACGAGTAATTTTTGTTTAAAATCCGATATATAGTAATTAGGTTAAAAAGGACACTAATATTTTAATATATTCTAATTTTTGCATTTCAACCCTCCCATGACACTCTAAACCGACCAAATCCTAGATTCAAATATCCCGAAAAGGTTATAAAGCGAAAACGATCGCATAATATTATCGCTTTAGCTTCCATATACTCGTTCCATTTGCGATTTTCGATACCATTGTCATCGAGTTCGTACCTATTGAAGGCAAAAGGGCCAATTTGTGACGTCAGCAAGTTGAAGAGAGAATTTCAAGCGTGGCCTCTGTTTTCTGACTCAATTATACGATGTAAAGGACCTTTCACGTTTAATATGGAAAGGAAATATTAGTTAGATAGAGATACCGCTCCACTCAAAAGATTGAAGAGGCTCCCTTCATACGTGGTGGCATCTTTCGTGTGGTACAAAAAAGGATGTTGAAATAGACTACCGTACAAAAAACTTATACACTTGAATTTTCTGCGAGTGTTTGTAATTATTATCGATCTAACAGTCGAACTTTAGAAAGAAATATTTTAATTAGTCGTAACCTACTAAAAAAAGAACTATAAATGTATAATAATTTTTTTTGCCCAAAATTAAACTAAAATAAGTTATCTAACAATAGCTTATAAACGCTCAAGTAACTGACACGCAAAATCGACGGTCGCTTCCAGCATTGTTTCTAAGAGAACAGCTCATTCTACACAAAAAATGCTTATAAACGTTTTTGTTTAAAATTATCTTAGCTATATTTGATTTGAAACATTTTTTTGTACGGTGTATAGATTCTTGGTAAATCGATTTTTTTGCGTTTTTACATCCCCACGAGGGGAGTTTCAGGGGTAAGCCCGGGGGTAAAAGTGGTTAACTTTTTTGCACCTTTTTTGGGGTCCCGAAATTGATATTATCGGCAAAATTCAGCTTGTTCGTATGATTTTTAGGGTCAACTCTCTGACGACTGGACTATAGAAGATGAAGTGCGTACGTAGAGTTGATTTTTCTATTATTGAAAGCCCTTTTATGTTCTGCTGTACGTTTGATAAAAGTTTTACCAGTTTGACTGATGTAAGTTTTTTTGCAGTCGCTACAGTTTGTATACACCGCTATGTAATTGCTTTTTGTTTTGGCTCTTGTTGTTTTAATATATTTGCCCAAGTTGTTGTTTGGTCTAAAAGCTGGTGTTATTTATTTCCTTTTTAAGTGTTTAAATAATATAACATTATTAAATATATGTTTTTACTGACAATATGCATATTTTCTAAAAAAAAATGTATATTTAATGAATATTTTCTAAAAGAAATGCATATTAAATGCATACTTTGGATTGAGTAAATTAGTGAATATTTATGCGAATATTTTTCACTTTTTTGTATACTTACCAAAGTTTAATTATTATTTATCCTTCAAAACGTGCTTAATACTCGTAGAACAAGTTTTCGTTGCTGAAATGTATTATTATGTTACGTATTATCGTTTTATTACTTATAGATTCGTTAACCTAATAAATAAAACAACTGTCTTTTTCTACCTTTTAATAAAATACAATTTAATGCTAACCTCTCCGCAATAAACACAAAATACACAAAATTCATTCAACGGTCAGCATAATTTATTGTACGGTTTTTAACACAAAAAAGGTCTACGTAATGCACTGTATTTGCATTATTGAAGGAAAAGAAAGAAAAACCGTACCCATTTTCCAAGAGCTTTCAAGTTTTATATGGGCCCGTTTCAATTGCAATAAAACTGAATCTCAACTCGATTCAGAAGTGGCACGTAACCGATCTTTCAACAATTTTAAATTTTAAATGGACATCTCTAACTCTTTTTAAATTATGTAAGTGATGATATATTTACTTTATAAATCTCAACTGATTTAAAGAAGAAATATACTACTTATTGTTTCAATTTTGCATATTGTTCTGAAGCTATTGTCTTGTGGCATTTCAAATTAGATACTATTTTAATGGGAATAAGCCACAAAAGAAGGTTAAAATTTAGTTTTTTTTTATTAACAATTTTCACTTCGCATCTTAAAATATTTGAAATTTTTAGGTGAAATAGGTAAAATAGGTGGTGAAACCACCACCTAATAACGGTTAACTAGAAGGATAGATCCTGTCCGATGCTCTAATGTACGAAATGTGCTTGTGTTGAGTGTCACGTAGGCGTCGGGATCTGTGGTTGACATTTCTTATTATTTTCTATAGAATAGTTGTGCCTGCTGCTGATTTTTTTGTTGTGCTAGCGATTTAATGGTCTTATAAGGCTACTTAATTATTGTGTATTGTTTCTATACATTTCGATCTACTTCTATAAAAATTGCGTGGTAATAGATGTACCTACCATATATGGTTGTGACAAAAATTTTAAGAGAATGTTTGTTATTTTTACAGTTTTCCAAAAAGAAAGGATTTAGTGTTGAAAAATATAAGAGCTGAATAGGTAAATCGATGCCGAAAAACCGATAATTTGAATTCTGATTCTAGTAGAATGTGGTCTGTTCATTTTACAAACAATGACTATGAAGGAGATCTTTAAAATGAATTATTAGGTAAAATACATTAAGCAATAAAATGCATATAATAATTTTTTAACCAAACATATTTTAGGTTTACCTACTAAACGCCTTTTGAGAGTAAACTGACCTTTATCACTTCAATTATAACACTAGCAAATGAATTCATTTTGAAAATAAATTTTATTTTCCATGTAAAACAAATCATTAAGAATACTTTTTCTAAAAGTCTGAATTTCTTAGGTATTGTTTTAAATCTGATTATTCTTCATCTATTTACAAAAACAAAACGTTAATTTTTCATTTTAAATTTTTTGAATCTCAAATTCTTCGTATCTTCAAAGGTTCATCTTCCGTAAAAGTTTATAGTAACAATAAGGTCGGTAATAGCTAGTAATCCCCACAACTACGTCATAGCCACGTGCTGCTGTGACAGACATATTTGGACGATGGAACTATCCTTCTAGTTAAGCGTTCTTGACCACCATCAAGTTAAAAAATAAGCAGGATTCGCGCTAGTAGTGGCCACCTTGTTTGCCGCCATGGGTGTGCACTTGTGAATAAATTGTTTTAGACCTTCGATTTCGAACCGATTTTATAACTTTAGAATTGTTGTATATTTTGCTGTCAATTTCCAATATCGTTGCTGCTACGTGGACAAGTATTGCTGCCTACTTGTTCAAAAGTACTATTATCTTGTAAGATATAACGACAAACATTTGTTTTCTTTTTTTTTTATATTTTGTTTCATTTTGAACATTTAAGAATATTGAAAAACACTTTACATTCGTATGTAGTGTCCGCTATATAGACTAGAAAAACAAGAGCTAGGGGTTTGCGTCTTGGTGTTACTCATACTACATAGATCCCTATTAATCGATTGTTCACGATTAAAAAACTAGAATATAAATAGTTACAAATAAAATTGTTTTTAAGAGTTAGAACTTATAACAAAGAAAAGAAAGACGTCATATCACATAATAAGAAATGACCAATATAACCTGCTCCGATTAATAATTGACGGAAGGATAGAGAGCCGAAGTGAAGTAGGCAGAAGAGCCATGTCATGGATGGATAGAGAACATTTTGATATAGTGATCACTAGACTTCGGCAAATATGCAAATAAAAATGTAGAAAATATGCGCATAAATATGCACGTGTTTACCCGAAAATATGCAAATATTTTACAAAATATGCATACAAATAAATAAAAAAATCGTAAAATAGTAACAATTGTATTTAAAAAAAAAAGTGTACATAACTAAATATTTCCTACTATTCATTAAGATTTACATTTATTTTAAGTAACTACATCATTTTTAAGTATGAATTAACTTATTTAGAATTATGGTAACAATAAATGACCAAGCGGTGTTCAAAATTTTCTAACAAAAACTTGTGGCTTCTGTCTGAGTACATATACACTCGCGATCATAAAATCCGGGTCACCTTGAAAATCACCGTTATTTCATTTTTAACGAGCTTTATCGTAAATGATAATAACACAAATACAAACTAATACATGTTTTTGAGAATTGATGTCGCCTTATTGGTTTCCTTTGTAACAAAGAATTCCAATAATGCCGATTTCGCGGAAAACTATACACTTGCCAAAATGAACGGTACCTGTAACTGCCGCTTGTTTTAAATGTCTCATTTGTGATTCGACTTTCTGTTCAAACGCAACAACCAAACGTTTATTATTGCCACCATTAGTGTGTATTAGTGCCATTATTAGTGTTTATTATTGTTTATTTTTTGCCAAAAATGCCTTTGAATGCTGTTGAAACGGCACGCATTGTTGCGCTTCTGGAAGACGGTCATACTCAACGCAAATCGCAAGAACTGTTGGCGTAAGCCTTTCTACGGTTCAACGAGTGCTTCAACGCTTTTAGGAGACAGGTTTGCTAACCAGACGACCTGGATCTGGACGAAGAAGAACAACTACGGCACGAGATGACCGTTTCCTTACGTTTCAGGCATTACGAAACCGGACCTCAACTGCGGTTATGCATCGAAATTGTCTACAGGAAGTACGAAATAGCAATGTTAGCGTTGCAACAGTCAGGAGAAGACTTCGTTCTTCTGGACTATCTTCTCGGGTAATGGCTACAGGACCGCCACTTCGCCGGGCGCATCGAGTTGCACGACTAGCTTTTGCTCGACAATACGCGCATTGGGGAATTAATGATTGAAGCAAAGTGTTATTCTCAGATGAATCCCGTTTCTGCCTAACTGGATCCGATGGACGTTTAAGAGTTTGGAGAAGAACCGGTGACCGATTTTCACAAGCTTGCATTGCTCCAAGAATGCCATTTGGTGGAGTCTCGGTTATGGTTTGGGGAGGTGTATCTTCCGACTTCCGCACAGAATTACCCTGCATCGAAAATGGGTCCTTAACTGCACGAAGGTACATTACGGAGATTCTGGAAGAACATGTTATGCCCACCATGACAGGGCTTGGAGACGACGCCGTTTTTTTGCAGGACAACGCGCGACCGTACGTTGCCAGGATCAGTATGCAATACTTAGACGAGGTTGGAATTACGAGGTTACCCTGGCCAGCTAGGTCTCCGGACCTGAATCCCATTGAACATCTCTGGGACGATTTAAAAAAACGTATTCAAACCCATACACCACCTCCTAACAACGCACAGGAGCTTAAGGATCTGTTAGTGAGAGAGTGGAATAACATACTACAACATGTAATCCGGAGAAAAATTGAGAGTATGCCCCGTCGTCTGCAAGAGGTTATTAGAGCAGGGGAGGCAATACACGATATTAGTCATCGAAATTCCACTGTTTTACCACGTTCTGTATTTTTCATTCTTTTTTTCGTATGTCTGTTTTATCAACAATTTGGTTTGTTTTCTGCTTTTTCAATAAAAACAATAAAAAAATCGGTTTTTTTTTCAAAACAAACATTGATGACAAATAAAAAGTACGTTAGCCTAAAAAAAAGGTTATTACTGTACCAGATACAAAAATATTCAATAAACTTGAAATTTTCGAGGTGACCCGGATTTTATGATCGCGAGTGTATTTATATATGGAAAAACTTCGTTCAACATCAACTGATGTAACGGGAGCATTTTTCAAACTAACCAAAACATTTGGTTCTAAATTAATTGTTTCCGAAATATTTCCAGCTAGAACACTGACTACTTCAGAAAGAATATGGTAACCTTTATTTTTTTCCATAGTAGCTTCAAATTTTTTAAAAATATCTTTTCCAATATTACCTCTAACGTTCCGACAACATGACGCAAATTCTTTTATTAATGCTGTACTTTCGAACAATGACAGTTTTGGTGATTCTAACTGAGTAATTGTTTTTTGAACAAAACTAAAATTTGATTTTATAAATGAAAGTTCTTGTTGAAGCAAGTTACTCTGAAAAGTTTGTTTAGAATCCAAAAGAGATTGGGAACTTTCATCTGTTAACGTATCAATTATGTTCTTTATTTTAACAAAATGATCTGCATAAAAATTAGCTGCTTCTAACCATATTCCCCATCGCGTTAAAATAGGTTGTGGTGGAAGAGGAATGTTAGGTAGCATTTCTTTATAAAGTTGAATTCTTATAGGAGATTTAAGAAATACTTTTTTGACACTGGATATCATGGTATTTACAAGAGGAAACTTTTTTCGTATTTCCTCTGCAACTCTGTTTAATCCATGCGCTACACAAGTAACATGTATTAAATCTGGGAAAAATATTTTTAAATTTTGTCCTGCTTTCACCATATAAGGAGCAGCATCCGATAAAATAAGCAGTAATTTATTAGAAGGAATAGTTGTCGGAAGAAAAAATTGCTAATGTTTCTTGTATAAAACGCGAAATTGTTAAAGCATTTGTTTTCTCAAGTTGCTGGCATGAAATAAGATGAGATTTTGGTAATGTATCTTCTTTAAGAACACCAATCAATAAATGAGCAATATACTTTCCTGAGGAATCAGTAGTTTCGTCTACAGATATGTAAAAATAATTATCTGCAATTTCTTCCTTAATATTAATTAACACCGACGAGTATAGCCCGTTCACATTATTTCTTCTTAGAGACCGATCACTTGGAACATTAAGTTTGCAATATTTTTTTAGAAACGAACTAAAATTTACATTTGCTAATTTTGAAAGCGATATGTTTGCAGACACTAATGCGCGACACAAGTCTTCATTAAAAGTTTCTTGCTCATCTAATTTTTTTGAAGTAGATTGGAAACATTTAGCCATTGAAGTTTGATGTTTTCCTCCTATTTTTCCTTTTTTTGCAATGTGTGAAGCAGTTCTCACATGTTGGTCTATCTGAAATTTCTTCTCACATGCTATCTATAAATAAAAATAAAAACCTTTATTTTAACCCAACCTTTAAAATATAAAAATATACAAGGTGTTTTTGGTTAACCAAATAACTGGTTTGGAAAAAAAAACACTCGTGTTTTTAATGCAGTATTAATCCACAAATTAGTTTTTGTTACTAACCATTAGTACATCATATAACTTATTTTAAAATTCAACAAAAGTTTTTTTTTTGTTAATTCAATTACAATAAAAATAATTGTGTTTTAGAATAACTGACTTCATAAAAAAAAGTAAAGGTGAAAAATTTTTCTAAATACACACCATTGTATTGTGCCATGGACAATTTTTTTTCACTAAAGGAAGCTACTTTTCATTTAAAAACAACCTACGAGTACTAAATTTCAAGTAAATACGTTTATTGGTTTTAAAGTTATTGTTGTTATTAACTAAAAGAATTTAATTTTGTTTAATTTTAACACCCTGTATCTCGAAAAGTAAATAAGTGTGACCCCTGATTAACTATATCGTTTTGTTCAATTTTTCGAGAAGTATCTACAGTCAAACGTTGTAAGTCTCATTTGGAAACACCCTGTATGTATGAAATATTAGATATTTAATAGAAAATATTAGATACTTACAATTTTGCCACAGACTGAACAGTAGATTTTTCCCATATCCATAGACAGCTCTTTATAAGGTTTAATCCAAGTTGAAGCACTGGTTGTTTTAGGCATTATAAAATCACAATCTTCCTTTTTGTTACGCACAACGAGTGTTTACGCTTTGAATATCAAAACAAAAATGATTTACAAATCTGAGCATCAAATTAGAAATGTTTAGGTACCTAATTCAATAAACTGGGAGATTTTGGAAAATCCCTAAATTAGGAACAAAACTATTAGCCGTTTACCTGCTGTTAAGATACAATAAATTGTAGATAGATTTGGGGATTAGATCATAAAATGCAAATGAGCGAACCCTTAGCGATTATCCAATAACTGAATGCCTCAGTGACCGAGACTTTCTAAGAATGTTGAGGGCTACTTAAATTGATCTTCTTTGAAATTGTAAATGTTTTGTACCTGTAGAGATTACGTACTTAGATCATTTTTTGATTAAAATGACTACAAAATTTTATACAAGAATTGAAATAAATTGGTATGTTTAAAAATTTTCAAATACAGTATAAAAATCTGAACTTTTATGCACTTTATGCAAACTTTTATACAAATATGCCAAAATATGAAATATTTGCATAAAATATGCACAATATGCAAAATATGCAATATGCATATTTGCCGAAGTCTAGTGATCACAAATGTCCAGTAATGGAATGTACCAGAAGAAAAAGAAAATACTAATTTTTACTAATAGTGGTTTAATTTATTATTTGGCAGTTAATTATCTAAACAAAATTTAAAAAACACAAGATGTAGACAAGACATTTAAGATGTCTTCATAAAACGCCACTGCAAAAGTAAATAATTTAGAATTCGGATAAATTGTGCTGACCAAATTTTAATTTGCTAAAACGTATAGTCAATTCGTCTGTTGTTACAGCTGGCTCACTGTAAAAAACCACTTATTATCGATTAATCGGTTTAAACGGCGTATTTGATTTGCACCTCTTCAATAATTGAATACAACAATACTATTATTAATGTGTCATGTTACATTAATGAGTCACCTTCCCCAGTCTCTTGTTGAAGTATACGAAGTATGTCGAAATTCTAAACTGAATATATATACCCAGACCCTTTTCTGATTAAATTTAGAGTCATCGCATGTGCGTAACGCACCACTTATCTCCATTTTTTTGCTTTTGTTCTTTTCTTTTATATTTGGGTCGATGCGTTTATGTTATTTCTTACTTCATTAAACATATATATCTACTTTATCAACTTCCGGGAATTATGTAGAAATTTTTTTGGAGTTTTTAAAAAGTCTCGCATTTCTTAGAGCGTTAAGTATCTTAACCGCTGTGTCAAACTCTGGCGAAAAGTTTTAAAAAGTTTAAAGCATCTTTAGTTCCGGACTTTAATAGTTATTTTCTAGAGATTAGGATTTTTGTTATTACGTCATCGCCAGAAATATAGCGATAAAAATGCAAATCGTGTAACGGATATATAATCTGAAGAAGCTTTAAAATATTCAATATGCCAAGAGAATAAGATATGAGAAAGAAATTGGGTTTTTGAAAAATAGTAAAAAGTTAACTCAATTGTTTTATGGTTGAAAATAGTTTGTGCCGTTAAGCTTGAATTTTGCAGATTAAATAAACATAATATAAGACAAAGGAAGATGATAAAAACACAGATGGGATACTTTTTTTGTGTGGAAAAGAACGATTTACAAGCTAAAGCATTTTAAATTTATAATTTAACTTTATTATTAAATTTTGTTACTTAATAATAGAATTTAAAAAACTTTAAGAGTAAAATAAATAATATATCAAATTCATAAGTAAAACGATGTTCTGGATTATGTTAAATAAAAGACAAAATATTATTTCTAAGCTCAACCTGCAATCATCACTTGACAAACAGTCAATGTATCTTTGTGGACAAATAGTATGCTGTCCTTTCATGCGCCATAGACCTTAAAAGCCTGAAGGTGAACCAGATTTTCACACATTTTTGTATTCTTACAAGATAAGAGGAGTAAAAAATAAGAAGGTAGTAGAAATACCTGTATGTTGTAAAGCATTTCTGTCCCTTTACGGCATTACGGCCAAAAGAGTACATAATTTACAAATGCGCCTAAAAACAACAGGCGTAGCACCATTGGACATACTAGGAAAGCATTGTTTGAAGCCTAATACGACTACAGATGATAACATTGCCTCTGTAATTAATCACATTAAATTCTTTAAAACTAGAAACTCACACTGTAGGTTAGCAAAATTCAAAAAATAATGTAACGAAAACCTGAAGAGCTTAATGTAAGTAAAATGTTTTTTTTTATACAAAATAGCTTATCCAAACAACGAAGTATCTCTGGAACAGTACAGGCAAATATTTAATTCCAATTTTAACTTGTCTTTTGGCTATCCTAGGTGTGACACCTGCAGCACCTGTGATGAACTTACAGTAAATATAGACACAATTTAAACCAAGTTGTGCTTGTGCTAAACTCTACCTGCTACAGCCGATAATCACAATGATCTTGCAAACCTAAACTGTGAACTAAAAACTATTTTGCAAAAAAAAAGAATTGCGTTTAAGAAAAGCTGTTTCTTTTTACAAAATTAAGAAAAGTGCTAGACAAGCACAAAAGAACAAAACAAAAGAAGCGATTTGCAATGCAAACTCAAATAAAATTATCACACGTGGCAGTTTCAATTATCGTAAATAACACCCCTACAAGTACGCACCGATGCGTTACAACTGGCGTCCCTTAAGCAACTGACATTAAAAAATACAACAGATTTGGATATACTTGCCCTGTTGCCAAGCTTGGTCAAGTATACCTAGCGGACCGACTATCCTCCTGGTCCATCTCTTCTCCCTTTACCCTATTGTTACTAAGCCTAAGAGAAAACAAATTGCACTACCAGAAGGCTTTTCTCACCTGCCAGAGCTAGCATACTGTGGACTTTTGCCTTTAAAGCAAAATAAGACGATATTCAGCATTTGAAAAAAATTTGGTCTGTAAAGTTTTAAGCATATTTTGACGTACTGCCAAATGCTTAAAGCTTTTCATTGTATCCATTACTAACAATCTTTTACTGTATTTAACTTTTTAAGCAGATCTGTATAACAGGAGCAGGATCTTTATTTTAAGACACGTTAGTGGACCTTCATCCATTTAGCCTGAGATTTCATGAGATCAAAAGATAATTAAATGTATATTTATAGTAATTTGTAAATTGATAACCCAAAACAGAACCGATACTTTCCTGTACGTTACTGCATGAATCAGTAACCAAAATGAAGTGCCATTTCTGTTAATTATTTTTATATCTAGTTTTATAATTTAAAAACCTAATTTCTTAAAGCTTGTTTTTTTGGATCCTCATAACTTTAGCGCTGAGCTCTTCATATGTAAAAAAATTTTTTAAGTATCTCAAGGTTTTCGTTTTGGATCCGCATAATTTTGAAAATTATTCATTAAAAAAAATTGGTTTTAAAATTATTCTGCAAAAGCTAATAAATTGATTTTAATGAAATTTTGTGTGATTATTAAATAAACTCCTGGACAAAATTAACGCACCACTTTAATTAATCTAAATATGTACAATATGAACACAAAATAAAACTAAGTTACATTGAAATAATAATAAACACCTACACATAAGTCCAACATGACTTTATCATGACCTTAATTTGCCTTATTGTTTCTTTAAAAATTTGTTTTTGTCGGAAATGCGTAAATAAGCTAGCATAACTCCAAATTGCAAAAAGAAAAAAATCAGTGAAGTAACACAATAAAATGCATCTGGGTCAACACTAATACCATGTAGGCCCTCCTCTACTTCTTATGACTGCATTTATGCGTCGAAGTATGCTTGATATCAAATGTTCAACAGAAGCTTGCGGAATATTCTCCCATTCTTCAATAACGGCCTCAATGAGTTGGTTATAATTGGCAATAGGGGGTCTACGACTTCGAATCTTTTTTTTTTGAGATAGTCCCACAGATGCTCTATAGGATTCATGTCCGGACTATTAGGTGGCCACTCTAATAATGGAATATCAACATCATTTAGGTAGCCAATAACCTGTCGAGCCACATGAGGACGAGCGTTATCCTGCATGAATAAAAAATTAGGTCCAAGAAACGGAGCAAAAGGCATTACATGTTCGACAATAATGTTGTCTAAGTAATAATGGGCATTCATAGACCTCGTACGTATGGGGACCAAATCCGTACGAGCTTCAAAACAAATTCCCCCCCAACACATATTAGAGTCACCAGCAAAAGGTACTTTAGGAGAGATATTGCAGCTGGCAAACCTTTCTTCTCGCCTTCGCCAGACACACTCACGACCATCTGGAGCTTTTAAGCTTACTCTAGTCTCATCGGAGAAAAGAACTCGTTCCCAATCATCGATGGTCCAATTTTGATGCAATCTTGCAAAATTCAATCTGTGAACCCTGTGTTCTCTGGTAAGCAAGGGTTTTTTGGCCGGTTTTCTGTTGCTCAATTCTGCTTTATGTAAACGTCTTCTAACAGTTCGAGACAATATCGCGACATTTCGAACATCTGCTAGTTAATTTTTTCGCAAATTGCTAGTGACTCTCCTATCTCTGAGCGCACGTTGTCTCAAAAAACGATCATCAATTTGATTAGTGCAACGTTTTCGCCTTTGCCCTGGTCATCGATGGTACTACCCTGTTTCATTATATCGCCACACCTTGCGACTGATGCTGGAATGATGTCTTCCAAACAATCCTGCAACGTATCGCATTGAATATCCTTCATCTAGGAGAGTCGATGATCGCACTGCCTCCTCCATCGACAAATTTCTTTGGCGGTTTATTTTTTTATTTGATTTGTATGCAAATGAACTTCCAAACATGCATGTGAAAAAAATATCACAATAAAAAGCTTGTTTCTCACAAGTACTTTGCTTTAATCGGTATTTTTTATGAAAAGTTTAACTCACTTTTAGTCTAAAACAAAGTTTAATACAATTAAAACAAGACTATTATTAGCTTACATAACAACTGTCACTGTCAAACAAGGTCCATATGCAACTTGTCGTACAGTAAATTATCAATAAATAAAGATTATTGAGAAAAATATGAGTGGTTCGTTAATTTTGTCCAGGAGTTTATACTAAAGAATTTTCTTTCTTAGTATATAGAGGTCCTCGGTCTGATTGTAGTCTGGAAAATAAACTCACAAACAAAAACATTTTTTAAAGTATTTTTTTTTGTGTTTTTTTGGTATTTTTTAAATAAAAATAATAATTCTTAAGATTTAAAACTAGCATTGTCTTATGTAAAGTTTAATTATAAAACTTTTATGTCGTTCAAACACCGCCTGGACGATAGAACAACAAGAAAATACCTAATGGAAAAAAATACTAGTATGGATTTTAAATAAGATGCAATTTTACTGCAAAGTATGTTCGTGTTTGCGGTCTAGTATGCGACACGACACAGTATATAAGGAAATCTACAAGGTTTTATAAATTATAGTACCAACTTCTTAAATGAGCTTTTTTTTTTATCTATAAAGACTATCCACTGTATTACAAAACTATTTAAAATTATCTACTATTGTTTATAACAATATTATCCAATCGGTAGAATGGTTAGAAAATTGTTAGATTGTAGTTGATAGTATTTATATTGATATTACTTACTGTGAACGTATTATTGGTCTAGTTATTGAGATACAATGCTTTAACCAAAAATTTTTCAACACAAAATTCAAAATATTACTTTATTTCTTTTCCATTATTTATTACCTTGTTTCTAGAACAGTTGCAGATAAATGGAGTCTAAAATTGGTGCTCTACTTTTGTACAAGAATATGACGCGCTGCATGAAATAGTTTGCAATGAATAATTTAGGCAACGAAAAATAGTTTCAATACCTTCCACCATACATCTCTGCTCGCGACGAATTGAAGTAATCTCGGGGCGAATTATTCGAGCGGAAATAAATGGTTCCATCTGTTTTTGTGTCTAGGAATATAGTATAATTTTATTTGTAACGTTTCTTTCTTGTCTACTGATTTATTTATTTTATATACGAGGTATCCTGTAGCGTTATGTTGAAATTTTGGTAATATTATTTAGATCCAATTATAATACAAAATATCTATTGTAGTTACCATATAGTGTAAGTAGTATACCATAGTAGTATACCATAAATCATAAAAATTTTATTTAAAAAGTCGTTTATAAAAGGTATATAATTAAGCAGACCGTTTCGGGCTACATGACAGAAGGTTTTCGGCCTAACAAGTCCATCATCATTGCATTTACCAGGTGTACATGAGTAAAGCCACTAATACTTAATTGCTTTTAGTTCCCAAGCCTACATTTTCAACTCCAATGACGCATTCACACCACTTATTTTGAAAGTTTCTTAGCCAGATCTTTGTACTAAACCGCTGCATGAGAATTTCTGCATCGTGTGACCTCGAACACGCCTTATATGAAACTGTTAACGGCATTCGGTAGATTGATCTACTCGATTTTTTAACTATTTACCTGAATGATCTCGGTTATATTACGGTGGCTGTCATTACATCTATATTCGCCATTAATATTGCTGCAAAGGTTATCAGAGTTATAGTTCTAATATTGTCGTAAATTATTAAACCAGGATATACGTCGCCTTCTTGGGCTTTTTTAGGTCAGTATCTTGCCCTATAGTACAATGACCTGCAGCAACATATATCACAGTCCTCATGACATGGGACAGATACTGCAATAATTTTTTTATTTTAATTCAATTTACGTCGTAATTTAATTTTTTACGTCGATGGTCGTAATATTAACTACCTAGTTTATTTTTAAGATTATTCTTTAAGTCCACATCTCAACTTCTATTCTATTGCTAGTACAAAGTAATTTTCACATATAATTAAATTTTAATCGTGCTTTTCCTATTAGGGGTATCTCTTACTAAGTCTTATCGAAAAGAACTACCTTTAAAACATTTAGGCTTTTTTCGCATTTAATTAAACAGTTATTAATATATTCTTTCTATGTCAGTTTAGTATCAAGTGTGACGCCGAGATAAGTCTAGTGTTTTTGGACAGGTATACTTAGATTATCAATTCTAATACTGGATATATTCGGTAAGCGCTAACGAGTATGGAATTCCAAACATCATAAAAATAAACTTTAACAGTTGGGCCAAAAATAGAAAAGGTATTTAAAATTAAAATTTGTTAATATTTTAAAATGGCAATTATTATGCATTTGCGTCTACAAAGAACACTTTTATTGGCCTGAACAATTACGGCATTAAAACGATATACATTTTGAATAACGAATAATTTGCAAAATTACAGATATAAAGCTTATATTGGTTTTGCTGATTTAATTCTTATTAAAACTGTATATGGGTATGTTTAGATTTATAATAAATCCGATTAAACATGAAACTGTAATACCTTGTGAATGCACCGTTGAATTCAACGAGGCTGTTTCATTAACTGCATATAAATAGCACTTAATCAGTTCGTTTTCGTTATTTCGTTACCATAATTTCAACTTCGATAAGTCTTTGTGCATATTATAGCCGATAATTAATTTGGTTTGAAAGTACTACCCGGGAAGCGCTCAGTGGATAAACTAATTGAATTAGGTGGAAATTCACCTGCTCTGATGCCGAATGCACCAATCTATTCCCTAGACAGGTCCGATTTAGAATGCTGAATTATATCTATTTAATTTTTTGATTTTAAATTGGAACTAAATCTAAACTAATTCCGCTTTATATTACAAATTGCTTGTGAGTGTTCACAGAAAGATGTAAATAATGGAAAATGTTTTGATTTAACCGCCTAAAGGTAGCAAAGTTAATAGTTAATGTTTTTCATATTTTACAGAATTTGTAGAGACTAATATTCACCGTTAATTAAGAGAATTACTTGTATAGCTTGATTGCCCGTGTTCTGTATGCTAGAAGTCACACTGTTTCTCCGGTAGGGTAACTACGCCACCTATGAAAGAAATATGAACTATCAACATCTGTCATTTCAAACATATTTTCTTCTTGAAACTACATGGTTGATTTATTGCTAATTCATTCTATAAATTGATTATTCAAATATCCATACTCGGTAATTTTACTATTTCATCGGTAAAAATTAAATAAAATTAAATAAAGGTAAATAAAATTAAATAAAATTAAATAAAACTAAATAAAATTAAGTAAAATTAAATAAAATAAAATAAAATTAAATAAAATTAAATAAAATTAAATAAAATTAAATAAAATTAAATAAAATTAAATAAAATTAAATAAAATTAAATAAAATTAAATAAAATTAAATAAAATTAAATAAAATTAAATAAAATTAAATAAAATTAAATAAAATTAAATAAAATTAAATAAAATTAAATAAAATTTAATAAAATTAAATAAAATTAAATAAAATTAAATAAAATTAAATAAAATTAAATAAAATTAAATAAAATTTAATAAAATTAAATAAAATTAAATAAAATATAATAAAATATAGTAAAATTTAATAAAATCATACAAAATTAAATAAAGATAAATAGAATTAAATAAAATTAAATCAAATTAAACCAGAGGTATACCTGTAAAAGATCTGTACCGTTTCTGCCTGATTTGCCATATAAAATCCCATAAGAAAAGAGAAGGATATAAAGAATATACTAAGCTAAACAATCAAACAAGGCGACTACCAAAAAGGTAGTAACTACACAGGAACTTTATTATTAATCAACGCATAGCAACATACGAGATATCATAGGGCACTATAGATAAAAGTAGCTATACTATAAGACTAATATTTATTTATTGACTCTGGCTGACTACAAAATAAACAACTGATAAAATACTAACACGCGACATGGCAAATGAAAGGACATTATATATCGAATATAGTCAGGTAGAAAAAACAAACAAACTAATAAAAAGGCACTACACAGCATTTCCGTTATTAATAAACGTATATGACATACGAGATATCACATGACACTAAGGATGATAATGGACATACTATAAGTATATCTATTAAAAAAGACACAATATAATCACAATATTTTTCTAAGATTTGATCTTCGCACTCATAACCTTTCATTTCCTCAAAAGAGATTGATGGGTATTATAACAATTTTGATTTTATTTGGAACTGGTCTAAACCATTGCTTTTATAAAAAAACATATATAAATAATCAAATAAACCTTCTTTTTCTTCTTCAAGTGCCCTGTCCGTTGCGAACGTTGGCTATTAACATGGCAATTCTGATCTTGTTTGCGGCGCTTCTGAGTAGTTCGACCGATGTGCCTGGTGCCTGCCGATGTGTCTTCTCCTGCCTGGCCCTCGCTTACTGTCTATTTTTCCCTGGACAATCAATTGCAGTAGACGGTACTTATCGTGTCTCAATATGTGGCCTAGATATTCAAGCTTTCTTTGTTTAATTGTATTCACGATTTCTTTCTCCTTTCCGATTCTTTGGATTACCTCTATGTTGGTGACATGTTCGGTCCAGGATATACGAAGAATGCGTCGGTACACCCACATTTCCAATGCTTCTAGTTTTCTCGTGAGCGTCTCCGTCAGCGTCCAGGCCTCTACACCATACAGTAAGATCGGAAAAATGTAGCATTTAACTAGACGTAGTTTTAGGGGAAGAGACAAATCCCTGCTTATGAGGAGCTTTTTCATATTGCTAAATGCTGCTTTAGCTCGTTCTATTCTCGCCTTAATTTCTGTGGCCTGTTCCTATTTTGCATTTACGTTCGTGCCAAGGTACACATAAGATTCTACATGGTCAATTAGTATGTTACTTATCCGTAACTGTCGAGCAGGCTGTTGCTTCCTGCTTATCAGCATCCACTTTGTTTTCTTGAAGTTGAGGCTCCGTATTCCTCACTAACTGAATAAACTCTTTCCATTACCTGCTGTAATTCGTCTATGGTACTGGCAAGGATCACCGTGTCGTCGGCATATTTTATATTGTTCGTTAACTCGCCGTTTATTTTTATGCCCTCATTTGCATTTTCCATACATTTGTTAAATATTTCTTCGGAATAAATATTGAAAAGGAGTGGGGATAATATACACCCCTGACGGACACCTCTTTTGATCTGCACACTTTCAGTGAGTTCGTTGCCAATTTTTGCTCTTGCTGTTTGACCCCAGTATAGGTTTGTCACAATTCGAATGTCCTTGTCGTCAATACCTGTCTTTCGCAGAATATCTATCAATTGTTCATGATTGACATTGTCAAATGCTTTTCTAAAATCCACAAAGCACAAATACACGTCCTTATCAACGTCTCTACACCGCTGTATAAGCACCTGGAAAGCGAAAATTGCTTCTCTAGTTCCAAGTGCTTTCCGAAAGCCAAACTGCGATCTATCAATATTTGACTCACATTTATCATTATATTCTTCTATGAATGATGTTAGTGAACGCTTTAGTGACATGATTGATCGAGCTTATAAGCCGGTAGTCATCACAGATCTGGGCATTTGGTTTCTTCGGGATTGTAATAAATGTTGACTGCAGCCAGTTCTCCGGGATTTTACCGCTATTATATATGTTGTTAAAAAGTTCAACTAGATTATCAAGGAACTGTTTGTCTGATTTACATAGGATCTTTAATATTTCGCAGGGTACATTGTCTGGACCTGCTGACTTATTGTTCTTTAGTGCTGCAATGGCATCTTCTATCTCCGATTTAAGGATTGAAGGTCCTGTTTCTCCTTCTCCTGCAATTCTCCTGCATTTTGTGGATCTGCTGGTATTTTTCTGCATTTTTATTTTTGAATTTACGTCTTTCATCCATCATATCCATTATCTCATCAGACATCCATTCTTTCTTCTTCCGTCTGTCACGCTTTAATAGAGTCGCTCATGTTGTTTGGATTGCTTCCCTCGATTTATCCCATCTCTCTATTATGTCCGACGTGTTCTCGTTAATGTCGTTTATTTTCTTTCCTAGTTGTTCTCGTACTTTTATTTCGGTTTCTGGGTTAGTGAGTTTCTTAATTTCAACTGTGTTTAAATTAGATCTTTTCTCGAGCCGTTTTACTCTCATGACCATTCTGCATACCAACAGATTGTGGTCCGTAGGAACATCGGCACCTGGGTACGTTTTTGATGATTTTATCATGTTTTTATATTATCTTGTTGGTACTGCTATATAATCTATCTGATTCCTTATGATGTTGTCAGGTGAGTCAGTGGGGGATTTCCATGTGTAAAATCGACGTTTGGGGAGCTTGAAGAGTGTATTACTTAACAGCAGGTTATATTCCTGACAGAAGCATATAAGTCTATCACCTCTATCGTTTCTCTCTCCTAGGCCGAAGTTACCCACGATCTCATTCACCTTGCCTCTGCCAACCTTTGCGTTAAAATCTCCCATCACTATTGTTACTTCATGTTTTTTTGTCATTTTCATCAGGCTTCCCAGTTGTTCATAGAATTCTTCGCTGGTTGCCTTATCTTTATCTGCCGTTGGCGCGTATACCTGTAATATGTTAATATCCACCGGTGTTGCTTGAATTTGTAAAAGCATCATTATATCTGAATGGGGAGTAAAAGATTTTACTACCGAATTAATACGTGGGGCAACTATTATTGCGGTGCTGTTTCTGTGATGTGTTGTGTCGTTTCCAGCATAGTAAACTTTATATCCAAGTATATCGCATTGTCCAGAGTTTTGCCAGTGTGTTTCACTAATTCCCAATATATCAATTTTTAATCTTTTCATCTCTTTTACAATGTTATGAGTTTTGCCGCTCTCGTACATACTTCGTACATTCCAAGTTCCAATCCTTAGGTGTTGAGGACTTGCTTCCTTTTTTAGGCCGTAGGGATTTCGCTTCTTTCTACCTTCTTACAAAAATCAATTAGAGCCTTAGATTAACCTCTCGACTACATGTTTAGTTCAACATACGCGGAAACTCTGGCAATATAAACTCAATAGTTCGTTTTATGATTTATGTTCGTATGTTTTACAATAGCTTATACAATCGTTGATAAAGCTAAAAACATAATTAAAAGATTCTATCAGTACAAGTGGTAATATTACAAAGTTTATCGATACATTCACATATATTTATTCACTTTTGAAGGCTGCATACCATTATTTCAAAAATCTGACGGGTGTTTCCGTTCCTCGAATAAAGAATCCTCGGAATATTTATCATTACTGTTATTTTAGGTTTTTACAGATAAAACTAATAATATCGTTTCTTTAATAATGTGTCCACATCTGCATGTAACACTTAACATCTCTTTTACACTGGAGGCAATGAAACAACATTTTTAGAAATTACTCAATAATTCATCGCCTGCATTGAACAGACTAACCTTCTTTTTTTCTTCTTCTTCCTCAACCTTCTTCTTTAATAATGTTTATAATCTGCAGCAACTTCTATATTTGTCATAATGAATATCTCTTTTATATTATGATCAGTACATTTTTTATCGTATGGTATTTTGACATATTTATAAGATTACAATAAACAATAAACAAGTTCAATTAAAATTTACTTTGTTTAAAAAAAACAAGCATAACTAATTTATAGGCAAACATCGAGATTGTTTATGTTGCCTAGTAACTACAGTATCACTACAACTAAAGCATCGAGTTAGAATCTATGGAGAAGCTATGAGCATATTAACGTGTGTATTAAAAACGGCGTAGGTAGGCGTGGCTAACGCTGATACCAATATGGCGGTGGGATCATGACCGGACTCAATAATATTAAAACTACTATAAAAATATGACTAGTTATTCAGAAGATTTAATCATAATCTACAAAGTGCAATACATTTTTAATAAACTATGATTTATTTATCCCGCGATAAACTCTAAAAACACGATATATTATACATAAAGATAAATTAATACAGTCAAATACTATTAATTTATTCTCTGAAGTACGGGCCATTACTTTCTTTACATATTTGTATACTAACCTGTAGAACGTTATTCCTGAAGATTTTGTATTAACATTGCTTCTGCCACTGCAACTCCGTTGAGAACAAGAAGCCATTATTATGCACTATCACAATATATTATTACAGTTTCTATAAAAGTATTATAAAACTAAATTTATTCGAAAAAGAACAAACGTAAAAAAACATATACGAACTGTCAAAAGTGTAAAAACAATATGGCCGAAGTGAGGTTGTTTTTAGTCACGTGATGCCCTCTCCATAGATTCTAACTCGATGAACTAAAGTAAGAAAGTTTAAACTGTCAAAATATTTTTTTATCACTTATTCACAGCTATTCAAATTTTTATCTTATAATGGTTTACGTTTCGTAAACGATTTCCGGACAAAACTCCTAACGCTCATAAAATGTGTACTTTTGAATAAAATAATTATGGTTTATGGTCAGCAAACATATAATATTCTAATTTACATCTGTCACAAAAGAGTAACTTCAAACCTATATAAAAGAATGCCCATAGACAAATCTCAGCATGCTGTTCGCCCTTTTCCACAAGTTTTAGTCAAAAGACAGCGGTGTACCGTTATATCATATAAATTTAGTGTCGCTTTTGAATTTGATTGAGTAAATCGAATAAAGACGCAAAGACCGTAATCAAAGTGAATCTGCCAGAAACGGGTCAGGCCGAAAATCTTTCTTTATTTGTCTGGGATTTATGAATCAGCAGTGTTGCGGTAAATGGGGGTTTCTTAATAGTTCTTTTGTAACCGAAGTTGAATAAAGGAAATTTGACTGATTTTTCCACTTAACACAGTTCTCTGGTTGGTTAAATTAAGGAATAAATAGTGAATAACAAAGTTTGTGAAAAAAAAACAAGTACCATTAAAAAACTGCTACTTGGTGATGCTGCTGATGTTTAGAATGTTCCTTGTTACTCAGAGATAAACTTAGTACATTCAATATATATAAAAAAAGAAGTGTTGCTGAAGTGAATTCATAACGTTCAAGTACTCATATTCCGAATGAAATATTTGGTTAATGTAAAATGGGCAATCGAAAATTCTGAAAACTAAAGTCTATAAAAACAAAGTATTAGAGTTTATTTATTAGCCATATCAATATGCAATAAATATATATATATATATATATATATATATATATATATATATATATATATATATATATATATATATATATAAATGTAATATTATGAAACTATATATTTCCTTTAGAAACATATTATGAAACTATAAATTTGCACAAGATAAGTCAAGAAATAACAGAGAACTACTTAAAACCTGAAAGAACAAATAAAAAGGAATGGATGACAGAGGAGATTCTATGTATGATGGAAGACAGAAGAAACGCTGAAGATAATAAGAATTACTACAACAACATAAATAACGAAATAAAAAGGGCTATTAAAATAGCAAAAGAAAATTGGTTTAGCTCGAAGTGTACAGAGATAGAGTCATTACAACAAAAACATGATTCATTTAACCTCCATAAAAAGATTAAAGAAGCGGCAGGCTTATATAAACACAAGAACACTGGATTCCTGACAGATAATCAGGGAAACAGTACTGGAAATAGAGCATAAAAGAGATATTTGGATTAAATATGTGGAAAAAACTTTTGAAGATATACGAAGTAACACTGGTATTACAACAAACACCAATTGCGAATCTGGACCACCATTTACAGTCGAAGAAGTAAAATATGCCATCAAAAGCACCAAAGATGGTAAAGCAGTAGGCCCTGATAATTTTCACTCCGAATTCTTAAAACTTATGGACTATGATGGCATAAAATGGTTGACAAATATATTTAACAGTATATATGATACGGGCGTGGTTCCCCAAGAGTAGTTAGTGTCAACTTTTATAAATCTTCCAAAAAAACCCCAATGCGAGAAAGTGCGAAGACTATAGAATTATAAGCCTTATGAGCCATTTACTAAAAAATTTCTAAAGGTCATCCACAAAAGAATATATACAAAATGTGAGGAACAACTAACAAGAACACAATTCGGATTTCGTGATGCTCTGGGAACACGGGAGGCCCTTTTTGCTGTACAGGTGCTATTTCAGAGATGCAGGGATGTGAATTGTGACATATACGTATGCTTTATAGATTACCAGAAGGCATTTGACAGAGTAAAACATGACAAATTAATGACTCTAATACAAGAAATTGGAATTGACAACAAAAATCTTAGAATTATCAGAAACATTTACTACAATCAAACGGCCAAAATCAAAATATAAGACCAGTTAACTGATAAAATTGCAATAGAACGTGGAGTACGACAGGGCTGTATTTTGTCTCCATTGTTGTTCAATATTTATTCTGAATGGGTATTTAAGGAAGCTTTAGACGGTTGTGCGAAAGGAATACTAATAAACGGTGAATGGTTGAATAACATTAGATATGCAGATGACACTATAGTTTTTGCCGATAATCTGAATGACTTACAGATATTAACAAATCGCATAACAGAAGTCAGCAACAAATACGGACTAGCTCTTAACGTAAAGAAAACCAAATTTATGACAATTAGTAAAAAACCAATACTAAACGCTCAACTTACAATCAACCAACAGAATATCGAAAGAGTCGAGCAATATACATATCTAGGCACCAATTTAAATAGCCAATGGGACCACCCAACAGAAATTAAACAACAAATAATAAAAGCAAAAGCAGCATTGGTTAGAATGAGAACTATTTTCAACAGTCGAGACATATCATTAAAAACAAAATGCCGTCTATTTTACTGCTACATATTCACAGTTCTGCTCTACGGAATGGAAGCATAGACACTGACTGTTGCATCTATGAATCGGCTCGAAGCTTTCGAAATGTGGTGTTATAGGCGCATCTTACGTATATCCTGGGTTGACAGAGTTACTAATGTGGAGGTCCTGCGTAGAATGGGGAAAGAATGTGAAATTCTCATGCATGACCGTCAAAACTAAAAAGTTGGAATATCTAGGACATGTAATGAGAAATCAAGAACGTTATGGCCTTCTCCAGCTGATTCTCCAAGGGAAAGTAAATGGTAAGAGAGGACCGGGAAGAAGACGCATTTCCTGGCTTCAAAATTTACGAAAGTGGTATAACACGACCACCACTGTGGTGGTCGTGTTCCGCGCTGCAATAAACAAAGTAAAGATAGCCGTGATGATCGCCAACATCCGGAACGGATAGGCACTTTAAGAAGAAGAAGATATATTTCCTTAATCAAATACAAGATTATTAAAATTCCTACAGGATAATATGTTTTGTATAATATTATAATAAGATTATTTTTATTTAATAAAGAACTCACGCAAAACAGAAAGCAAAACAATATACAATTGATGTAACAATTCTTAGATTGTTATATCAACAGTATTCTAAGCCAAGAATTTTTAATAAAACATTTCTAACTGCCGATTGTGTCGCGCAGTTATTAATAAGTAAAAGACTACTTGTGCCAGTTACAAAGGTAAAAAAGTAGGCTTTGAAAAATGACAGTTTTCATATTATTACCTTTTTAATCGGTCTGTGTGGCTTGTCTTGTTAAAAATGAATTGTTCTGTAGAAGAGTTAACAGATATGATCTGGGTATTTGGAGAAAGTTCGCGAAATTGCTTACTTGCATCCAGAATATACCACGAGCGATATCTCGAACGGAAGAAGCCAAACGCAAGAGCTTTTGAAAAATAATAGATCGTTTTGTTCGCACTGGGTCAGTTGAATATTGAAAAAATGAGTGCGTGAAGAAAAGGAATATCATGTACTGATAGCTACTACTGAGGATCCCCACATCAAAACTGAATCTGAGGGAATATATTTAATTATAGTCAGTCAGTCAATTATATAAAACAATATAATTAACTAACGTTTGTATTTTGAGAACGATTTCTGAAGTGGAAATTGAAACGTCAATAAACTTACTTTAACCGTACATTGTGTCTTATTCCCATTTAAATAGAAAAATAGTAAGTTTAGGTATAAAAAATGCTATATAAAAATGAAAGAGTATCATAAATTCAATATTTCTAAAAAATAAAATACAGGGTGATCTATTTAAAAAAATTGGGAAAATCGTAATTTTGTTTTGTAGTTCACCCAGTATACAAAGTGTTTGATGATTTGATACAAAATGATTTCGATTAAACTTAATTTAAAAACTACAATATATTGCTTACCTTATTATGTCAAATTAATAATTGTTTATGCATTACTTCTTTATATACATGGTGTTGATTTTATAGGGATATCGAAATAAAAATGGTCATAACTTGTTAAATATATAGCGACAAACTAATTACGAATTAAATTTTTGTATTCAAAAATTAAATAAAACAATCTCATATTAAAATTTACATTTCCGCAAATGGTTTATATGCATAAGAAATAGAAATGTGTTTTTTCAATATGTTTATTTACTACAGATATTAAATATGCTCGACACTTTAATAACTTTTACATGTTGAGTGCGTTTCATTTATGGGAAACAAAATTAATATAACGACCAGCCCTATAATAAAAGTTTAAGGCCTGGCTTTTAAAAACATAGAACGCGTGTTCTGTGTTAAGTTTTAGTTTTCAGTAATCATTGAGACACAATTTGAATCGGTCCGCGATACATTCAATCCCTTCGAGAATTAATTACGCTTTATGATAATATATATTACTAACAACTTTTTTCTACGTTTTATTCAATTTTATTTTTGTTTCCGTGGTACCACGATTTTTGTTTTGCCTTTGTCCCTTTGAGTGTTTTCTTAACATTTTCTTACTTATTTTTTCAGGAAGTATTTATTACAGGAAGTACAATTCCATTGTCTCTTCAGTGGTCCTTCTTATTAATATATCTTTAATTCTCTTGCCTCATATATTCTTCGTAATGTTTTCTCTTTTATATCATTGTAGCATTTGTATTAGTTTCCTTGTACCACACTAAAGTAAAGTGTATTATTTACATCCATAAAGCAAAAAAAATCGGTTGCCTGTAAAGTCGGTTTTACGGGCGGAGATTTTACGTGACAACGTCTTTTTCTCGGTAGAATATTTATTGATATGAATATTATTAAATTGCACAATAGGAACAAGGAATTGAATGAAAATAAGAATTGCATTACCGATTTATTAGGTATTTTATATATTATTTATATTTTATATATTATATTTTTATATATTATTTTATATATTATTTATTTTATATTATATTATTGATCTTATTATTTTCTACAAAATTAATTTGAAAATTTTTTCGATATATCAATTAGTTGCGGAGATATCGATCATTGAAGTTATTGTTTGCTACAAGTATTTTATATATTTATTTTTTTCAGTTATAAAAAATTACTATTTCCAATTGTGTCTACCAAGTATGGTCACATGTATTTGCCTACATACTAAATAATAATAAGTACAGATAATGTTATGTGACGTTCACTTCTGATTATATATATTTTAATATTTTTAATTTTAAAGAATCAATTTGAAAATCAAAACACTTATTCAGATCGAAGGTTCAAATTTTTGCTAAATAAATTTGAAATTAATTAAAATTTGTAAATGTAAATGGTAAAGTTGAAAATTAAAACATTTACTAAAATTGGAATTTGCAATTCTTGCTAAACACAGTTAAATTCTAACTCCGCGCGTGGTGATTGGTCGGTTTAGTTCGTTTGTTTGGTCGCCCTGTTTTGACAGGCTAGAAGTTATAATTTGTTATTTTAAATGTTTGACTAGCAATACGCGCTGTTTCTTCTCAATCGACTGAATTACGATTTATTGCAGAGTGATTTAAACTAATAATTTACTTAACACTATCAACATTTGTCAATAGTATGACATAACCTATAAACTCAGTTTCTCAACTTTTGTGTCAATCTAACAATTAATCAATCAATCATAGTTTACGATAATGAAATATTAGTGTACAATTATTTACCTTTATTGTTGTAGTTGTTGTAAATGACGAATCTAAGCACTCCAAATTTTCACTACAGACACAGCTGACGATACTTTCAACGATTTTCAACTTTAGCGATTCAACGCGCCTAATTCTCTAGTGCCGCGCGCAGCGGACCGATCATGTTTGAGTGGGAGAGAGACGCAAGGCATTCGCCGGTCCGGCGGGCCTCTCTCTCGTTCGGCGACTCACTGTAACAGACGTGAGCGGGCGTTACACTTTTTCTTAAATGACTCCGAGCCACAACCTAATTTAAGACGTTGTCACGTCAAAAGTTTGATTTGAATATTTTCGTCATCGTTCCTGTACTCTTGCTTCGATTTTATCTGCTTCCTTTGCTTTTGTAGTTTGTATTTACTCACAGATAGATGAAATTTTCTATGCTTCCCAGTCTGTAGAACTTTTGGTCAACAAGGTTACTAATTTTAAGATATTTTTTATTGATTATTTTTTATTTGCCATCACTGTGTACTTAGTTTTGTCTCTATTTATTTCTAAATCGTACCTATCTCTAAAACTTTTAGTAAGCATTTTCATTGTTTTCTCATTTCGTTGCTGAATCTAATATTTGCATTCATGAAAAAGAAATTCAGCTTGTTTTCTGGTGTTTCCATTCGAATACTTTTTTACTTATTTTTATCTTGTGTTCTAACAAACAAAATTACGTTTTTACTTTTGGCAAATACTTTTTTATTAGTTCTAGCTGATTTGCAATCAGATTTCTAATTATATCAAGTTAACGGAAATATCACATTAAAGAACAAAATGCGGAGATAAAAAAGTGTGGAACAAAATTACAAAATTACTGCAGCTGGCACATATCCAAAACTATAAAAAAAGAACGGGTGTGGCAGTCCAGTGGGACTGCCGGTGGAAGTTACACTTCTATACACGCATTCGCCGTTACAAATTTATTTGAGAGTCAATCTGCACAATCATTACATATGTAATGCTATAGGTAAGATATAGCAGAAAGAGAAACAGAATTAATAACAACTTACTAACAATTAATAAACAAGTTTTGACCTGTAATAATTAAATGAAGGATTGAATCAATATTTTGATGTAAATGTTTTTTTTTATTTTCATATATGTATGAAAGGAGTTGAATGCAAAAATTTTTTTACACATACTCTGCAGTAAAATTCATTGTTTATTTTGTTATTAATATAATAATACAATACAAATTAAAATGCAATATTCATAAGTATTTAAAAATGACAATAATATACATAACTTTTCTCCTGGCGCATATATGTTTTATCATTATACATTTACCATGTAATAATAATAATAAAAAAGTCCTCCCCGACTGGGAATCGAACCCCGGTCTCCGCGTGACAGGCGGGGATACTGACTACTATACTACCGAGGACATAACATAAACGTATTTCAAAATTGACAGTTCTGGATCATACAGTGATTTATTGAGATTATTATTTTGAAATACAAAAGACTAATATAATTATGAACATTTAATAAATAATACAAAACATATCGCATAAATAATAATATTAATAAATATTTTATTATATATATATAATATTATATGTACATTTATCTTTATACAATATAATATATAATATTAAATTATATATACAAAATTATATATACAACATTTTTATATTCGAGAGAGGAAGAGAGAGAAAATATATCTTCTGTCTCTCTCTTACTCATTATTTTACATATGTAATGATTTCACTGATTCACTCCCATACAAATTTCCAACGTGGAGCGCGCGTATAGAAGTATAACTTCAATAAGAAAAACAAGAGTAGTCCACCTCATAAAACGAATAAAAAACACACTTTACATCGTATGTCATTATAATACGTTTTACAACATCTGCCTAATCCTTTAATATCCGTGATTAAATGCCGTTATGATAGGAAAACAACAAACCCTTTGCACAAATCTCATTAATATTTATTAGCCCTTACACTGTGTTCAAATTTTTGTCAATATATTTAGAATAAAACAATCATGAAAATATTAATTTCATTAGAACGATCATGACTGCTTTTATAAGTAGACTAGTATCTTTCCTCTCTGATACGCCACTGACTGGGATTTTGGGAATTATTTCTTTCCACTTTTCCCTTACAGTCGGTGGTGAGCAATTAAATTAAGGTTTTCAGCTTGTTCATTTCGGCGAGAACTAAACAAAATGAGTCTTTTTGAAGAGGGCATCAAAAGAACCGCTCAGCTTCTGTTATTTTAAGGGTTGTTTAAAAAGAACTTTTGATTTTTATGAGAAAGTGTGTGAAGGGTTCAATATTAATTACCGCAGTTTTATACCACCGAGGGTAGTCAAAATACGAGAAAAATGGTGACAAGCAAAATCAATGAAATTTGGAATTCACTCATGTTTCCTTTGATAGAAATATTTCATATCCTCCCCTCTTTATTTTACTTTAAGTTATAGTAGAAGTCACAGTTAGAACGCAGTATTAGACACAATAAATATATTTACATAAAATACACAAGGAAATCAAATTTGTGGGAGTGGCATGACGTGTTATCCAAAGACGTTTTTTTTGTCTTTCGACAAGTTTGGTCTTCTTAAACCATTCTTCATATAAATCTCCGTCCATTATGTCGTGTTAATCAGCGATTGCCTTCTTGGACAAGAAAATTAATTCATTCCATGCCACAGTACCAGTTTCGCTTTCAGCATGAAGAACAAACCAAGGACCCCTTTGGGTTACAGCTTTCAGTCCAGTAGAGAACTCTTTTATCAAGGCATCTTATGGATTCTTGATCGTTAATTCCCTCCACTCCTTTTTGACTGAAGTACTAACGTTAGTGTAAGACTCATCGATATAAACAAGGTTTATATTATCCTTTTTCTCAATGTTTTTATTGGTCTGAGGTATTTGTGTCTCCAAAATATTATATCTTTCTTTCCATCATTATCGAATCTTGACCTCCTACCATATTCAAAACACATGCCATTTAGTAGCCTACAAAATGTGGTTTTTAAAAAAGTTGGTAGGTCCTGTTTTCAAAAAAAATCATAAAAAATCTTCCTTATTCAAGATATCATCGTAAGTATCCTCACGTGAATTGGACTGGAAACTGTTTTTCTTTTTGTTTTTGTACCGGTTTCAGTTCGCCTTGCTGTGCCTCTTCGCGGATGTCATAAATTTTACGAACACTCACACCGCACATATTCGAAACTTTTTATACGGTAATAGTCAAGCTGTCAACATTTTGTAAGTTCAGATGGTAGTTTATTAACACGTTTTACACTAAGAGTCATACCCGGTTTGAAATTCACGACAGATACTGACAACGGGTCCATGATGAAGATACTTTTATCCGCTTGTGAAAATAAAATAGAACTGAGGTTTCATAGTTTTTGCCAAACAAGTTTTTGGTCTAATGGTCAGTACCCAAGTCGACAAAAAAGATACGTTTGCTTTGCGTGGACAATGGAGATTAAAACTGATTCGCTTTTCCTAATCACTTTATAATAAATGATCTTTATTTCTCAAAGAATGTATTTACAATGGAAGCTAATTGAAAATTGATACATATACATAAGCTGTAGACCTGTTCATGATTGATAGATTAGTAGGTTATAGGTTACAAGCCTGTTGTAAAATCTGGGAGACGACCACTGAAAATTATTAAAAATGTTAAAAGTGTAATTTGAAGAAAGGTTCATTCTTTTTATTTTGCCAAGGAAATTACAAAATCTTCAAAAATTTATACGGCATTGCAAGATTATAATGTACTGGGCATCAGTAGAACTCAATTGTGGAATATACTTCACGAAATAAATTTTTCATGCGAAACTATTAACAGAAAATCAATGTTAATGGACAGTCTGAAAATCGTTTCTTTGAAAAATTAGACAGCACAGAGAAAAAAACCAAAGAATATATTATTTAGATGAGACATGGATAAATGAAGGCCATACGGTTTCCAAGGTATGGCAAGACAAAAATGTTAAAAGCAACCACGAAGCTGTGTTGAAGAGATTGTCCACAGGTATTAAAGCACCATTGAGAAAGGAAGAAGGCTTATAATTACCCACAATAGGAGTTCTGAGGGTTTCCTTAAAGAAGGGTTCCTATTTAAATCCAAAAAAACGGGCGACTACCAAGAGGACATGAACGCCGATGTGTTTGAAGAATATTTTGAACAAATGCTGAAATTTATACCAAAAGGTTCGATTATCATTTTGGACAATGCCAAATATCATTTACGGCAAACCGAATAGTTTTCTATAACAGCGTGGAAGAAAGAGAATATAAGACAGTGGTTAATTAATAAAAATATATCCTTTGGAGATTACCTTCTAAAATTCTAGCTTTTGCAAATCTCTAGGCAACACATACCTTCACCCGCATCAAGAATGCATGTCGTAGACGAAATTGTCAAAAAACTTACCCTTACAGTACTCAGATTTCCGCCTTATCACTGTGAATTAAATCCTATAGAGATGATTTTGGCCCAAGTTAAAGGGGACGTGGCAAGAAATAACAGCACTTAAAAACTTGCAGACGTTAAAGAACTTTTTAAACAAGCTCTTCACAATGTCCATGCCTTAAACTGGAACGAATGCATTCCACATGTGATAAAGGAAGAAGAAAAAATGTGGGACTTGGACAACACATTAGACATCTTGGTGGAACAATTAATTATTAACGTGACTGCTGAAGACACCTCCACAGATGAAGAATAAGTCAACGCAGATTATGTATAACGTCATACTTCTTATATAAATAATCTTTTAGCTATTTAGTATTATTTGAAATTTTTATTAAAGCAATATGTACGATTTTCATTACTTTTAAGAAAAATTCTCAAAATTATTACAATTTTGTACAAAATAAAATTATTATACATTGACAAAGTTTTTAATCTCGAAAAAGTAAACTGTTTGTTGCGATAAAATAATATTTTTTTTTTGCTTAAAAAACTGTCATTTTGTATCACTTAAATAGCAAACAACATTCTTCAATTAATTATATACATAATATAAAACATTTGCTAAAAATCAAAAAAGTGATGCTTCTTCTTCATATGTAACTTTTACAAATGCTATGAAACCCATTGAAACTTACATGGGCGTGCACCATGTACATTTTACACTTGTAAATAAAACCATTAGAAGCTCATTAACTATTATCTATGAGACTCTTTAAAACCCTTATAACTATGGAGCCTATTAAATACTAGTTTTTAAACGGAAATTGCACATCCCTTTACTGCACGGACATCTGAAATGAAGTGTAGTAAGAAATTCTCGTTTTTTTTTAAATTGTTTGCACATTTAAATTATCTAAAATAATTCCGTGGCATCATTAAAACAGTTAAAGCTCCTCAAAATAGTGAGTCTCTACTTTTTTGAACCACTGTATTTTGAAACTTAAACAATAGGCAAAAAAGATCATTTAATAACGAGTTTACCAACAATTTTTGTATGTAAGTAAATCAGGTCTTTAAATTGACTCCTCTGGATTATTAAACAAGCCATTAAATAATTATATTACAGTAAATCTCGGAGCCTAAAATAGGATAATTCATTAGAATTCCCAAGAAAAGAGACAACTTACGGTAAGACACAAACTTCGCTATATTATAAGTTTGATACGAGCGACGCGTATGTAAATGACAGATATGTAAATAGTAGTGAAAAGTCGGAAGTTTCCCGGATAACACAGTGAGCGACGCGATGGCACGAAGACTCAAGGATTTAAATGTGAGATGGATGAGACGAGACTTTACTCTTTAAGTGATTAATTGTTTGGGCCAATTAGTCTAATTAGTTGGGATCGTAAAGAAAATTTGCAGAATCTTTGAAGTGGAATTCAACAGCTTTGAAAGGAAAGGGTGCCGAGTTAAATAAGATGAAAATAACGCGGAATTGATCGATTTTTGAAAGCGACAAATGGCAGTTAAGGAGAGCTTGGCATTAACGCCAGAAATAAATATTTTTATTTTAAAGTATAATATAATGTCATTAATATTTAATGAATGCTTTATTTATAAAGTATTCATAAAATATTAATGTCATTATATACTTTTTATACATACTTTTATATGTATTGTATATCTAGAATATCTAGATGATCAGCTTTTGGTACCCGACCTTTATTTTGTAAATTAATGAGGACATATTTTGAATGTGGCAGGTAATACTTTTATGTGATATAGGTATTACGTGAGGCATCAACCTTTATGGTTAATTTTATTTTATGTCATAAAGGTATTACATAGGGTATTAATTTTCAACGTTTTCAACAACGTAACAAATGATTCATTTGTTACAGCACTAACTCAACAAGAAATTGAAGAGCTTCTTTACGAATCGGATCTAAACCTTTCCGATGGAGAAGACCCTTTATTTATAACGCCAAAATCAGATAACCACAATTCTGACTACATAAATTTTTCAGGTAACTCGGATATCTCAGAAGAAACCTCAGAGATTCTCTTGGAGTCAGTATTATATACTTTCATCGCCACTAATACAACTAATATAAACGTCTCGTAGATCTATCATAGTAGGTTGTAGGAGTGATGCCAGAACACGAGTAAGACGTAGTGGAGGTCGCCGTAATGGTACTTCAGTACCACTACCAGTTTTAACTGATGCATGAACCGGTAATTTATCTCACCTAGAAAGACCCCTTTACCAGCCAAGGTATAAAGATGTGGATTGTCAGTTATGGACTCCTGAAACTTTTTTAAGCAATATATTCATGACCGCATATTGGAAACCATGACTGTAGCAACAACTAGAACATACTTTGAAAGAAAAGGAACAGAGCTGAAATTGACAAGTAAAGAGTTAAAAACAGTTATTGGTGTCCTATTCGTGATCAGTGCCATAGAGCTACCGGAAATTGGAATGTATTGGTCGCAAAAGTATGGTGTCCCAATCGTCCAAAACGCTATGAGCGAACCCGATTTTTTATAATCAGAACATCTCTAAAGTATGTTATGTTGTTTTTGATGAAGAAATCGATGATTAACAGAAAGTAAACAAAATTTGGAAAGTTTTACATCTGTTCAATAGTATATTAAATGGTTGTCATGCTCAAATAAGATCTGATGATACAAGTATAGATGAAATTATATTACCTTTTACCGATCATTGCGGAATTCGTCAATACTACCCAGAAAAACCAAATCCTGTTTCCCAGGGCGATTCAACATTCCCAGAGCTTACAGCACATAAATATGGCTTGGGTAAATTAAAAATTCTTGTTTTGTGTGAAAGTCTTGTTCCTGGTCATGACATTTACTACAATCGCTATTTTACGACAATAAAAGTTGCTGATGTATTACTAGAAAGAGGTTTCCATGCAACAGGCACAATTGTAAACAAGAGAGCTCCTTGGAATTTTATCTTTTTTCCAAAAAAATAGTTCATGAAAAATCCAAGAGGTACATCTGGAACGAAGGTTCGAGGTAATGAAAGTATTGACATAACTCGCTGGTTAGACAACTAACCTCTGACAATTCTGTCAACAAACTATGCTGCTAACAACCCAGATCAATACAGAATATGATCAAAACATAAAAAGGAATACGAAATGGTTAATAGACCTGAGATGATCAAGAACTACAATCAGTTCATGGGTGAAGTTGACCTTGTTGACAGAATGTTGGCAGTCTGGCCGGCACGAGCAATTACAAAAAAGTGGACAATTGGTTTTATTAGCCACACGCTATATTTAGCAGTTTGCAACTCTTGGTGGCTATACAAAGCAGTACAAAAGGAAAAACATGTACCAGTCAAAAACATTCCTAAACTGAGATTATTCAAATTAGAAATGGGATAACAAATGATTTTGGACAACAGTTTTAGTCTTCCGATTCTGAGACCTGTAGCAACTACGAAGACCTGGAGCCAAAACATATAAAACGAAGAGTCGAAATTTAACCCATACCTGCCAAAGTTAAACGTCTTCATAAGGCTGAACATTTATTGGACTATGTTTTATTAATAAAATCCTGCCAAAGTACTTGATCTCTAGAGGATCTTCAAAGAAGATCTCTAAAGGATCTTCAGGGGCATTTCGTCAATTTTGGGCTATCCAACAATTTCAGAATATCATAAATATAAAATTAAACATAAAGTTGAACATAACACTACACTAGATAAGGACAAAGAGTTTAAAATTATTTAAAAAAGAAAATTTCTCTCTGCTGTTGCCGACCAGAATGTAGCTTCGACTTTTTTAATTAATTTTAAACTGTTTGTCCTTGTCTACTGTAGTGTTATGTTTAACTTTATGTTTAATTCTATGTTTATGACATTCTGCGATTGTTGGATAGCCCAAAATTGACGAAATGCCCCTGAAGATGCTCGAGGGAGCGAAAGTATTTGGGCAAGATTTAATTAATAAAACTGTGCTCGATATCTGCCTTTATTTTATCAAAGTTTATATAATATATGACCTTGAGAAAAGCCAGATTTTCCATTGCATACTTTTTTTTGGTTATTTCTGCTCATCAAGTAGCAATCAAACAAAAGAGTAGAAACCCAAAATAGTTTAAAAATATTTAAAAAAATATACTCTGGGTCTCAGGAAGTTATACTAAACACTCTTGCTCTAAACAGTTTTGTGTTAGTGTGTAACAAATTCTTACATTGTAAAACTGGCCAATATTATTTAACTCATATAAATGTTTCTGCTTAGCACCAACCTCAGGAAGTCAACTGTATCCTGTACCGTATTATATATGCTCACTACAATTAAGCAGCTAACTTTGTTGAATTATAGTTTAACACCGCTATACTCGGAGATTCAACTCCGAGGTCATATGATGTTTAATGACTAACTCCGACTGGAAGCCAAGAGTTTAGAAATTGTTGCTTTGCGGTGGGTGTTCAGTTTCCAAAGTTTGTGTTTTTCCCCCTGGATATAACACTTTCGAGGTTGATGCTAATAAAGATAATTAATAAGTAAATATTGGGGGGAGGTTTTTGAAAACGATTTTCCCTTTTTTCCTACACAATATATACTTTATAATGTTTAATCTTATTATTGTTAAGTTAATTAATATTACTAATAAGAAAAGTGACGTATTTTTTAAGGGGTTTTATTTAACAATCAATGATAATTTTCAGCTAAAAAGTGGTAAATCTCTCGGACCTGATAAAGTTCCTATCGAATTACTGAAAATTGTTGATACTGTATCTATTGACCTACTTTTGGATCTATTAAATACCATATCTATAACAGGTATAATATCTAAAGAATTGCTTCAATTGGCATTTCTACGGCTTCCCAAAAAAGAGAATGCAAAGAAGTGCAATGAACATAGCACCTTAGCCTTAGTCAGTCATGTCTTGAAACTGTTTTTAAAAGTAATTCACAATAGAATACATGAGAAATTAGATGAAGGCATAAGTAATACACAAATGGGATTTAGAAAAAGTCTGGGAACACATGATGCTCTGTTTGCAGTGAGTGGTTTTTCGCAGAGATGCCTAAATATGAATCAGGAAGTATATGCCTGTTTCATTAATTTTAAGAAAGCATTTAACAGAATGCAGCATAGTCGGCTTAGAGTAAATTTGTTAAATAAAAACATAATTAACACAATAAAAGTAAAAGTAGGAGAAGGACTAACCGACCTCATTGAAGCTGGCAATGGAGTAAGACAGGAAGATTCCCTGAGTCCTCTATTGTTAAACATGATTATGGATAAAATAATAAAAAAAGTAAGAACTAAAAAAGGATACCAAATAGAAGAAAAACATTTTAAAATGATCTGCTATGCAGACGACGCAATACTACTCTCACAAAGTGAAGATGATCTACAACGTATGCTGCACCAATTTAATATAACTGCCAGAAAATTTAATAAGTTAATGTCCATAAAAAAAGACAAAATGCATGGTTACAACAGCTATTTTACTAAGATATAAATTGGAGCTGAAATGTCAGATAATAGAACAAGTGAGGGAGTTTAAATATCTAGGCATCATATTATCTAGCTACTGAAAGCTCTAAACTGAAGTGGAAGATCAAGTGAATAGAGCAAACAGAGCCGCAGGCTGACTGAATGAAATAATATGGAGAAATGAAAATATCGGGAAAGAAATAAAAGGCAGAATTTACAAAACTGTCATCAGACCAATAATAACATACGCAGCAGAAACACGACTTTACATAGAGAGGACAAAAAGGACGTTAGAAACAGCAGAGATGAAAACACTAGAAAAATTGATGGTAAGAGACTATGGAACAGAGCTAGAAGTAAGATATACGACGTAGATGCAAGGTGGAAAACATCGAGAACTGGGTAAGAAATAGAAGAGTCGAATAAAACGATCATATAAACCGAATAACAATAAATAGAGTAGTAAAGACGACAATAAACAGTTCCAAATAGGAAGACGATCAGTAGATAGACCACGAAAACATGGACGTATAAACACAGATGGACTCAGTTATTTACATAAAAATGTGAAGCCAAAATTATTTGAATAGGTCACATTCTCAGCACCTTCAAATGTTGTCACGTTTTTTTATTAAAATATCTTATTCACTTATCGCTGAAAATATTACTATATTTATTTTATATTCTACAGGTGCTATCAAACCAAAATAATAATTTATTAGTTAAATTAATAGATTTAATTGTAATTAAAACATCAAGTGTGCACATAGTGTGCATATCATTTAATAATAGCGTATAACAGATATCAACCAATTATTTTATACCTATGTAGAAGCACTGAAAACTATTTATTAATGGCAACGGTGTTTACATTTCTCTGTCTTATGGCTCTACGTCAAACTTCAAATGCTGTTCCATGTTTGTTTACTTTTTACCAAGATGAGGAAAAGTTGTTGTTTTTCGATATTTTGGCTGTATTTTGAGTGATATTTGTAAATAGTGAAATAAACATATATTATAATAATGGTGCTACAGTATTGCATTTGCAAAAAACGAAATATTTACATCCCAATGCCTCATTTAATTTGTAAGTACTGTTTATTTACATTATTTAAGATGAGGAACTGAGGAAGCATGTTTGTTTACATTTTAAAATATGTCTTTCATAGGCGTACCATTGGGTTTGTTCATATACATTAATGTATTAAATAAGATATTAGTTTATGAAATTAGTATAGACATTTTTAAATTGTAAGTAGACATCATCTGATTAAAAAGATCTGTTTAGTAGCTTTTTAATTTAATATTTCTCATGAATTCAAATAAATTAGTGAAATGAATAAAACTCATTTATTTTTCTATGTAGGTTTCCAAATAATATTGATTAATGATAAAACTTACTCTAAACTTCAACAGAGAAAACAGTATAAAAACCTTTCAAAAGCATCCTTTTTGGTTATTAAAACTTGTAAGAAAGCTGAAAAATATTTCAGATTTTTTAATCTTCTTCTTCCTATGCCTTCCCCATTAACGGAGGTTGGCGACCACATTTTTAAAAGCTTCTCTGTCTTTTGCAACGTGGAATAATTCGTCTACAGTCATGTTTGTCCAGTCTCGATTTTTTAATAAAACTATAAATATCTACAACAGACCAGTTAAAAACCTTATGAATATTTTGATTATTAAAACCATACAAAATGTTCCAAAATCAATTTATGAGCATTTTGGTGACCATATGTATAATGAAGATGCAATCGATGGTCACTCTATGCAACTTTTAAAATTGGTTCTTGAGAAATATTTTAAAATTGGAATTCATCATGAAACGAAGACTACTTTAGATGCTAACACCGTGCGCATAAGAAGCGTTTTTTATACATTATTACTTAGAATTATTAACGTCTGAATAATTATCCCCGCGAATAAAAATTCAAGCACGCTTATGCTCAATGAGGAAATATCACAGTCTATCGATACCCGTTTTACGCCCCTTTACCCTCTTGTCCAGGAATATCGAAGCTTCAAAACAGTGTGTGTTTAAGGTATCTTATTGCTGTGTCCATCTATGTTTATACGTCCATGCACGAAAACGATGGAACGACAACTTACTGGAGGCACATTAAAAAACAGACAGAGCCATTTTTACATAAAAAGAAGGAAGAAGACCACTAAAGCCACAACCACAATACACTTTACGCAAACATAGAATATAAACACATATACCCCAAAAACACACAAAACAGTCATGATTTGAAATTGCTAGGGTAATAATGAGGAAGTCCTAGAATTTTTCCGTATAATTTGAATAACCTTAAGTTTTTTGAACTCTTTTTGAAGCGACATAAACTAATAACAGCTTGGTTTTAAATTTAGGCAGAATTTTTAAAGTAATATTTTTTAAAAACGTTTTGCGGTGTAGCAATCGAAACGTCAAACCTTAGTTAGTTAAAAATTTAATGTTCTCTACAGTCATGAATTGTGGCTTAATCTTATAAAAAAATCATATTTAAATTATATGTGACACAAGATAGTAGTTTCAGAGCCTTGTTAATTTTTATTTATATATTATTTCCGCTATAATGTTGCATGTCGATGGTGAAAGTCCCCAACCTCCTATGTCAATTTTTGACCGTTTTTTACCCTAAATTAAAGATAAATATATATTTTTACTGTTCTCCTGTGTCATTATTTCATTAATTGGTCTCTAACGCAGCAATATCCCGGATCTCATATGTCACATTACTCGTTTCATACTTCTCCAAACTCTTATGTCAGTTCGCCACGGACATTGGAGTTTGAGTCGGACTTTTTTCACCTAACCTAAATTACTATTACCTTTCATGTCAACAGATTCAATGTGCGTTCAACGCGTGAATTTATTTCGTTTCGTAAATTTAAATCTTTGTTTGCTTTATACCTACTTTTTAGTATTCGTATAATAAACAGTTGTATAGTTTTCGTATAATATTCGTATAATAAACAGTTTATTTAGTGCCAAACACGATGTTTAGAGATTCCAATAGGGGGTTTACATCAAGAGGCCATGTGTTGGTCAATCTTGCTCGAAATATTCAAGTTAATAACGATGATTGCTTAGGGAGTTTAAACAATCTTGGTAAGTTTATATATTTTATAATATGATTGTAGCAATAAATCTAGGTATTAGTGTTGTTTGTCCGTTTTTTTTAATTGTAACATACGTAAATTTTGATTTCTAATTTTAGACTCAGTGTCATTACATACCGTTGGAGATTCTCGTAATCAGAAAGAAATCAATATTGTGTCGATCGGAAAATTGTATTCACAGTACTTAGGCAAATAAATAATTACACAGTAGAAAATTGCCATGAAAATTCAGTTTATACATATCCTGAGATAAACAACCTGGAATTAGCTGATAATAATCCACAAAAATTATTTACTTTAGGTATGCAATTATGAATCATTTTCAGGCCGTAACCTTTTGTTAATCCTATTTTATTTTATTTTTTAGAATCAGTAGGCAACACATTACCATCCAGCAAAGTTTTTAGTAACACATTGCTATGCAGCGAAATTTCTAGTAACACATTACTATCCAGTGAAGTTCCTATTTGGTTAAACGGCAATCATAATAGAAAAAAAAAACGAGGACGATAGTAAAAATAAAAATGCAGTTACCATAAATTATGTGGTAAATGAAAACTCTAAATTAGAATTAGTCAATGACAAAGAAAATGATCCTGATTTTTCTCCCAACAGTACTAACTTCAGCAATGACACCTTTAATCAAGAGGAATTGCCTGGTACTTCTGTTACAACTGTTATAGATACACCGAGTGATGACTATACTACAAAGAAGAGGAATTGTAAAGCAGAACCTACAAAGTGAAAAAAACATGAAGATATAGCTTAGAAAAGAAGGTAAAATTTATGAATATAAAGATAGAAGAAGAGAAACAATAAATAAAGGAATCGTTAAAGTCTAAGTAAAAGCTGACGAAAGAAAGATTGGCACTCGTTTTACCAAAGAAACCTGTAACAGATCAAATAAAAGGTTTTGTCAAATTTTTTCGGATGAAGTTAGAAACTAAATGTTTGAACACTTTTGGGCAGTTCTGTCTCGGGATGAAAAACCTTTGTTTCGTCCTTAGTAGACTGCAAAAAACCTGTCCAAAAACGAAGACCAACGTCTGGATATAGACAAAAGAATAGTTTTAATTATCACCTAAAAATAAATGATGAACGAAAAGGAGTGTGTAAGGAAGTGTTTTGCAACACCATATCTATAAATAGTGGATCTTGTCAGAACTGGGAGAAAAATGGAGAACATGGGATGAGATCTGATAAAAATATTTATATAGTGGTTCAAAAAGAAAAGCTCACACAGACAAAACTGCAAAATCAAAGTTTGCCGCGGAATATATCGACTCTTTACCTAAACTTAAATCCCACTACTGTCAAAAGGACAGCAGTAATCTTTACTTAGAACCAATAATTTCTTCTTTTGAACAGTTACATAGGTTGTACTTAGAAAGATGTAAGGAAACGGAAACAGGACAAGAAGGACTGTACAGAACCAGTTTCAGAGACCTTCTTGTTTCAAAAAATATTTCACTATTTACGCCTAAAAAAAATCAGTGCGATAATTGTTGTCAGCATAGCGTTGGTAATTTGTCTGATGAAGATTATGATTCAAATGTCAATGAGAAACAAATGGCTCGGGCAGAAAAAGAGAGGGACAAGGAAAAAGGGGTATTAAACAAGTGCAAAGTCCTTTACCTTGATATGCAGGCAGTAAAGCTGTTACCTTGAATAAAAGCATCTGCACTGTATTATAAAACAAAATGCTACTGGTGTGACAAAAGCGAAGGCGAGCTGAAATCGTCAAATTGTGTTAGCTGTTTGATAAACTATTTAGAGGAGTTAATTTTAAACTAGTCTCCTGGAGTAGATCGTAAAATAATTATTTGGAACGATTGCAGCGGTTACCAAAATAAAAATAAAATCCTTAGTAATGCTGTACTGCAATTTGCGGTTTTGAATAATGTCACAATAATTCAAAAATACCTGGTTCCTGGTCCTGGAGTCTGACTAGTGCAACTATTGAAAAGAAATTAAAAAATAGAGACATCTATTTACCCCACAAATACCTAGCAGTTACTAGAGAAGCACGACTGAAACCTTTTCCTTACAGGACCAAATATCTCACGTACGAAGTTTTTAAAGATTTTTCTTCACCGAATTATGAAAGTTAATGAAATAAACTATAAAAGAAATATATGCACCTACTACTACTATTGTTTAAATTTTACTGTTATTGAATAATCCTGTCTTATATTTTAGATTTTCGTCCATTAGTCCAGGTGCGAAAACCATAGATCCAACAGTACACCAAATGTGTGCCATTAAGTATACTCCAAAAGGAAGACTGTACTATAAACTGAGCTTTATGGACAACATTTTTACTGAACTGAAATGTCGTGGGAAAAAAATATCTAACGACCCGTATCCACAAATCTACAAAGAAAAACCAAAAATAAATGAATCAAAATTCAACCATTTTCTGCAGCTTAAAAGTGTTATACCTCTTGCGGCTTATTCTTTTTACAATAACTTACCATATTAAACTATGTTTTTATTATTCTTAAAACTAATTATTTATGGGTAATATATATTACATTTATGATTTATTGTTTTACATTTTTTACATTGTTTTTGTGCCGATTTTTGTGAATTATTTTTGTTCTACTTGTATCATACTTTCCAAGTCATTCTGTACGTCTTGTTTGTTAACTTAAACACATTTCTTTTGATTTTCTTTGTTACTATACCTTTCGTTACTTACCTTTTTATCGATATTCTCACTTGTTTGCAATTGATTTTGTTTAAAACCGTTCGCTTCTTTAATTTAGATATTATCTTCGTGTTGATTTGTTAATTTATCTTTGCAGTGTCCTCTCTTTCGTGCTTGTATCTCACAATGCTCAACAAAATGAACAAATGCAACTTTTCGCGCAATACTCGGCATTCTCTAGATTCAAAGAGGCCTATAAAACGCATTCAAGTATCAAAAACACACGCCTTCATTATTATTCGTAGCCAGGGTAGAGTTTCATAAATCTCACAACCTTGTGTCGATTAAATTTATTGTCTTCTTCTACTTACTTTCAATTATCCCTGTCTTATTTCAATATTTTGATAAAATCTCCGTTACCTGTGTTTTCGTTAGTGCCACGAAGCACCCTAAGGTAACTAATCAAGGTGTTAAATGTGTCTTGTATTCCGGTTCTTATCAGTCATATAAATGTTTATATTTTTGTGACTAAACGGCTTCAAGAACTTTTCTCGTTGGTTAATCCACATAATTCTTGTGTACGTGGCCTGATTCCACCCCATTCGGAGCGACGAATTGTACGGTTGGCGAATCACGATCTCGCGTTTTGCTTCGTTTGTTAACCAACCGTCAAATTTATCTTGTTCCTTTAGACAATCACTTCTTTAAATACCCACATTTCTAATTTGCTTCACAAACACATTTAACATCCTCGACTATTTCGTGCTTTGTATTCTGGTTCTCACCATTCATATAAATGTTCGTATTTTTTGGGACTAAATGGCTTCAAGAACTTGTTGGTTAATCCACATTTGTGTACGTGGCCTGATTCCACCTTATTCGGAGCGACGAATTGTACCGTTTGCGAATCATGGTCTTGCGTTTTGCTTCATTTGTTAACCAACCGTCAAATTGATCTTATTCCTCTAGACAACCACTTTATCTGTAAGCAGCGAACGAAGCAATTGAGCCTCGGCGTTCCCGGGCGTCTTGACATGGTACCAACGAGATTCCACTGGCTAAGAATCTTACGACATCGATATTTCAAAAGGTGAGTCTATATTCTTTGTACAGACAACAATAATGAGTAAGGCTAGTTAATATCATAATTTATTCACAGTTGTATTTGCTATTTTTCGCTAATTAATTTACAAACAAAATATTGCATTTTTCCTTTATTATAATTTATCTAATATCATTTAGCCAGCGACCTCTTAAGTTTTATACAAAACAGGTATAATACGAACTGAAAAATATAGTAAAACGCTAGTTTTTTGTTTCTTTTGCTACCACCTATGTCATTAACTTTTTGAATACTGATCGGTACCCTACCTCCTATATTAATTTATAATTATAGTATTTTATACCTGTCAAAGATTTCTTTATTAAGTTAAACTAAACTGATTTCCTAAAAGGGAGTAATGAAAAAACTAATAATAATTTGTAAAACTTATGTAAAAATCTAAAAATTTCTCTCCAAAATTTTTAAAGGTGTATATTTTTGCCACAACTATTAACTAACAATTAACAGTTCTATCTTGTATATTTCGCGAACATATGTTACCATTCAAATTTCGCATTGTTCTAGATAATACCTGCTTGTCATTGTTCCGCAACACATTGCAAATTACTTGTCGCCAGGTCCGTGTATAGTTAATTCCAATTAAAATTAGATTGGGATACGGACAGAAGAACAGAAGGAAGGTAACACTATTGTAATAACCTTGTTATATGACCCAATGGTTTAATTCAAGTTGAGCTATAGCGATACCGGATTTATTAATGGGTCTTAGGGAAATTGGAGTTCACGCTTTTATTTGCTGTCCATCTAAATGTTAATATTAGTTGGTGAATCTGTGAAATTTGCTATTGAATATAATTTGGTCTTGTTTTTCTAAAGGTAGCACAGAATAAGATTTTCATATTAATCAGATTTGATAGATGGCGCTAAACAAGTAGGCTGTGTTCAAGTCGAGCTCCGAGAAGAATTTATTTATGTTTAATTGAATTCGTTTTAAAAGTATTCAATACTAATTAGTGAAATATTACATATAGTTACCACAAGTTTAAAAATGCCATCCACAAATAATTTTTTTTTAAATAGTGAATAAAATTGTTGTAGCACATGTTGAAAAACTTAAAGAAATTTTTAAAAATTTATGACGGATCTTAAATATCATAGCACACAAGTACTTAACAAGATTTTATAAGATTAAAAATGAATATGTTTAAATTAGTTAAGGCCATTAAAGAAGAATTATATAAATAAAATAAAAAAACTCTTTTAAGTCCAAAAGAGGATTTAATATTTAAAGGAAGACAATTATCTTAAGTCTCAAATCTAAAAAAGTAATAAACTTGATATACATATTTTACCTACCAATTTACTTTAACATATCTGCAATGTACAGCTCACCTCGTCATGCAATTTCTACAGATGAATACAAAGCCTTCTTTCAATTACTTGGCAGTAAATTTGTAGCTAGAGGAGAGTGGAATTATAAACACACACACACACTGGGACTCAAAACTCTACAAAAGGTCCTGATCTTCTAAAAGCAATGACCGACAACTATGACTACCACACGAAATCCCTAGGTACTGGCCGAGTGACCACAGAAAACTTCCAGATCTACTGGACTACTACATAAGCAAAGTAGTATCCAAAAACAACTGTCTAATAAAATCCAGCTATGATCTCTCATCGGATCATGCACCCGGTATTATGAGCCTGAGTACCACATTGGGAAATAACTTACCTTCTCCTCGACTCATGTCAAAAAACAAACAAACAAACTGGCAGATATTTAATCCTACCTAGAAGAAATTAATAATCTTAATCTGCGGATCAAATCTACACCTACATAGATACAGCAGTTCAATACTTTACCTTCTTCTTCTTCTTAAAGTGCCCTCTCCTCAATGGAGGTTGGCTACTACAATTTTAAAATCTTCTCTATCTTCAGCTGTTCTTATTAGCTGTTCAAAATTTAGCCCTGTCCATTGTCGGATGTTTCTAAGCCACGATAGTCTTTTCCTTCCTAGGTCTCTCTTTCCCTCGATTTTTCCTTTCACTATAAGTTGGGCATATTGGTACTTATTATTTCTCAGTATGTGGCCTAGCTATGATGTTTTTCTAACTTTTACTGTGTTAAAAAGTTCTCTTTCCTTGCCTATTCTATGCAGCACTTCTTCGTTTGAGGTATGCGATGTCCATGAAATTTTGAGTATTCTCCGGTAGATCCACATTTCAAAGGCCTCCAATTTATTTACGGTTAATGTTTTAAGTGTCCACGTTTCAACTGCATATAGAAGAGTCGACCAGACGTAGCATTTTGATAAACGTAGTCAAATTTCGAGTTTTATTCGAGAATCACAAAGCAGTTTTTTTATTTTTTCGAAAAATTTTCTGGCCTGTTCTATTCTCGATCTTATTTCTAGATCAGGATTTAGGCTGCTATCGATCCAACATCCCAGGTACTTAAATCTATTGACCTGTTCTAAAATGTGCCCATTTATTGTGCAAGGTTGAGGTACGTTTTGGTTTTTTCGGATTGACATCACTTTGCTTTTTTTAATGTTTATTTTCATACCAAATTGCTCACATGTCGAGTTGGTCTTGTCGATGAGTCGTTATAGACCTAAGTCGGAATCCGCAATTAACACTGTATCATCGGCGTATCTGATACTGTTGATATTTACGCCATTCACATTAACTCCATCCTTGGAATGCTTCTTTAAATAGAAACTCGGAGTAAAGATTAAACAGCAGAGGCGACAGAACACATCCCTGTCTAACTCCCCTCCTAATTTCTACTTCTGCGGATGTGGAACCTTCGATCTTAACTCTGGCGTTTTGGTTCCAGTACAAGTTTTTTTAAAATTTGATGTCTTTTCCATCTAAACCGACTTCTTGCAAACGTTCTAATAGTAGGTCGTGTCTTACTCTGTCAAATGCTTTTTCGAAGTCTATAAAGCATATAAATATAACTTTCTGTTGGTCGTAGCATTTTTGGGCGAGAACTAGTAAACTGAACAGGGCTTCTCTCGTTCCCATGCCGGCTCTGAATCCAAACTGATCGTCTCCGATGATTGCTTCGCACTTTCTATAGATACGATTATGACTCATAAGGCTTATCAGACGGAACTCATTGCAGTGTTGTGGGTTTGGCTTTTTTGGTAGTGGGATGAATATTGACTCCAGCCAATCTTGGAGTATTTTGCCTGTATCATAAATGCGATTGAATAAAAGGACAAATATTTCGATATTTTCTTCGCTGATTAATTTTAACATTTCTGGGTATATTTCGTCTGGACCTGGGCTTTTATTTGTTTTAAGATGATTAATTTAAATACTTTACAACACTTGTGCAAAAAGCAGCATGGCAATCTATTTCATAAACTGAACGCAAACCAACACATAACCCAAATGTTCCTCTACAACTTATTGCTAAATACTAGGAGAGCCTGGAAAAGATCTAGAAACAACATAGATCTACGTACATTCAATAGACTACGTAGGCAACTTGGAGTAACCATCAAAGTTGCAAAACAACGAATCCTTCGAACATTACACTACAAACCTTACAGCATATCCCCAGACGTTATGAAAGGCGACTAAGAAGCTTAAGCAACCATACACAACTATTCCTTCCATGCTTAAAATAAGTGGCGAATGGGCCTGTTAAAACAAACAAAGAGCGGACGTCTTTGCTGAACATCTAACAAAGGTATTTCAAACAGAGCTAGCAGACCCTGATAAAAAAGTGAAGAACTAATTAACGCAGAATGTCAAATGTCCTTTCCGATTTAAATTTTTATTCCTATCAAAGGCAAGAAAGATATGAACAAATTTAACTTGCCGATAAGAATGCAAAAAGGAAAAGGGTTGTCAACCACAATAAAAAACAGCCAAAATTAAATACCTAGGTCACAACATGAGGAACAGCGAAAGATATAGGTTGCGGTAATTAATTCTTCAATGAAAAGTAAAAGGAAAACGAGGACCAGAAAGGCAAAAATTTCCTGGCTGAAAAATCTACGTACGTCATTCAACACAAGAACCACAAATCTTTTCAGAGCAGCAGTTTGCAAAATACAGATTGCCATGCTTGCTGTACTTCATTGGCCGTCAAGAAACAAATAAATAAACTCAATTCACGAAAAGCCCTACACAAGTACTATAACAACTTCCTCGCAAGACCATTACTTTGCTAGCTGGACCTTTATATTTAACCGGATGCTAACCTTATCACACTTTCCAGAAATATGGAAAGTTGCTAAAATCAATATGGTCCTCAAACCAACCAGCCTACTCCCAACCGTAAGCAAAGTTTTTGAAAGATTGCAGCTACAAAGGATATACACAGATCATGAATTACTAACAACTACCAAAACATCAGTTTGATTTTCGGGAAAATCACTCCACTATCCAACAAGTTCATCGAATGATAAATGTAATAGTCCAGTCGTCAGAGAGTTGATCCCTAAAAAGCATACGAACAAGCTGAATTTTGCAGAAAATATTAACTCTGGGACCACAAAAAAGATACAAAAAGTTTACCACTTTTAGCCCCGGGCTTTCCCCTAAAATCCCCCTCGCAGGGGGGTAAAAACGCAAAAAAATCGATTTTTTGTGTAGCATGAACCGTTCTCTTAGAAAGAACTTTTGAAGTGACCGTCGATTTTCCATGTCAGTTAGGCGCGAAATCAATGTTTAATAAAATTTGTGTCAGCGGGACGGTAAAAATTCCATATCTGGCTCTACTTTTCTACGTCTATTTTCTTGCTTACTTCCTGTTTTATACATTTTCTGGAGTTCCACACCTTACGAGACACTCTGGGATATTTCGATGATATCTAGAACATTCTAGATTATTAATACCACTTTTTTTTCGTCAAGGGCCTTTTTCTACATGGAATACATCTTACGAAACTGTCGTAATAATAGTATATTTTGTGTCTAGCGGAAAAAGCAATATATTTCCGAATCACGCTACAGATTAGTGATCATAATTAAAAATTATCATCGTACTAGAAATATCCATAGAAATCTTTATTGATTTCTCCTTCTACATTAACAAGCTATTGACCAAATCGCTGATTATTCCGACTTTGGAGCCAGTTTTTCAGCACCAGGGCAAAGAAGTGCCCTACTACCTACCAACTCTTTCACCCGAAACCGTTGGTTGGTAAGTGAGGTTGGGAATGCAATCACTACTTAAGCCAATATATAGATGTTGCTTATCCTCTACCGGATGAACGTGCAGATTCAGATTTTTCCTTCATCCAAATTAATACCTTTTGGCATTTCATAATCTCCTTAGAGTTTTAGAAAACATATATATATATATATATATATATATATATATATATATATATATATATATATATATATATATATATATAATATAAAATTAGTTTTTCTTGGGTTTAGGTTCAATAAATTATATTAGATGTGGAACTAGATTTTATTTTCAATAAACATCAACGTTTCGGCAGGAAACCTTTGCCTTTGTCAAGATTCTAAAATGAACAAGATTAAGAACAAACAGTTATTGTAAAATATATATATATATATATATATATATATATATATGTATGTATAAATGTATATATGTATATATATATATATATATATATATATATATATATACATAACTTCTTCTTCTTAAAGTTCCATCTCCTATCGGAGGTTGGATATCATAACGGCTATGGTCACTTTGTTGGCTGCTGCTCTGAAAAGTTGTAGTGAACTACAGTTAAACCATTCTCTAAGGTTCTTCAGCCAGGAGATGCGTCTTCTTCCTATGCTTCTTCTTCCTTGGATCCTTCCTTGCATAATAATTCTCAGCAGCTCATATTTTTCTCCTCTGGTTATGTGACCCAAATATTCTAGTTTTTTTCATTTTTATGCTATTCATAATTTCTAACTCCTTATTTAGACGTCGTAGTACCTCAGCATTGGTAATCCTTTGAACCCACTGAATTTTTAATATTCTTCTGTAACACCACATTTCGAACGCTTCTATTTTTCTTATGTGTTGTTTCTTCAATGTCCAAGCTTCCATTCCGTATAGTAAGATAGAAAATATGTAACATCTTAAAGCCCTCAATCTGAGATGCAACTGAAGGTCTCTGTTGGTAAGCATTGTCTTTATTTTCACAAATGCTTGCCTTGCAGTTTCAATTCGGACTTTGATTTCTCTACTTTGGTCATTTTTGTCATCAACCCAGGTTCCCAGATATTTATATGTCTCTACTTTTTCTATTTGGGTTTGCTCTATCATTAATCTTTCATTTCCATGTTGCGTGTTTGAGACAATCATAAATTTAGTTTTTCTCTTATTTATTTTTAGTCCGTATCTAATGCAATAATCGTTAAGTCTATTTACCAATTCTTGTAGCGATTCCAGGGTGTCTGCCATTATGACGGTGTCATCAGCGAATCTTACGTTATTTACTATTCTTCCGTTTACAGAGATTCCATCACCCAGATCCCCTATCGCTTCCTGGAATATGGCTTCACTGTACACGTTAAACAGTAATGGTGACAGAACGCAGCCCTGTCTTACTCCTCTCTTTATATCTATATTTTCGGACTTTTGTCTACATAACTTACCAAAACGTAAAAACGGACTGACATTAATGAAGTGACAAATAAAAGTTGATATCTGATATCTCATGGTTTACTGTCATTAATGTGTAATTATAATTATGCACCAGAGAGAACTTGTTTCAGCATAAATACATGGTCACTAGTTGATAGTGCTCTATTGGTTTCTAAAACCAGCTTGATAGTGGCCCAATATAGTTTCTGTGTACACTTCTCTTTTTTTTAGTATGGTTGCCATTATTTTGTATGTGACGTCCAGGAGTGCTATTCCTCTATAGTTATTACAACTTGACAGGTCTCTCTTCTTATGTATTGGGTATATTATAGACTTGCACCACTCTTTATTATTTTTTCCCAGATATGACATATTAGTTTGTAGATTTTTTTCTCTCAGGTAGTCTCCTCCATATTTTAAGTTTTCTGCTGTTATCTCGTTTTCTGCAGAGCTTTTATTGTTTTTCATTTCAAAAATATCATTTTCGTTCAAGTGTTCTTCGAAATATTGTTTCCATCTCTCCAATTGTTGTTGTTCATTTCCTATCAGATTACTTTCTTTGTCTCTCAGAAAACATATTTATAGCAATCTAAATAACAATTTTTTTTAATATCAATAGTTAAAAAAATTATTAACCAAATCCAAATTTTATTTCTCAAAGATTTTTCAAGCATTAAATTTTCTCAAAAATATTTTTATCCCTGTTCTTGTCATTATACTTATAAAAATATGTACCCTTACGATGCAATCACATTACGGGTGCTATACATTCGAATTTCTCATGAATACATGAATGCAGCGCATATCGCAAGCAATTAAACAACCACTTTGCTATTACTCAAAAACTTTCCGCTCTTTTCTACGTCACTGAAATTCTTATATGTAGACCCTGCTGCTGAAATTAACATATCGGGGTCAAACCCGTAGAACGTTCTGGAAAGTGAATAGAGAATCTAAATTGCAGATTACCGACGAAATTCGAGAGTAGTGGTTTGTGTTCAAATTTTGTAGTGCACATAAAACCGACTTTTCAAATTGCAGTACACTGCGATCACTTCTGGAAAGTCAATATGGAAATAGAAAACGGTTCACTTCGTGGTTTGTATAATGAGTTATTTAAATTTATTTAATGACCTTCTTTAAAATTATTCATATTTATTTATATGTGCTGGATTTCACTGGAATAATAGGTGATTTGAATAAATACGTTTGCAATTTAAAAATTGTAGAAAGCGATTTAGGGAGAAATAAATTTTAGAATTACACTGTGCACCAAAACTAAGGCATAAAAGATATACTGAAACAATTCTGCGTAGAGAACAACCTGTTAGTAGTCAACACCTTCTTCAAACAATATCCTAGAAGGCTATACACTTGGAGATCACCTGCAGATAGGAAATACAAGATTGTTAGAAATTAAATTGGCTTCATTTTGCTCGATAATACCTTCTTAAAGTACATAAAATCTACCAAAACCTATCCTGGAGCTAACATTCATAGCGATCACAATCTAGTTATAATAGACTTTAGACTTAAAAGATTTATTAAAGATAAAAGTAAAAAAATGTCAAGAAAAATAGGCATTTCACAACTGAAGAACCCTGAAAAGAAAAATGAAATAAGTATCAAGGTTGAGAAATAAATAAAAACGCTAGAGAACTTGGTACAGACAGAAGTTAAAGTAATATGGACTGCTATAAAAACAAAAATAACAAAGATACAAGAAAACGACATCGAATTTACGAAAAACAATAGAAAACAAGAATGGATAACGCAAGAGATCATGGACCTCATTAAGGTAAGACAAAAACATATAAAAAACCCAATAGAATACAATTGAGCCAATTAAATCATTAAAAAAAGTGCAGAGAAGCTAAAGAAAACTGAATGTCAACCAAATGCCTAGAAATTGAACAACTTAAGAAAAGATCTTCCTCCTCAGTCCTAATCCCTTTTGGGATGTGGTGACACCATCAGGTCTTTACAGTTTTTTTACGATTTCCCCCCATCCTTCCCCGTTCTGTGCTGGTTGTTCGGTTTCATGTAACTTTTGGTTAATCAATATTTTTGTTTCATCTACCCAAGGCTTACAGATCTTTTCCTAGGTCTCTTTCCTTCAACTCTGCCCTCGAGTATTAGTTTTTCCATCGCACCTGTTCTTCAAGCAATGTGTCCAAAATACTGCAAATATCTCTGTTGTATTTGTTTAAGCAATTTATCCTTAACTTTAAGTTGTTCTAATATCGATACGTTAGTGCGATGATCAATCCAGGTCTCAAACAAACAGTTCTCCCTGAATTCGTACTCTACATCCAACTTTTTCAAGAGTTAGTTTTGTTAAATTTACCAACTGATTTCGTATTTCTAGCTTTTTCATTACTTCGAACTATTCTCTTTTATTCACAATAGTCGTAGTAGAGTCGTAGGCTGGTTTGTAGTCTATAAATATATAATATCTATGCCATATTCCAGTATTTCTCCTATAAGATATCTCCTTTTTTGTGTATGATGCAAAGTATTTCAATATTCCAATCATTAAGAAGAGATTTCTGTTTCCAAACCGAGTGTATTTCCAGAATTAATTTTTGATATTACTACGGTTATTTCTTCTGAAATAAACTTGTCATAGAATTCAGATATAGGTGGGCATGAAAACTTTACTATTTTTAGTTCTTGTTTTACTTTTGTGGTGTGGTAACAATCTTAATCTTTGCTATTAAGGTTGATGGAATGTGAGAGATCACTCTGTTGGGACTTATTTGAACTTTTTCTCTAGTACTTTCAAATTTTCTAAGTAAGGACCATGCTTTTCTGCTTAATTTACTAAAGTCTAGTTTTTCCAGTTTCCAACTATTTTTGTTGTCTGGCTGCATCCAAATCCAGCATAAGTTTGTCTGTAATTTCTTAATCTTGTCTAGAGATGTATCATTCCGATACATCCTGTATACCAGAGTTTCCCAACCAGTGTGCGGCGGCATACTGGTGTGTCCTGAAGTCCCTGTAGTTGTGCCCCAAAGTTTTACTTTTAGTATCTTTTTAGACTGAATGGTTGTCAACGGAACTAGAAGAGAAAGTTCTCAAGAAAAAACAAGCATATCACATATGGCTTCAATCCAAAGATCCTCAAGACAGAGAAATATACGCTAAATGGAATAGAGAAGTTAAAAAGGACGTGGATAAGGCGAAAAATATAAACTGGGAGGCTAAGTGTGATGAACTGGACAGATTTATGGGTGGAACAAAAGTGGCGCAAGCTTGGAAAACATTAAAACAGTTTAAGAAAAATGAGAAAAATAAAGACAACATTTCTCTTATAAAGTTAAATGAATGGGAAGAATATTATACGAAACTGCTGAAAGAGGATAGAGTAGAGTACAGATGGGAAAAGATAAGGGAATTAATAGACAACAGAGACGAAAGACAGGAAATCCCTATAATAACATTATCTGAATTGACGAAAACCTTAAAAGAGATTAAAAACGGAAAAGCCGCAGGGCCTGGAGACATTCCCATAGAGCTGGTTAAATATGGGCCGACTGCACTTTTAGAATTAATAGTAGACCTTTTCAATAAATGTATGTGTGGACAGGAAATTCCTAAAGATTGGAATAAATCTTATATAAGCTCCATATATAAGAGAGGGAATAAAAGAGACTGTTCCAATTATAGAGGTATTAGTGTGACGAGCTCTGTGGGCCGGTTGTACGGCAGAATATTAAAGAAGAGGGTTGAAAGACAGATACAAGATATTGAAGAACAAAGCGGCTTTCGTACCGGGAGATCCTGCCTTGATAATATATTTATCCTAAGACAAATAATTGAAAAGCGTGTCGAAAGAAGTAGAGAGACTCATTTGGTATTTATAGACCTTAAAAAAGCATATGATAGTGTCCCGTTAAAGAAAATGTTTGAGGTCCTCAAAAGGTCCGGATTGGATTCGACGTATATCCTAGCGATATATAAATTGTACGAAAATGCAGTTAGTTGTGTAAAAATTGGAACCAGAACCTCAAATGAATTTAAAGTCACTAAAGGCCTATAGCAAGGATGCTGTTTGTCACCGACACTCTTTAAAATATACGTCCAAGAAGCATTGAGGAATTGGAGAAATAAATGTAGATTTATGGGCATCGAAGTGGGACAAGAAACTCTGTATACATTGTTGTTTGCAGATGATCAGGTGGTGGTTGCAACCGATGAGGAAGATATAAATTATATGAATCGAAAATTATTTGAGGAATATGCCAAATGGGGGCTTACTGTAAACATAAGCAAAACAGAATATTTAAAAATTGGAGGAAATACCACAGATCTGAGGCTTGAAAACGCAGTCATAAAAGGCTGCAACCAGTATAAATATCTAGGAAGCATCATATCAGCAGATGGCAGAGTTAAGATAGATGTACAAAACCGAATAACCCAAGGGAAAAAATGCATCCGAATACTGAATTCATTACTGTGGTCTAATAAAATAAAGATGCATACCAAACTTCGCGTATACAGTTGGACGATGTTGGACGATGACAAAGAATGAACGAGATAAAGTAGACGTTGTGGAAATGGATTATCTTAGAAGGTCATGTCGAGTATCGAGAATGGAAAGAATCAGGAATGAGGAAATACGAAACCGTACAGGAATTAGAGATACTCTTTCAGATAGAATACAAGGAAGGCAATTACAATGGTATGGTCACGTGATGAGAATGGAGGAGGAGCGGTGGCCAAAGAAAGCCTTAATGTATGTTCCGCCAGAAAGAAGGAAAAGGGGAAGACCACCAAATTCCTGGAGAAGAGAAATTACAAAAACAATGCAATCTAGAGGCTTAGAAGAGGGAGATTGGAGAGATAGGAAAAGATGGAGGCTGAAATGCGGGAAGCGGCAATCGCCGTAGGACCCCCGTTATATGATGATGATGATCTTTTTTAGAAATCTTTTTAGTATCTACTTTTTTAATTTGTCGTGATAATAATTTTTACCGACTATTTTTCATTAAATAAAACTGTTTTGCGGTTGTCTGCTATTTCAGTAGTTCAACACTCGACCAAGAAAATGTGGTAGCATCAGTATCGTGTGCAGACGGGCGTTAGTTCAACATATTACCGATTGTGGCAATAGCGTTTGAAGATACCCACATCTAGAGATGAGCATCGTTGGAAAAACATTTGTGTTAGTTCAGCTACAGATTCTGAGTATACGCAGCTATTGTTGCATATAGAAGTAAGATGGTTATCTCGTGGACGTGTCCTTTAAAGATTCTATGAGCTTAACGAGAAGCTGTTAATATTTTTTGCTCGTGAAGAGTCTGAATATGTCAATTTCCTTAGTAGGCAGATATTTTTGGGAAATTGTATGTTTTAATAAAGAGAAATGCATGCAGAGAAAGCAAGGACACATCCTCACCTCTGCTAATAAAATCAATGTCTTCCTATAGCATATTTCATATAAAAATGCTTGCACGTCACAATTTATATAAAGTGACGTCACTTATATTTAAAATTTCCAGAATGTCAACCTTAGAGTTCAAATTTTCCTAACACAACTAATAATACGAAACCTATACGGAACTGCTCGATCTTTCATAGGCGTCAACATGGTGTAATAATCAGAAAAATAAAATCATCATTATATTGTAAATTTTAGAATTATATTGATTAAATTACCAAAAACATTTGTTATTATTAATAATATAAATTTTATGTTTTTAAGTCTAATATTCCACAAAATAATAATTTTAATTAAATAGATTAGACAATTGTACGCAACTGATACAGGAATACTTCAAATTTTATTGACAGTTCAGCGTGTGGCAAGAGTGTATAAAGTGTTGCTGCTTTTTTAGAGTAAGAATTTTGTTTATCTTTTGATTTCTTGCACAATTTGATCATAATATAATATATGTTGAAAAACGTATACGTACGTGAAAATAACGTATGTATTAATTTTCAAAGTGTCTTTTTAAACATTAACATTTTTAAGGTTAGTTGCAATTTCAGTACATATCATGTTATTTAACGTTGTTATTTATGCCACGAATCTTACATTCGGGTAAGTTTTTTATAGCTTTTTTATTGCATCATTCAAATTGTTACAACATAGTAATTTTCTTTGTAGACCTTGATAAAGGTGGCAAAAAACCACCGAAAGCTGGGATTCAGAATAAATAGTACGCCTTAGCAAAGCTCTATTTTTTATTGACTACCACACCCAAAAAGAAAAAAGTATTTACATATATATATATATATATATATATATATATATATATATATATATAAATATATATATATATATATATATATATATATATATATATATATATATATATATATATTGGTTTAAATTTATTAAAATCTAAAAAAAAATTAAATTCACCGACCGGTGAAGTCGTTTTACCCTATAAATAGGAATACTAGATTTTTAAGACTCAAATATTTGAATGAGTAGCAGTTTTTCTAATTTAGTAAAAATTACACAGATAGGAGAATAGATATTAGTACGTTAATATATGAAAACAATAGAGGAAATCTCATAAACGATTAATGCTTTTATAATAAGATAGCAATTTTAAAATATAAGGTTTAAGCCTTTTGTTTACAAAGAAATTGGACAAAGAATTAGAAAGTTTTGTGATCAGGAATAAGTATACAATAAACTAAGTAGTATTAGCTGTATTGTCTCTAAAAAATTTAAAACAAAGAAAAGATCCTATACATGTAAAATTTGGAAATACCAAGCTCATGTGATATCATAATAGCATTGAGCTTGTGTTTGAGTCACAGAATTTGATTGGTCGAAAGGGATGGTGTGGTATGTAGGATATGTGTGTCTAATTGGTGAAAAGAAGAAGGGAGGATTGGAGTGAAGGAAGTCAGGTTTTGCCCGGGAAAAGGAAGATTACTGTGATTTGAACGTCGAATGTCGAACGAAGGCATGTGGTTTATTTCTCGATTTATCCAAGGCTTTTGACACTTTGGATCATAATTTGTTGCTAATAAAACTTGAGGGTATTGGTATTCGTGGTGTAGTTCTAAAATGGTTTACTTCCTACCTAGAGAATAGAAGACAAAAAGTAAAGATAACATCTATTGAACTTATAAACGAATCAAACACATTGGATATCCCTTATGATATCCCTCAGGGTAGTGTATTGGGTCCTCTACTTTTTATAGTATTTATTAATTATATGGCTTTGGTAACTAATTCACTGACTGGGGTTAACATCATCAGTTATGCGGATGATACTAACATTCTAGTCACAGGAACGTCTGATCAAAATTTGCAAAATAAAACTACACAGATACTATCCACCATCAACAGTTATTTCTTATCCAACACATTAGTTTTGAATAAAGAGAAATCAAAGTATATGATTTTCACGTCAAATAATTTATTAAACCATCAAGCCACTATAGAAGCAGCAATAGATAAAACAGACTGCACGAAGTTGCTGGGGGTACTTCTAGACAGTAATTGTAAATGGTCAAACCACATTTCTAATTTGAAATCCAGATTAAGTAGCGCGTGTTATGCATTGAGAATTCTTTCACGTCTCTTTCATACATCAGTATTAAAAACAGTATACTTTGCCCATTTTTACTCAATAGACAAATATGGCATTGAAGTCTGGGGTTGTACCTCTGAATTAGAGCAGATATTCGTAATTCGTATTCAGAAGAGAGCTATTAGGATAATGTATAAAATTAAATTTGGACATTCTTGTAGAGGCATCTTTAGACAAAACAATATTCTCACAATTCCTGGTCTGTATATATTTTCGTGTATAATGTATTTACATAGCAAAATTTATGAATTTAATAAATTTTAATTTAACCATGTTTATTCAACAAGATTCAGAGACAATCACTTTATGCTTCCACAACATCGTTCTATTTTGTTGGAAGGTAGCACACATTATGCAGCCATAAGTTTCTTTAACAAATTACTAATAGATATACGAATGAATTTACATCAGACAAACTTTCGAAGGTGTGTACATCAATACATTTGTGAGCTATAGCCATATTCTAAAAATAACTTTTAAGTATGTTTTATCGTGTTTATTAATTTATATACTTTTAAGATGTATTTCTGTAACTTTGACTTGTCTCATACATGTACTTTGTATAATGTCGCATGTGATCAATAAATTTGACTTGACTTGAGAAGCAATTTGTTTTTGTTCCATATCCTGCAGTGAAAATTAGCAGAGTTCTTTTCAAATAATAATTATGAAAGGTGTTTTGTGTCTGTTAGAACGAGCCCCAAGGATTGGTAGCGGTGAACAACGAAAGTACATCCTGGAATAAATATACAGGTGTGTAGTATATTTGGTACTAGTCGATTAAGTGAAAATCCTTTCGATTCGAAAAGAATTGGGTTCCTGTGAGATAGGAGTTTGGTACAGGTGCTTTTGGAGAGACTGTTGCGGCGATAGCGTGTCCGAGAGACGTTGACAAGCAGAGGAGATAGCTGGAGTGTGTAGAGCAACTGAGAGTACGATCAATACTTGGGCAGATTACAGTCGTAAGAAGAAAATGAGCTAGTAGAGAATTCTTGGGAATAAAAGGTTAGTTTGTCATATAATCAACAAATACTTTCAACCACGATCATAACTAGATCATAATTAATTTGGTTTTTTTTTTAATATTTTAATCACTAATATAGTGATTTCATTTTACAACGAACGAATATAATCTTTTATGTAGTTTAGATATAAAAAAATTAAAAGAGGTAATATTTCTTGAAAAGAAATTTTTGTATTGATTTAATTAAAGTTTGTATTTAGTTTAGTATCACAAAATTATTTGGTTTAGTTTGTTTTCCTATTGTTTATCCTTTCCTTAAAGGCAACTGCTTAAAGAATAATTTGAAGCCACTTATTATAATTGACAATAAAAGGAGCCCTGAGATCAAATTTTAATTAAAATAAATTTATTTGTTTTGCAAAATTAAGCCTAAGGCATATTAAATCAATTAAATATATAAAAGGTCCAAATTTGCAAATCATAATAATAATAGCAGCGAACAAATCAAAATAACAGCGACTAACTGTCTGCTTGTAGACACTGACAGGGCTACCGACCACAGTAAGAGTTTAGATGTTTTTATGCTTTGGCCATCACCTGTATTTCTCTTAATTTTTGTGTTAACTATTTTACGGATTTATTATCAGATGTCGCTATTGCGTCCGTTTCGAAGCCATTTTAGTGTTGCTTCTTAAAGACAGGAAAGATTTATTTTTCACGTTGAGAACGCCTATGAATAGCTGTTCTGATGAGCCTTATTAAGGCGAAATACGTATAAACAGATACATAGACGCTTTGTACGTGAAATCAAATCTTGACTGTCTTTTTCATTTTATTCGGATCTACTCTGTATGAGTACAAGAAACCAATTCGCTAATGATTTCTGCTTAGTTGAGGAGACATGTCGTGGAATGCAAATTTTAGATTCCCCATGTCTCTATTAACATCTTTATCAACGTCTGCTTTGCCTTGCAATTTTTAGAAGGCTCAGATTAAGGCAGAAATCTGAATTGTGTTTCGAAACTATTTTACGGATTTATTATCAGATGTCGCTATTGCGTCCGTTTCGAAGCCATTTTAGTGTTGCTTCTTAAAGACAGGAAAAATTTATTTTTCACGTTGAGAACGCCTATGAATAGCTGTTTTGATGAGCCTTATTAGGGCGAAATACGTATTAACAGATACATACCGCTTTGTACGTGAAATCAAATCTTGACTGTCTTTTTCATTTTTTTTTTGTGTTAACTTTCAAAAATTAAATAAATTTTGTCACTTGTGTGTTGATAAAAATTGCACTAAATATTATTTATAGCCCTTGCAAGAACTTCATACCTACCGATAACAATTATTTGCTTTAAAAGTTCGAAAAGAACAGCGTAAGAACAAATTATTGCAAAAAAAAACCCAAAAATGAAAACTTTTACAGTTTGTTTCTTAGATATAATGATTTTGTTTCAAATAAAATCATTAATGGTCTCGTAAAGTACCTTTTGAAAGAGAGACAAACGTGTTGGAATTTTACAATTAATTTCTGGTAAGTCCTCCGCATTTACCAAAATGCCTTTTCCAATAGCAATTAATTTTATTGCCTCTAAATCGGTCTTTGACTTAGGATACCACTCAGAGAGAAACAACAGTTTAAAGAAGAAAAATGCTGGAACGGATCATTGGCGTAGAAAAGCGTTGAAAATGTGTAAATAAATGTATTTTAGTCTTTATATTTAAAACACAATCAAACCCTTATAATACATTGTGTAAGCTGCTAGAAAAACTAATAAACAAAAGACTTATATGGTATCTGGAAAAACGCAAAATTGTAGATTTAGCTTAATCCGGATTCCGTTTATCCCGAAGCACGGCTGACAACTTAGTAATGTTACAGAGATCACAACCGCTTTTCAGAATAAGCAAGATTTAATAGCAACATAATTTTCATCGAGAGCGCCTTTGACACTCTATTACGTTCCACTGTATTGACCAAATTAGAGAATACAATATTACGAGAAATACATTATCTTTTATCGAACAGTTTCTTTCTAATCGCCGCTTCAAAGTATTAGTTAACGGAAAAGCTTCCTCAACCTACGTTTAGGAAAATGGAGTACCCCAAGGATCAGTTTCAAGTTACACTTTACTTATAATAACTATTAATGATACTTGCAAGAATATTTACAAGCCAGTGAAGTACAACTTATATGCTGACGACCTGATTTTAGATTGCCGCGGTAAAGATACGTTTACAAACAAACTTTATCCAAAAAGCAGTAAATAAACGAGCTTCCATAAGCTTCCCTATTAATTTCTCTGCTGAAAAATTAAAAGTACTCAAATTCAGTTAGAAAACACGTAGCATATTATTACCTCAAATTACATTAAATGGTACTCCGCTCACAGTACCTAATGTTCACAAGATACTAGGTTTAATTTTTGGTAGTCGACTAACATGTAATCTAGTTCATCAATTAGCTTTAACGTTTTCAATCTTTGGTTTCCATCTATTAAAATCTCTAGCAAACCGTCACTGGTGAGCTAATGAAGATATCCTAATTAAGGTATACATATCTCTCATTTGCTCTCAACTGGATTATGGATGTTTTGTAACATGTCAGCATCTAAGATTTATTTAAAGACTCTTGATATTATTCAGAAAAACCCATTAAAAATATGTCTCGGAGCTTTCAGATCTAGTCCCCCCGAAAGTCTTCACTGTGAAACAGGTAAACTTCCTCTTTCGCTTTGTAGGCAACAATTTCTTCTGACAAGCTTTGCTAAAGTGTCTTCGAATCAAAACAATCCTATATATAAGCTAATATACAAACCCTATAATTGTGAGCCTAACAATAAATATCAGATAGTACGTCAAGTTTTACTCCTACTTTCACCATCTGTTGATTTTCAATAACAGATACTCATATACTGTCATTAACTCCTCCTTGGATTAGTAACATACCAAAAATTATTCTTTTGGTTAATAATTATCACAAAAATAAAACCAACAGCCAAATTCTGAGGCAACCTTTCCTAGAGCTGATCAACACAAACTCATATGACAAGAGTCTCTACACAGATTCATTTAACCCTTAAATGCCCGTGATATGAAAATAACCATAAATGCCCATGTGGGGTCTTCTAGGGACCCCACTAAAATTTTCAATTTAGTAACGTCATTTAGCACTGACTAAAAGGAAAACACGGTTAAAAATAATTTTAAGCATATTTGAATAATTTTTATTTATTTTTCATACAAAATTAACGGCTTTTCTAGAAACAAATTATTTTCAATTCGAACAAAATTAAAATTAAATAATAATATAAGCATATAACTTTTAGTTGCAATTTTTACATACAATAGTTTTTTCTTCTTTTCTGTGCACCTGGCATATAAATTTTTTGCAAAAAGAGCAAACGGTATTCACTTTTCTGTCACAGTTTCGCGGACACTGGTAACAACGAGCACGTTTCTTAGCTGAATGGACGGATTGAGTTGCAACTTCGGTAGTTGGGTTTACCATTGGTATGCCACAATCTTTTAGAGCAGATTTTACATAGGCTTTATGTTTTATATATTTCGCTCTTTTTTCCATGTTGTTTCGAGCAAGCTCAGCCCCTAATTGTAACAGGAAAATACGTCTTCGTGAAAAATTATTTTTCTTCCAATCAGGATTTTTTTCAATGTATAAAATATAGGCATTTAGTGCACATATGTCTATAATATTCATAAAGAGCCTGAATGGCCAACGAGCAGTTCTTCTTTTACAGGAATATTCCCTAATCAGTTTGTCGGCATTATCAACACCACCCTTGGTATTATTATAGTCTAAAATCATCAAGGTTTGTTTTTAGAGTCTTGACAAATTATATCACTATCGTGTTGACTTGAAAGAAGATGTACCATCCTGTGTATTTTAGGTATGTACGAAACCATAGCTAATTCTTTAGTAAAAGCAAATATTGACGACTCCGCAGGTCTTTTTGTCAAACTTAGTTGTGGTGGTGTATCAGGTTATTTTTGCGGACGGTCCCAAGTAAAGTAAGGTTTTTAGATAAAAGATATTGAGCAAGAGGAACACTGGTAAAAAAGTTGTCAGTTGTAATTCCTCTCCAACTGACATGATATGGTTCCACCAGATCTTTCACAACACGAAATCCCTGATTTTTCTCTATTCTACCACCTGGTAGTTTTCCAAGGTACACCTGAAGTTTTGATAAATAAGATGTTTTAACATCCGCGGCAGCCCAAATTTTTATCCCATAGCGGCAAGGTTTTGGTTTTATATATGGTCTAAAAGGACACTTTCCTCTAAAACTCACTAACTGTTCGTCAACGGTTATATGTTCGTATGGTTCAAAGGCTTTGTCACAGTTAGAGACGAACATGTCCAAATTACTCGTATCGCCGCTAACTTATCCTGTTTCTTCCGCTCCACCCTGGTCACTTTGTCATCAAACCTCAAGAAACTCGATAATTCTTCAAATCGGTTCCTAGCGAATGCAGCTGTAAAAAATGACCGGCGTATTGAGGTGTCTGTAGACCATATCTCTCGTGTCGATTCTTTCCCACACCTTAAAGCACCAGCTTTGATAAGTGCTCCTAAAAAGCTATCCAGTTCATTGTTGGTAAGTACCGTCCACTCTTTTTTGTTATTCGGATGTTTTTCGTTCCACTCTTGATAACGCCTAACAGCTTCTTCATTAGTATGAAGGCATATGACATTCTTCATCTCTTCGGTCAAAAATAAATTGAAATAGTCTAAAAACGTGTTGGAATTTTTACTATAGTTTGTTAAGCCTGGATGTACATTTATAATATTTTTTTTGTTGCCTCTTGGATCTCACGAAAGGTAGGCTATTCCACTGCATTCCAGATTTGGATGTATATGTTGGACCACTAACCTCACTAATATTATCGTCCACTTCGGTAGGTTCTGCATCTGATTCCTCGTCACTGTTGACTTCTAAATTGTCCTCAGTTTCCGAAACATTTTCCTCAAAAACATCTTGCTCTTCGCTATCTGATTCGTCGGTAATCTCATAGTCGAAATCGGAGTCTGATATCCCTTCTTCTATATTTCGGATAATTTTTTCATGTTCTTGTCGCTTATTGTCATTTTCATTCTCTTACGGTCCATTTTTCAATGTAAACTGGCGAAAAATGTTAAAAATAATAAAAATATTCTGGTGCCTCTAAATGCCAATCGGGGTCACAGCGAGACCCCACTTATCTAAATCTCTCTTACAGACCACTGCACCTCACGAATGTTCGTGGTATACTAACAGAAAACGTAGGAGACACGTCCACACAAATACCTGATTGCGCGGTTGCCAAATGTTTCAATAAAGATATTATAGCCAAAAATGTATGTCTGGGGTCCCATAGTGACCCCGATTGGGCATTTAAGGGTTAAAACTGAGACAGGTGTCGGATATTATAATATAACAACTTTAAATAGTATCATTTAGAAGTTCTACCTTCCACAATTTACCTCTTTTCATAAAGGAGAGCTGTACGTCATCTTACAAGCATTAAAATGCTTATGTAACCAAACTAAAGCCAAGAACACTGGAAGATGTACAGATACGATGTCCTCCATCGACTCGATTAAAAATATATATGCCGAACATCCATTAGTTCATGTCATACATGAAGCAACAAACTATCTCGCTTCTTTTGGAACAAACATAGCATTAATCTAATACTGCTGCAAAAGAAGCAATTACGACCAAATCGGACATCAAATATGTTCAACTAGCATCAGATCTAACACCACTTCAGTTCCAAAATCAAATACTGGAAAACCAATGAAAAAATTTAATCTCAAAATTACACAAAATACAACCTACCCCCGAAACCTTTCAGCTACCTTACTTAAGTAGAATAAACAAATCAATCGTTCGCAGGCTAAGAACTGGTCATACACGGCCGATATGGACACCTGATGACTTCAGAAAAATCACCTGTTTTTGAAATGTGTAGTGAATCAAACCTTTTACATGCCAACGTTCCCATTTTGGGAACATACTTATATATATATATGTATATATATATATATATATATATATATATATATCTACGGCATTAAGTGAACTCCGCCCATGTTAAAATTCAGGTTCAATTGAGCTCCGTGGTCAAGTGGATACCGATATACGGAGCTCACTTGACAATTCCGTAATATTGGTTCAGTCGATTCATCAGCATGTAGAGTTTAATAATTTATAAAAATTTTTTGGAGCCCGTAAATACCCCTGTATCATAAATGTATATCGCTTAGTTCACGTGTATATATTATAGGGGTCGTTCAGATCTTCTTCATTGTATATTTGAACCATACGTTTATCGGTTTAACTAAGCTCTGAGAGTTTGGCAACTGTGCGATTATACCGTATATTTTCAACATATACCCTGAACGGTTTATATGGGCTCCTTATTTTTATCTACTGTTTGTAGACAGTGGAATGTCATACGCATAACACTGTGTAACAGAGGATATCATATTACCTGGTATAACTACGTACTAAAATGTAACTGGTTCTTTAAAAAACAGGTATGAAGATACAAAAGGATTTGGGCTTATTATTGAATGGAATGTTCGCTTGCATAGAAAATTTTATTTTTTCTGTATTTTTAAAGATGTTGTTTTTTCATTTAATATAATTTTATTAGTTCAATGCCGAACTTGATGTTTTTTTTAATTACAGAAATTTCGTATTATATTTTGTTTACGTGAGTGTCTTTGTACATTTTATGTAAGCATCTGAATAATAAAAACTACTTTTATTTTATTCAATCTTCTGCGATATATTGTATAAAGCTTTTTTAATATTTTAGTTCTGGTCTTATTTGTATACTACATGTGATATCTCGATAGAAGGTTATCTCAAAATAAATATGGTTAAATGCTACAATAGATATTTTTGTGTTAAAATGGGTAGTAGTGTGCACAAAAAGAAAGAATGGTTAATTTGTCTAACAAGGTATATTCGGCAGCAGAAGCATATAGTACAAGCGTCTATGTTTTAAGGGCGGAAGGACGTGCGCCTCATTTTTAGCTGACAAGCTTGCGAAGAATATTATTTCTGGTTCTCAATTTACCTTTTAGTTTTAAACAATAATCTATGGCTGACCCGGTGTGATACAAACTATTTTCAAGGAATTTATAGGAAGTCTACAGTTCAATGATTTTATGACAAGATTGGATGTTCAGTTTTGTGAAAACGTCTATGTTAAGGAAATTGAAGGAGCACCCACGAGTTTTTCAGGGGTTTTGGCTGAAAATTTATTCATAGTTTATTTTTATTGTGCAATAATAGGTGTCTCGTCTATATAATAGAAGTCCTAGTATCTACCGGTATGGATCGTTTGTTTGTGTAAATGTTATACAGTGTAGGTGCCTTTATGCTACCCCAAGCGAGACCGTTCTTCATCTGCTACTCTTACCAGTGAGTGATACAAAAAATATTCTCTTATGTTGGCATACGCAGACAATGTAAGTGAGCTTGTTATCTAAGGAGATATCATATAGTTTTTGGAGAAATATTCTGTAATTTAAGGTGTCGTAAGCGGCATTTAGATTGAAAAATACCACCCCTGATACCGGATATTTTTCGTACCCGTCTTTTTTTTTGCCAGGTTTAAGCAAGGTAACAACTTTGGCTTGTCTCTAAATTTTGGCTATCTCCATAATTTGAATACAGTTGTTTATCATGCGGATAAGCCATTGTAGAGTGTTTTTGGTCCAGGTTTCGTAATAAGCTTTGTGCTCAGATCCTCAATGTCGGTAGTTGTATTATTTTTCATTAAATATGTAGATGGTGGATCCAAGCTCAACATCGTTAAAAGGTTCTCTCGGCTGACTGGTTTTGTCCTTTCTTACTTTAAGTTATTCTTTGCTTATTTTGCGACAGAAATAGCATGTCTATATCTATGATGTCGATACCTTTTTGCCATAACATCGTAAGTGTCAAATTTATGGAAAACAGTTTTATTGAAGCATCATATCTATCAAGCCGCCAGGCACCTCCCAGCAAAATTATCGTAAGGTATAATAGCATAGTCTTAGAGAAAAAACCGAATTTGCTGTAACGTAAGTCACATAAAAATGTGAACAAATCTATTTTGTAGTTGTGAAAACATCGCATGGTCACTAAAACATCGTAAGGTGCAAGTCACGTGGTACAAAAATTGTTACTTACGCTGCAGCGAAGTGCGTTACGATCTATTAGTGTACTCTGTATAGCCGCAGAGTCAGAACGTAAATACCACAAAATAATTGTTTCGGTTATTATTTATGAAGTTTAGTAAAAAAATGTAGTTAAAAATCAAAATTTTCTCAACCTAACAGTTTTTTTTTTTAATTATAGAGGTTTCTTAGTAACTGTATTGGTGTGATAGGTAATGGTTGTTCTAGATTTATTTCATCTCAAGTGAATCGTAATTCTATCTTTTTGTATTATTTTGTAGTGTTCACTTGTTGTACAAGTTCCATATTTTTCGTACAAGGTGTCTTACCTCGGTTGACACATTTTTGGTGAATATAGGATGTTTCATCTCACGCGTAATATTGCGTAAAATTGAATAATACAAGATACGTTCCGTACCGATCGAGCTATCGGACGGCCACACCGTTAATCACACCTGGCCAGAAAAGAAAAAAATTAAAGACAAGAAGACTGGAGGCCACATTTGGCGCACTTATAATTCAAAATAATATAACTTTTATAAGTAATATTTTAAAGTCGACAAACACGATAAAATATTCTTTTATTTTAGATTATCGCCATGAGTAGTAGATCTAGACATCTAGTAAGATTAGCTCTTAGTTCTCAAGAAACAGAAGAATCAAATGCTATACCGTCTTTGGTAACCACTCGGTCTGAGTCTTCACATGGAGAGTTGGAGTCACTCTCCCTATATGTGGATGACTAACTTTGACAGCGAATTATTTGAAATATCTTCAGTTTCGTATGATGTAAAAGACTCAACATCTTTGTATGTATCAAGCGAATTCGAAGAGATTCCACTGGTATCACAGAAGTCCTTAGACACCATTATAGACTCAACCACATGCTCTAGAACCAGTATTCCTTCACAAGTTGGTTAAATCTCGAACTTTAAAGATTTACAATCTTCAGACGCGATCGTAATTAGTTTAGATGAACCTATAATTTACCATATCACTGCCGACGGAACAGAAATAAAATCCAAATGTAATGTGCCAAGTTCTTCAGTTGATGATGAACTTTACCAGAACCAGCCAGTAGTTTCAACACGACCCTCTGTGAAACTCGTTGAATATGAGTCTTCCAGTAGCGAAAATGATCAAAATAGTCGTGCCTGTAATACAGCTAAACGTTTTCGTCGCCACTCTTCAGAATATTCATTTTAAGAAAATATTAGCAATGGTGACAGCAACTCGCCTGACAATAAAGAAGATGCAATGGGAAAACATTGTTTTAGAAAACAGAAAAAACCGTGCAAAAAAGCAATAAGAAAAAGTAATCACAAGTTCGGTGCCAAAAAGTCTGTTAGAGAGAATCCTTGCAGTATTAAATGCCCAAAACAGTGTATTTCAAAATTTCCAGAGATAGTGAGAGAACACGTTTTCGAATTTTATTGGGGCTTGGGAAGCCTACAAAGGCAACGAGACTGGCTGCTTTCATGCATAAAAGATGTTGAAATAAAACGTCGAAAACAAGAGGCTGGAAGAAGCAGAAGACAATGTTCGTACAAGTATATCATTAGGTGGAATGATGTGGAACACGAGGTGTGCCAACAATTTTTATTGAAAACCTTGGATATTTCACAAATAACTTTGAGATATACGAAAGAAAACTCTACGTCAGCCTCATTTTCCAAAATAGATCAGAGAGGTGTGCATGTTCCCTATAACAAGACTGGGAAAGAGCAGAAGCAGAATGTTTTAGATTTTATCACGTTGCAATATAATTCCTCTCAGGTTTCAAAATTAATATACGCTAATGAAAACGTCAGCTACGCCAGATAAGCTAGCATAATCCGATGAGAAAGACGAAAGCAATGAAGGGCCCCAAGATTAGATTTTTGCTGACTTTCTATGATTCACATTTATTATAGCACATGCAATAACATTAGATATTATGACTATTTGAAAGTTTATGACTAAAGCGATTTGTTGTTCAGTTAAATAGTAAAAAGTTGTTGTTCAAGTAAAAAGTTAAAGTCTATTGTACTTTTTACTTTTTACAAATAAATTACCTTAAATAAACGATGTTTGGTATTTTTTTATATATTATTTATGTTACTTTAAGGGGCTGTGTCTAAACATACTTTTTATCGTAAGTGCTGAGCTTACGATAACAATCACAATATGAAATTATTTCTAAATTTACCAAAATTATCGTAAGTGTTGGACTTGTATAAAACTACAGTAGCAAAATTATTTTTGATGCTTCCAAAGTAACGTAAGTCCAATTACAAAAAAACTGAAATTATTTTGAAGAAAAATCATTACTTTACTTCAAACACTCATCATAATACGTCCGGATGCCAATTTTTACTTCAATTGGACATTTCTAAACACGTTTATTGAAAAAACTGCCGTACTGTAAAATTTACTAAACGAGACTTACGATGTTATGGCAAAAAGGTATCGATGTGGTTTTCAGCGATCAGCTATATACCAAATACCCTAGGTTAGGCCCTATATGTGTTTCCTGCACTAGAGATAAGTTACATTCGTGTTTAGCTCATATGTCTGATAAGTTTAAGTAAAGTAAAGTTTCTTGATCTCTAGATATACCCTTAACAGTTATAGACATATGTTATTAGAATAGTTGGTTCTAAAAAGGACCAATTTGACAAAATCATATTAAAGGGGTGACTGAAGAATTAGCCGATTAATTAATTAATCATTACCCGGGGTATGCCCAATTGCGGTGATCTTATTAGTACTTTAATCTTCCTTAACGCGCGTTCTTTAAATCCCATAAGTAATGCCTAATCTTTTACTTTTTATTAAAAATTTAAATTTTACATGCCATGTATTACTTTTTGACGATATTTCGAATCAGATTTGTATAGTAATAATTTTAGGTATTAAAGAGCCTCTTTGTGAAAAATAAATAAGTTTGTGATATCGGTCGCAACTCATATCTAGATAATAACAAAATAAACAGTTAAAATAAGTGTAAACAATTTCAACTACATATATCGGTGCCACTGTTCAGGTGATGGGTTTATCACAGATTATCAAAGATTACATTTTAATTCAATGTTCTATTTACGTATTTTCAATATTAAAAAAGTAGGAAAAGACATGTTTATGCTTTTATTTTTTTAAATCTATTCTATTTTCATTTTAGAGTTCCATCTTTTTTGAACGACCTGTGTTCTTTTTTTAATTGGGCACTTGTCCAAAGCTATGACAAATACTCTGTCCTCTACTATTCTACAATAATATGACTGATTCATTATTTTCTCTAAACACTCTGTCCTCTGCTATTCTACATTAATATGACTGATTTATTTTATCTTTCTTGCAGCAATTTTAATGTTTATCCTGCGTATCTTCTTCTTCTTCTTCTTCTTCTTCTTCTTCTATTTATATAGACATGACTGTCATTTTTCAATGTGCCTCCAGTAAGTTGCCGTTCCATCGTTTTCGTGATCTTCCTACTGATCGTCTTCCTACGGGTTGACCGTCTCTTGCCGTCTTTACTACTCTATTTGTTGTCATTCGGCTTATATGATCGTTCCATTCTACTCTTCTATTTCTTAACCAGTTCTTGATCTTCTCCATCTTGCATCTACGTCGTATATCTGTACTTCTAGCTCTGTCCCATAGTGTCTTACCATCAATTTTTCTAAGTGTTTTCATCTCTGCTGTTTCTAATATCCTTTCTGTCCTCTCTGTGTCAGGTCTTGTTTCTGCCGCGTATGTCATTGGTCTGATGACTGTTTTGTAAATTCTGCCTTTCGTTTCTTTCCCGATAGTTTTATTGCTTCATATTGTTTCATTTAGTCAGCCTGCGGCTCTGTTTGCTCTATTCACTGGATCTTCCACTTCAGTTTCGAGCTTTCCGTAGCTAGATAATGTGATGGCTAGATATTTAAACTCCATCACTTGTTCTATTATCTGACCTTTCAGCTCCAATTAACATCTTAGTAAATTTGCTGTTGTAACCATGAATTTTGTCTCTTTTGGGGAAATTAACATGTTAAATTTTCTGGCAGTTATATGAAATTGGTGCAGCACACGTTGTAAATCATCTTCATTTTGAAAGAGTAGTATTGCGTCGTTTGCACAGCAATTTTAATTTGTTTTTCTTCCATTTGGTATCTTTTTTTAGTTCTTACTTTTTTATTATTTCATCCATAATCAGGTTGAACAATAGAGGACTCAGGAAATATCCCTGTCTTATCCCATTGTCAGCTTTATTAGGGTCAGTTGATTCTTCTTCTACTTTTACTTTTATTGTGTTATTTTGGTATATATTTTTGGTCGTTTTGATTTTTCCTAGAGGTATCTCTCTTGCGTACAATAAGTGGATAACGTTTTTTAATTTGTGTTTCTTCTGCATATCATTATTTCTCCTGTGTATTAAAAGTTAAATTTTGTTTATCATTAAGATTCCCTTAACGTGTTTATTAATTGTCTTGTTTCTGCAGTACGAATATATGTGTATCATGAAAGATTGTAATGCATATTTCATTTGCGTTTGCCAATTACTTTTTCACTTCCTCAGCGATAGGTCTTTTTTTCCTCATCAATAACCTTATCTTATCCTCGCTCGATACAGCTATTCTAAGATATTTATATTTCACTATATGCTCTATCATTTGGTTTTTATCTCAAATTTGCACCTATGACGAAATTTATAATACATATCTCATATCTGGTGCTTTCATATGAAACTGGAATAAAACACTTGGTAGATAATATTTATTTGTTTTGAGTACACTTTTTTTAGAACCTAGTACATAAAGGAATAAATATTTGTCTGTTTAGTGTTTTCCAAGTCTGTAAAACATAAACAGGCTTAAATATTAGATTATACATTTATTAAGAATATTCAATATCGAAATTGAAGATTTTGTATCACAAAATATGAATAGGTTTTTACATTTTGTTTGACGTTTTAATCTTCTAATCGGAGTTCATTTTTCCAAAAACTATAAAATTGTGAGAACAAATTGCTATATAAAAGTACGAGGCAATATTCTCATGCTGTGAGCTTTGCTGCTCTGTTACTTGTATAACGCTTAAGCTATTTTTAATTTTTTGTCAATATTTTTGAGGTGTTTCCTTAAATGACCATGTTTAAGGTTAGTACGTTTGATTAAATGAAATTGACATTAATTTAATAGTTTCCATTTTATTAGTACTGATGGTATATAACTAGCATCTGTTGGTACTATATATAAATTTTAACATGTGGAAGTGAGAGCACTCTCTTGTTAGTATTTTCAGTGTAAATTATGTGGCAGCCGTAGCTCAGTGGCTGTGTTACTGGCTTAACAAGCTGGAGGGCCCGGGTTCGAATCCTGGCACCGACAAAATTTTCAATTTCTAATTTAACTGCGCTGCCAACGTGCTTCGGAGAAGCACGACAGACAGAATAGAAGCTCGTAATTGCTACGTTTTAAGCAAAAAAATTAAATCCAAAAAAATAAGAATCTACGTATGTAAGTGAAACATGGACAATGAAAAAACAAAATAAGAGCCGATTGAGCGTCGCAGAAAGAAGAATTCTTAGAGAAATATATGAATCTTATGAATCACCAATCAATACAGAGTGCAAAACAATAACTTTGGCGTTGAGATTTAGTTTCCTGTACGACGTTGCAATCTTTATACCTGTTTGACCTTAGCATTAGTTCCCGGTCGTAAAACACTTCTGGGGGTTTTCCTAGCAATCCTGATCTAATTAATACCTGAGTTTTACTTACATTGTTTTATATATCCTCATTTTAGTAGTTAGTGTTAGACTTCTGGATTTAAAATTGTTATGAGGGTTATACATATATTAGTTTGCTGCCAGAATTTTCCCTTTGATCTCTTATGTGAAAACATTATCTGCGATATCTAAAACGCTCCTATCTTTCAAAATTATAGGGATCTATTGTTAAGTTATATGCCCTACTACATGGTCTCTTTTGTCTGTTAATGAACATTTATTTGGTTTTCTCGTTACTGACTACTATATCGTTTTTTTTGCTGCTAATAGCATTATTCTATAGTATTCTAATATTTAATCTATGGATTAAATCCGGATAGCGGATAGATATTCTTTACTTTCTCGGAGAAATTATATTCTAACTCACAAAAATCCTATTAAATTGCCAAAATCGCCCTTGCATATTCTATTTACTTATGAGGGGCAGCAGCAATATCAGTACCATAATAATGCATATAGTCATGGACTGGCTAATCGTTGGATAATAGGAAGCATGAATGTAGCAGTTTTAAAAGTTTGGTGACTGCTTTCTGAAATCGGGGAGTAGAGATATATATCTACCTGGGATACCTGGGAATTACACTGTCTAGCTACGGAGACCTGGACAAAGAAATGAGAGATCAAGTACTAAAAGCAAATAGACTGGCAGGATGCCTTAATAACACTATATGGCTAAACAGACACATTAACACTGAGATGATATCAATTTATAAAGCCAGTGTAAGACAAATAATGACATATGCTTCAGAAACAAGACCCGGCACAGCCACAATGCAAAGAATAATGGAAACGGCAGAGATGAGAGTACTGAGAACAATTATAGGAAATACGCTGAGAAATCAAAAGAGAAGTGAAGACATTAGAAGAAAATGTAACGTAAAGTGTATAAATGAATTTACACAAAATAGAAAAAAAGAATGGAATAATCACATAAGCAGAATGGAGGAGACCCGTGACGTCAAAATTGGAAGAGATAAGTCACGAATTATCTCTCAGATAAATAAGCGGAACAACAGAAACTGAGTATAAACGTGAAATTCCAGAATTAACATTAAATAAATTACCGCAAATCGTACGAACTGAAATAAGTGTTATTTTCTGCTCATATATATAATAAGAACTATATTTAAACCAAGTGACAGAAAAAAAATTATATATACTATTATATATTATATTTACTTCTAAATGATTAAGGTCTATAAAATTATTATTAAAGTTAAAGCTTATACAAGCGTCAAAGTTTTTAAAACAATTAGACCGAACATAATATCTATCATAACTGTAAAACATGATATATACGGAAACAATAAAGAAATAGATATGTTTAGTGGTTATGAAACCGCTTGTCGTCTGCCATGAATTTTATTACAGAATCAAGTTACCAATACCATAAGACACCAAAATATTTTGTCTGAGTAATGACTTACTACGATAAAAAGAAATAGAATACTTTTATAATACACAACGTTATAACGTTGTGTAAACGCATGTTAATAACAATTGGTAATAAAGACATAAAGATACCCACTAGAAAGTTTAAAATTTCAAAACGACAGTAAAATAAAGTTCAAGTATATTATTTTCATTATTTGTTCAATACTGATGCCATCAATTTTTATTTTACATCTAGTTGGTTCTTTGCTGACTACTATTGTTTTAGTTTTCTGAGATGAAATTGTCATAATAAATTCATAATGCCAGGTATTTTATTTCCATTACCTATGTGGTTATTCCATTCTTTTTTTCTATTTTGTATCCATTCATTTATACACTATACGTTACATTTTCTTTTCGATTTCTCAGAGTATTTCCTGTAATTCTTCTCAGTACTCTCATCTCTGCCGCGTCCATTATTCTTTGCGTTGTGGCTGTGTCGGGTCTTGTTTCTGCTAATGCCATCAATTTCTATTTTATATCTGTGGTCCTTTGCTGACTACTATTGTTTTAGTTTTCTGAGATGAGATTGTCATATTAAATTCTTTTGCTCTTATGTTAAATTTGTAGACCAATCTTTGCAGACTATCTTCATCTTGGGCTATTAATATTGCGTCATCTGCGTAACGGAGTATTTTAATTTCTTTGTTTCCCATTCTGTATCCTCTTCTTTTGTTAACGCTTTTGATGATTTGATCCATGATCAAATTGAAGAGCATGGGGCTTAATCTCAACGAATCCCCTTGTCTTATTCTGCTGCCTATTTCTATAGGTTCTGTAAGTTGTCCCTCTATTCTGACTTCAATTTTGTTGTTTTGGTCGATGTTTTCGATAGTTTTTATAATATTTAGGAGAGCTTCTCTATTATACAGAAGATGGATTACATCTTTCAGTCTTACTCTGTCAAACGCTTTCTTTAGGTCAATCAGACACAGAAATGCTAGTCTATTATACTTCAGTGATTTCTCAGTAATTTGCTTTATAACGAATTTTGCATCTGTACACGATCTACCACTTAAAAAGCCCGGTTGTTCATCTGCTAAACTTATATTGTGATTAATTAGCACTTGTAAAATTTTAGTTGTAAGTTTTAGCGTAGTATTTAACAAGTTTATACCTCTGTAGTTTTTTGTCTGTTTTTATCTCCTTTTTTATATAGTAGAGTTAGTTCGCTCCTTCTCCATTCTTCCGGCATTTGATTGTGTTTTATAATTTTATTAATTAATATTGTTAATTGTTCTGTCATTGCTGCTCCACAATATTTCAGTATTCGTTTGGTATCTCGTCTTGACCTGCTGCTTTTCTGTTCCTCAGGTTTTCAAGTATTTTCCGAACTTCCTGTACATTTATATTAAGTTCTTTATATGTTGTAATTTCTGATGTTTCCGGTTCTAGCGTCGTTTGTTCTTCTCCTGTTTATAGCTTTTTTAGGTAGTCAATCCACGTATCATTTTCTATGTATTTTAGTTCTATTAGTTACTTTACCTCCGTTCTTTGACGTCTGATGAAGCGCTATATTTCCTTTTGCAGACGAGAAAAATTATGTTCCATTTCTTTCGAAAAACGTTCCCAGTGACCATTTTTTATTTTTCTTATAAGTGCATGTGTTTCGTTTCTAATTGTCTTGTAATTATGTTATGCCTCTTGTGTTTTGGTTGACATGTATTTCAGGTAAGCTTTTTTGTTTTCTTTACATTTTTCCTTCACTTTACTTATATTTCTTTTAACGAGAACTTTCTTGGCCGAGGCTAAGATATTAGACTTAAGTATTGTTCAGCTTTCTTTGACTCCATCACTTTCTGTGATATATGTATTTCTGTTTTTTTTTCGGTTCTTCTTTTCTGGAATAGGTATCTTGTCGAGTCATCCTGTAAGCTTTCGACTTTTATCTTTGTGGTGTATTTCGGTGTTTTGTTATCACATATATGTGTTTTCATTCGGCACAATACCAATTTGTGATCGCTTCCTATTTCTGCTGATTTTAGTGCTCTCTATTTAACAGAATATAGTCTATAATAGATCTTTGTCCTCTACTGTTTTCAAAAATAATGTATTTGTATTGTTTTTTGTGAGGGAATAATGTATTATTATTACGTATCTGGTTTTTGCTGCAGAGGTCCGTTAGAAGGTTTCCGTTTTCATTTCTGATATTTTCGTTATATCGCTGTTTTATCGCTGGAACTAAATCATTGCCAACACGGGCGTTAAAATCACCCATAATGATTATATATTTATCATTTGGGGTCTCGTTTATTACAGTCTGAAGGTGTTCCTAGAAGTTTTTCCTTGTGGTGGTATCTTTGTTGTTCTCTGGAAGTGAATTGCTACCACATTTAGAGGTTTAACATCCAGTATAATTTTTACACTTACTATTTTTATACTTGGTGTAAAAAATTTTTGTGTACTAACAGAGCGACTCCTTCTTTGGCTCTGGTTTCTTTGGCAACGCCACTGTAAATCATGAGATGGTCATCTATAATAATTTGACCCTTTTCCTTTTTTCTTTGTATCTTTTAACGCACACATGTCTATATTTTTTTTTCTACAAGCTCTTTTGTAATTTTCTGCTCTCTTGTAGAGACTTCACGTTCAAAGCACCGATGCGAAGTGTATTTCTCGTTTACCACAAATTCGTTGTCCTCTTTCTCCCGTTAGTTGTCGTAATGAAATCATTCCTGTCCCGAGGCATAATTCTGTTTCTATGAGCTGTATGGTTTTAAAGTCTATCAGTAGGGTGCTAAACTGGCTGTAGACCCCCTCCTCCTTTATTTGGGCTTGGAACCGGCAACAGTTCTGTCGAGCTACTCGATCTACCCAAAAAAACTGCAGGCGGATTTGAGATATGTTACTTAAGGATGTACTTAATCTCTATTAATTCTTTGATCTGTTTTTTATTCTCTTTCAGATCTATTTTATATTAGGTAAATTCTTATTTCATTCCTTAGGTAAATTCTTATTTCAAACCCTCCGGCGCACTTTCAGGTCTACCTATTATATAAGTATTTTAGTTTTTTTTTTTTCATTTTACTTTTACCTCTTTTTTTACTTACTTTACTTTCCGTGTCCGGAATACCAACAGCTTTAAATTTTGTATTTCCAATGGTTGGCTACATAAATGGCCCTGTCATTCGCTAAAAATAAATCTTCTTCTGTGTAGGTCTCTCTCATCTCTGTGCATGCTAGTAGATTTTTTGTGGTAACAAACTTTATAATCTTACCGAAGGGGCTTCTAATTTCAGAAACTGTTACACGATTACTCTATTTGATATACGTACATTTATGTACTAAATGTTTTAGTGCCAATGCATTTTAATAAAAAATACTAATTAATAAAAACGGAAATTTTCGCTTTTCCAAGTTTATAATACACACTTTCTTATGTTTGAAAATATATAAAAGTAATATAAATTACCGCCTTGCTTATTAAAACTAAAAAGTAAAATAAAGGTATATGGCGGTTAACAATTTATATTTAACTACATAAATTAGCCAAATAGTCCTTAAATTCCTCTATGATTAAATTGATGGATATTTAAATAAATTTCAAGTTCCAGAATGTATCTGCTGTAAAATTTGAAAATCTACTACTAATATAATTATTGGCAACATCGCAGGAGTTTAGAAGTATATGCAATATCGTAAATACGGATCCCAAAAATGGTTTATCCTTTTGTGGAGTCCACTTAATCCTACGTGTTGGTCGGAGTCTACATAAAGCGCTACTTAGATAATAAAATACACGGTGTATATTCTACTGGAGTTAGTATAATACCGTTTTAGAACGGAGCTTACATTAACCGCTAGATGTATATATATATATATATATATATATATATATATATATATATATATATATATATATATATATATATATATATATATATATGTGTGTATGTATAATTTTAGATTTTTTACGTCAGTTTTAGTTTTAAAACCAATATTGAATAAACCAACCTATAATCTACCAGAATAACTGCAAGACTTTCTGAAACAATGATTTTTAGTATTTTTTCATGATTTATGAAATTTACTGTTTTTATAAAATTATGATCTTCAACTTTGAATTTCATTTTAAATATAATAAAAAGATCTTTTTTCAATATTTTTTTTTCTATTTAGTTATTAGTATGGTAATGACTGTACCTAATTGTCTTTATATAAAACTAATTTGTTTTTAAAAAGTGTCAAAAGTATAGCTTTCTAATACTTGTTCCCAGAATGGGAACGTTGGCATGTTTTAGTAGGGAAATCCGGTAACAATGAAGAAACTTCTCCTTCCCGCTCAAAGTGTTCGTAACGTATTACCGATAACAAATTGTAGTTGGTTCGTTCTATCAGTGTAGTGTTGTAGTGTTTGCTCAGCATAATTTACGAAACATTTTAAAATTAGAATATTTAGTTAGCTTATTTTCCAATTTTACCATGGACCCAAAAACGTTTTACGGGTAAGTTATACTTTTTATTTTAGCGTATTCTTGTTAGCATCTTCTGTACAGTTACATATAATACATAACATTATATGTTTCATTGTGTAAGCTACTTATCACTCAAAATTAGCACTCAAATTTGCTAAGCAATAAGAGTCTTCAATGTAACCAGATGTAGAAATAATTTTACTTGTTTATTTTTTATCATTTGTACAAAAACACGTTTATTTTGTTTTTCAGTGACTCTTTTAGAAGATATAGATTTCTGAGTGAGGCTATTGATTCATTGGCTTCTTCCTCATAAGGAACAGCTGACATAGTTCTTCTGCCACCTGATTCTGGAGACAAAGCCAATGAAAGCGACGAGGATGGGGAAATGATGAACTACTATTAGACAATCCAGGTCTACCCAAGGAAGTTTCTGGAGAAGTAGAGGTGCACGAATCAGATAATGACTCTTTCAGTAACACAGAAGAACCAGGACCTTCCAAAGCAAAACGAACTGGTAAGATTTTTCTAATAAAGAAATTACATGGAAAAAGCAAGAGAGTGTACATATTCAGACTCCATCAGTCGCGCCTAGAAAAGTAGGAGAGGAGCACCTTGGAAAGTCACCTTTTGAAATCTTTGGCCTGTTTTTTACACCGGATATTATGGAATTTATCTTAGAACAGACATTATTGTACGCTCATCTAGAAAAGAATAATCCATCCTTTCAAATTACTGATCAAGAACTGAGTCAATTTCATGGATTATTGCTACTCAGTGGCTATTACTCTCTTCCTAGCGAGAACGATTACTGGTCTACGGCAGAAGATCTATCTGCTCCATTATTTGGAAAAACTATGAGCAGAGAAACATTTCGCTCTATCAAAAAATACTTACATACATGCGACAATCAGAACCTCACTCCGTCTAAAGTAGCTAAGGTCCAACCTTTGTATGACAAGCTTCTAGCGCAATTTCAACAATTTGGATTATTTCACGAATTATTAAACATAGATGAAGAAATGGTTCCATATCATGGACACCATTCTGCAAAAATGTTTATAAAAAATAAACCTATAAGATTCGGGTTCAAGTTATGGATGCTTTGTGGAGTAGACGGTTATCCATACAATGCTCAAATATATTGTGGGAAATCAGAAAATTGTTCAGCGCCACTGGGAACGCGTGTTGTTAATGACCTCCTTGCCATTGTTCAAAATCCTCAACAACATTTAGTGTTCTTTGATAAGTCACAAATTATTGACAGATTTGGCAAAGCAAGGATTCCGAGCTTGTGGAACAATTCGCTAGAACCGTACAGCTAATTGTCCGCTAATGAGCTCAAAGGAGATGAAAAAAAAAACAACGTGGTTTTTACGACTTTCGTTCAGACGGAACAGTCATTTGTGTCAAGTGGAATGATAACTCTGTCGTTACAGTCGCAAGTAATCATTTCACAGTCAAACCAGTCCACACAGCGAAACGAAGGGTGAAACATGAAAGTAGGAAAGATGTGCCTCAGCCGGACCTAATAAGAAAATATAACGAAGGAATGGGGAAGTTGATCTTCTGGATCGAATGTTGAGCACCTACCGGCCCAGATTGCGGTCAAAAAAATGGTGGTGGAATCTGTTTTCTAATGCCTTGAATATGGCAGTCGTTGCTTCTTTCAGATTCTATCAACACTTACATCCAATTAATTACTATTTAACTGGGAATAAGCCTTAATAAGAATAATAACCTTTAATTGTGGCTTATTCCCAGTTAAATAGTAATTAATTTAAAATGCCACAAGAAAATAGCTTCAGAACAATACTTACATCCAAAGGAAAACATTTCTCATCTAACTTTTTGTCGACAAGTGACACTAGCTCTTCTGAAGGCAGAAATAGTGCCTCGACAAAGATTGGGTGGGCCGACGGCGTCCGTTATCCAGGACATCAGGTATGACGGAGTCAATCATATACTGTTAACCGATACTCAAGGTAGATGTATTGTTTGCCAAAAAAATACGCGCCTGCGTTGTAGAAAATGTGAGAAGAGGATTAATAAGCTGTGCTTCATTACGTACCATAGCGAATAATGATTTCTATGTACCAAATTAAAAATAAACGTTCTTATAACAAACATGTCAAAAAATTGATTTTTTTTACTCTTGAAACATGCCAACGTTCCCATTTTGGGAACATATAATAAAAATGAAATGTGTGATTTTTTTTATATAAAACCAAAATATTATCCATACATAGACCTCCAATGATACCATATCTCAATTGCAAGTCAAAATTTTAATCCTATCTAGTAGCGGCATTTAAAAGGTTAATCGTTCAACATATTCTTACACAGTGCGTCAAATACGTGCAAAAATAAACTCTATACAAGGTCTTCCAAATGTTATCCTAAGCAAATTTGAAGTTTTTAATGTATTAGATTTCCTTCGAGAAACGAAGTTTTATTACAAAATTTAGTGTATTTTTTTTATTACTTTCTCTTTCACATATTCTCTTTATTGTTACTGTGTAAAATGTATAGTAACCAAATTTTATAGTTGAGACACAATAAACTCAATAAAAAAATCCTTATATTTCGTTATTAACAGTCTTATCCAGGTGGGCCTTTTGTCCTGTAACTGATGGGAATAATCTGGTGGTCATTGTGTGACTGTTAATAACATTGAGAGCTCTTCTTGATAGGTCAATTTTGTAGTTTTGTATCAGTTTCGTTTTCCTCTTTACAGATTGGAAATATGTTATTTTTTAAGTGTGCATTTATTTTATTTGGTCTTTATTTTCCTATTTTTTATTTTATCATAAGTTTTTTTAAGTATTACTTTTATTACCTACAATTTGTTATTACTATACATTTATTACCATAAATATACTTCTTATTATACTACTTAAATAGTTAGTAGTATTAAAATTGTTGTTTTAAGTTTAAGTATCAAATTTTTAGTCAAAATAAAAAAATATTAAGTTTTTGGCACTTAGCCTACTCTTGATGTCAAATCAATATTTTATTCTGTGCTACTAAACTTTATAAATTCTGTATAAATTTTCAATCCATTACAATCCATCACGAAGATGAATCCTTTGATGGCTCCCTAAAAACTAACCACTTTGGCGTGTCGGACGCCCATGTAGGAAACGAACATGGCTCTTTGAGCAGAAAGATTAGTGGAGATGTTCCCTACCTCGGGCGGATAAGGATTGGTAGCAGGAAATTGGGGATTATTGATGTAGATAGATACACGTGTTTAAAAATTGTGGCACTGGATTTTTTCCGAAAATTCCACTTCCACTGTAAGTAAGATCCGGAATTCCGTTATCCAGATCAACACCGAGGGCGACTGAATAAACTTTGTAACTCTAGTGATTAGTTGAATTAGATAAAATGCAGATGGAAGTTTGTGGAGAGCGAATTGTGTTTATAAGAGATTTACTGGAAAATTACTTTAATGTTGTTTTAAAGTTAAAAAAACCGATTTATGAGCTGTTTATGTAGTGCATGAGTCACACAGCTCTTTAAACCGGACTGAACGAGTGAAGTGCTGTAATTTTTGTTATAATCGCTCTACTCTTGGTGTTGTAACCGAATTAAAGTGAGATTACATTGTTTAAATTAGTCGGTATGCTTTTGGATACATAACTATAAATGTACTTATCTGATACTTCTATTTGTTGTATGATAAAACTATCAGAACACTCGTTAGTAAATAGGCTGCAAGTGAACGGCCGCAAAATCTGCGATACGGCAGATTCTCCATAAGAATTAGCGTCGGCGCCTTCACCATAATCTAAGGTTCATTTTCGAACATGCAATTTTAGATTCCCCATGTCTCTAATAACATCTTTATCAACCTCTGTTTTGCCTTTAAAGATTCTTAGAAGGCACAGATTAAAGCATAAATCCGAATTTGGTTTCGAAAAATTAGTTTACGGATTTATTATCAGATATTATTTGCGTCCATACGAAGCCATGTTAGAGTTGCTTCCCAAGTAGGGATGGGAAAAACCTACCGGTTTTAACCGAAAACCGGTTTTTTTTACATCGCAATAACCGGTTTTATCGGTTGTTTTTTTTTTGTCCCGGTTATAACCGGTTTTTTATTTTTAAAGTAAAAGGTTTTTACGGTGATTAGGATTAGGTTAGGCATTATTTTGGATCCCAATCATAATTATTATTCTCAAGTAATTATTCCAAACAAAACCATAATTCAAATTTTATTTTATTTTATAAATACAGAAGCAAACTGAAAGTGCAAACTCACATCAGCCAGAAACAATTTTTTTATAATATTTCGTTGAAAAGGTATTTGTAATCATAATATTTACATAAGAAGTGATCTGGTACATCATCTATTTTTCACACTTCACTCTTGACATTGAAAGTGAGTGAATGTAATGTTCTGATTATGAATATCGAATTAGGTACCGATTACGAGTACGAATCTCCAAGGATTTCCCTACGTTTTCAAAACGATACACTCATACAGGAAGTATTAAATGAGTTAAAATGTACCTATTATACAAATATACAAACGTGTTAAAAGTAATACATGATAAATTTTTTTTGATGGTAGTAAAAATAAAAGATGAATTGCATTATCCAATTTATTTTTAAGTAAAATATTTATGTTGATATTATTTTTTTTTTAATCCCATTTGAAAGAATTTGGGAATTTTTGTGGAAAAAGTTTAAATGGTTGGGGTAACAGGAAACAGGGAAACAGGAGAGAATCTCTCTCCTGTTGCCGACTAGAATGTAGCTTCGACTATTTTTTAAATAATTTTAAATTGTTTGTCCTTGTCTAGTGTAGTGTTGTCATCGAATTCCATAGTCTGTGGACTTGTACGCATTTCGATGCGCATCGCCCCGCTTCGAATTATCCCATTGGCTCTTGACCTGGAAATCCCTATTTATCGCTCGAACAGCGCATATAAATATTGGCGATTTTCAGGTCAGCCAGAGCAGTCCCTCACGGGCTCTCCGAGAGCTTAGTGCTCTCGGGGCTCTGCTTCCTGCATTTATTTTCCATACTCTGTAGCTGAGAATTGTTTCAACTTAACTTGGTGTTTTATTTCGACGAAGAAATTGTCATGTAAGAAATATCTTGCCTTTTTCAAGGCAAGACACTGAAGATAAATATTTTCCAAGTCCATAACCCGAAAATGGACTTAAGTAGAGGAGCTCTCAACAGTATATTCGGAGCCCTCTACAGAGCACCCGGGGATATCAGAAGGTGGTTAGACCCTTATTTGTTTCCCGAGGTGACATGACGCCCGACAACGTGGTTAAAATCCGAACCCACGACCCAGCTCGAATTCACAGAAGGCAACACACCATTGACTTCAACATAGGTTGAAGTCAAGAGAAGAATGGGGAGAACCATGTAGTGTTAGAAATCAATACTCTAACACTCCGACATCGAGGCCTTCTGCAGACCTGACGACTTCGACGTGCAGACACCTTTGACGAGCCAGACTTATTCCAAGTTAGAAGCCCCAGATGCCGATGGAAGTCCCGGAGTAGACCCAGTCATCGCCCCCCTACCGAAAGTGATTGGACGACCACGTAGGCTTCGGCACACTGGTACTCTACGAAACCCCGTCGGATATGGCAGATGGGATCCGGACGACCGAGAAGAGGACGAGCCCGTTGGAGGAGTTGACACACCGACCGAGGATGGACCTGTAGGAGCTTAAGATGCCGTCATCACCACCGATCTCCCCCTGTAAGTAGTGCAGTGTTTACTTGTATTTTATGCATATTTTCTTGTGTATTTTCACATTTGTATTTTTTAATCAATAAATATTTTTCCCAGCCGCAGAGTCTCCCGCTTTCAGAGGAGGGGGGACGGCATGACAGTGTTATGGACAATTTTATGTTTAATTTTATGTTTACGACATTCTGCGATTGTTGGATAGCCCAAATTTGATAAAATTCCCTTGAAGATGCTCTAGGAGGCGAAAGTACTTGGGCAAGATTTAATTAATAAAACTGTGCTCGATATCTCCCTTTCATTTTATCAAAGTTCATTTATTTGAGCATTCGAAAGCATTATTATGCATTATTGAGCATTCGAAGTAGCGCAAACTAAAGTGCATTGTAAATGTAACTTTGTAACCTATTGGATTAAAAATACCGAAAACCGGTTTTTGGAAAAACCGGTTTTTTTGGCCGGTTATAACCGCCAGGTTAAACCGTAAGCAAAAAAAAACCGGTATAACCGAAAACCGGTGTTTTGTCAAAAACCGCCATCCCTATTCCCAAGACAGGAAAGATTTGTTTTCACGTTCAGAGCGTCTGTGAATAGTCGTCTCTGATGATCCCTATTATGGTGAAATACGTATAAGCGGATATATAGACGCACTATACGTGAAATCAAATCTTAACTGTTTTTTCCTATTATATATATATATATATATATATATATATATATATATATATATATATATATATTTCTTATCGTTTTACTTATATCTGGAATCGCTACTTTTACAGTTATTTTCATATTGTCTTATCAAGATACCTCTATATAGAATAATAAAAAATATCTGCCAAAACATGATACATCGATAAAGTCATTGTTCAGAGTAGAATTTAATCATACCTTAATTTAAAGAACATGCAATGTATATACAAAAATTTCATTTATATGTAATAAAAATTTAGAGACCAAAATTAAAAAAAATTGTAATGAAATTCCAAACTTTTATTTTTAATCTCCTAAATGGCTAATAATATATTTTGGCATAATAACCATGTTATTTTAAGTACCTCGAATGTAAATCATTGTTTATTGAAAATATTGAATAATTTGTCCGACAATGACAGATCGAGTTTTCAATGATTTTGATTTAAATTTATACGCATTTAGCATAAGAATACATTTCCATCGAAATCTGCATGGGACTGACAGATTGACTCGTATGAGATTTAACGTAGAATGCTTGTACATGGAAATTTCGGAATTTATCTCTTCCCAACAAATAATTTTAATAGGGATTTATGTTATGGTAAAGCTTTATAAAGAGTTTACACGTTGACGAATTTAGCACGACAACAAATTTATAGGAAGTGTAGTACAAATATACAAATCGTTGTCATATACAGGGTGGTGCTTATTTAATTGTATTTATATATTTAGTTGATTTTTCACAACATTATAGGATTATGATTTTTTGTTTTCTCTTAGCTCAATATACATAAGTTAATTTGAAAATTTTTTCATTTAAGAATTTTAGGATGTTCATCTATTCTTATGTTATTATTGTTTAAATAACTTTTAAGAGTCAAAACTTAATAGAAACTGATCAAATTCTTACTTTCTTATAGGGAATCTTATTAAAAAATATATTTAAATGATAAAAATACTACCAGTGGAAGTATCTTCGGCCTGGCGAAAAAACTTGGATAAGTCATTTTAGGAAACTTTAAAACGCCTTCAAAGTGTTTGTATTTAAAATATTGTATCTCATTTAAAATAATTACTAAACGGTAAACAAATTAATGAAGACTATTTCTAATTACTTCTTCTTTTTACAAAATGCTGTCTATCATAGTATTGCAAAAGAATTTTTCACAATTATATCAACAACCTTTAAAATATATTTTCTGCATTAAATACATTCTTTAGTTTTCCGTTATTATTAAATTGTAGTATTGTAAACAAATGAGGAGTCAGGGGAAAAACAAGTCCACAAAAACAGTTTTCATGAAAATCAAAAACCTCTCAGTTCCATTAAGAACCGTTGATCAACTAGAGGCACAAGTAGCATTCATCATCATCCAGCCCCATTTTTACATCCATTGTTGGATATAGGCATCCTCCAAACGTCTCCAGTTCTCTCTATCTCTAGCTGCTGCAATCCAGTTTGTTTCTATTCTCCTTAGGTCGTCGGTCCATCGAGTGGGTGGTCTGCCTCGACTTCGCTTGTCGGCTCTTGGTCTCCACTCCAATAATCTCTTCGTCCATCTTCCGTCTTTCATTCTAGCAGCATGTCCAGCCCACCTCCACTTTTGTTTATTGATTCGCAGTATAATATCGTCTACGCCAGTTCGTCGGCGTATCTCCTCATTTCTCACGCGATCTTTCAAGGTCAGGCCCAGCATTGATCTCTCCATTCGCCTTTGTGTTACCCTCAGTTTCTCGGCAGTAGCTTTCGTTAAAGTTAGGGTCTCTGCTCCGTAGGTCAAGACTGGTAAGATGCATTGGTTAAATGCCTTCCTTTTCAGGTGAATTGGGGTATTTGTTTTAAAAATGTCTCTCATCCTTCCATATGCCGCCCATCCCAACGTGATTTGTCTATTTAGCTCGCAGGTTTGGTTGTCTCTGGTTATTCTAATTTCATGACCCAAGTATGTGTATTTATCGATTAATTCTACCTTGTTGTTATTGATCTGTATCTCTTCGCTGGGAACCATATTGATCATCATTTTGGTTTTCTCGAAATTTATCTCCAGCCCAGTTTCTTATAGTATGTCATTCAGTTCTTGGAGCATGTCTTTAATCTCTCCCAGATTATCTGACAAAAGCACGATATCGTCCGCAAAACGTAGATGGTTTGATCTTTCTCCATCGATGGATACTCCTTTCTGTTGCCATGTTAATCTTTTAAATGCATACTCAAGAACGGTAATGAACAGCTTTGCTGACATGGTATCACCTTGCCTGACTCCCCTTTTTATCTTTATTTTATTAGTTGCTAAATGTAGACTTATGGTTGTTGTGGCATTTTCATATATATTTTTAACTATATTACAATATCTGTGGTCGACCCTGCAATCTTGTAGTGCTCTTAAGATGGACGGTAGGTCCACTGTATCAAACGCCCTTTTAAAGTCTACAAATATCAATACCAAGGGACGGTTATATTCGTTAGTTTTTTCTATCAGGGTTTTTAGGCAATGCAGGTGATCGTTTGTGCCGTAATTATAGAGTAAGATCCCAGAGCGATCAGACATAACTTATTTTCACACAGATGAAACCTTAGAGTCTGAGTAGCGTCTCATGTGCTTTGAATACCTGCGTATTTATGAAACTGGCTGAGTGACACCTGGACAGATACCAGGTGAGAAAGGTAACTAAAAATAAAAGCTATTTACATAACTGATTTTTATACATATTTTGTTGAATATTATTTTGAAAATACTGTAATAAGTGTCAGACACTTGTCATGGACCAGAACTTTTGTCAGACGCTTTAAAGTTCCACTAAAATTAAATGAACTTTACTTACTTTTACTTGTCTGATTTTTAAATAGAGATGCAAAAATATTTAATCGGATCGAAAACAGTAAGTATTCTTGTTGAATTTTTTACTCTCTGGCTCATGCGCACAGCACTCTCGCGCTCATACTTCTGGTTAACTAATTTTTGTGTTTGAGGGATGTTTGGTCATTTTAATTTGTCTGACTGATTAAATATAACTTTATTATAGTTCCATTAATAACATACTTAAAAATCAGACATGTAAAAGTAAGTAAAGTTCATTTAATTTTAGTGGAACTTTAATGCGTCTGAAAAAAGTTCTGGTCCATGACAAGTGTCTGACACTTATTACAGTATTTTTAAAATAATATTCTACAAAATATGTATAAAAATCAGTTATGTAAATTTAAGTTAAATAGCTCTTATTTTTAGTTACCTTCCTCACCTGGTACCTGCCCAGGTGTCACTCAGCAAGTTTCACAAATACGCAGGTATTCAAAGCACACGAGACGCTACTCAGACTCTAAGGTTTCATCTGTGTGAAAATAAGTTATGTCTGATCGCTCTGGGATCTTGGACTATTAGGGCGGAAACCGGCTTGTTCCCGAGGTTGGTAAAAATCCAGCTTTGTCTCTAATCTGTTCGTTATTATTCGGGTGTATAAATTATAAAGATGGTTAAGGAGAAGTAGCATTACTCAATAAAAATGTAAAACAAGCTGCTTGGAACAACAGCACGAACAGTGTCGAAAGAATAAAGGGAAATAACTACCCGAAAGAAATCAGAGAAATGATAACCAAAAAAAGAAAACTGAGACGCAAGTGGCATCAGTCTAAAGCACCAGTTGACAAAACTAGATTAAATAATGCCACACAAAAATTAAAAAGAGAAATTCAAAAAATTAAAAATAAATCGGTAAGCATCTACCTAAGTAAACTATCAAATGATAGCGCTACTGATTACTTATTGTGGAAGGCTACCATACGATTAAAAAGGTCAATCTTACAGAATCCACCAATTAGAAATACTAATGGTAGCTAGACAAGAAGCAATATACAAAAGTCCAACAGGTTTGCTGACCACCTAAAAATACTTTTCAACCAAACGAAGAACAAGAAATAATTAACTGGGAGCTCCCTGATCAAGATAAAATGGAGATTATCCCTGTAACTACAAAAGAAGTATATTTGGAAATAAAAAAATATATAAATTATAAAAGCTATAATAAAATTAACAGATCTTATAAACGCTTCCTTTAGACTAAGGTATGTACCAAAGATATGGAAGGTGGCAGACATAATGACACTAAAATGTTATAATGACACTAAAACCAGGAAAACCTCAATAAGAAGGTAAAAGAAGTAATAAGTTAGACTTACTCACAATCAATTTAATTTAACTATCCAGACGGCCGGCTTCGCTTTCTGCAATATGCAATATGAGAAAAAAAAACTCATTGTCTCCAAGTAAGAGATGTAGTGCATTCAAGTCCCCCTTTTTTAAATTTAATGTTTGTTTCGTCCCCCTTTTAAGTGTTTTCTGTGTCTTAAATTGTCCTTAATATTTAATTTTAAATACTTGACTTTACAATCATTTGCCATATATAACAATAGAACTTTATCAAAGAAATTTGATAATTACAAGATGAAAGAATTGCACACCCACACCCACACAATTGTACATCTAATCTCATTCATTGTCTTACAACTGTCATCATAAAATAAAATCTCAATAAATAAAACACATCTCATAAATATATCTCTAGAATAAATATAAATAACTTTTAAATAACTCAATGGTATAGAACATTACTTTCATCTAACAAACAATCACATTATACCTATCTCTAATTCATTGGATAAAATCTGTTTCTTCAAGAACTTCCCCGTTTACTGTCAAACAATTACAATAGCAGACTTAAGTTCTCCATTCAACAATACAGGATAGTTTGAACCATGTTCTTTCAACCATCAATTAATAGAGTACCGGTATCATTTATTTAACTTTGTATCGAGAACTGAAGATGCTTTGCATATTGTAGAAAGCGAAAGCGGTCGTCTGGATAGTTAAGTTAATTTGATTGTGAGTAAGTCTAATTTATTATTTCTTTTACCTTTTGAAATGGACTCACACAAGCAACACATTCATAATCTCAATAAGAAGCTCCTTACAGCTATGGGGCTGTACAAAAGAAAGTAACATCCAAATTATACAACGATATCAAAATAAATTATTAAGGAACATCGTAACACGGCCTGTTTTTCTTCTTTTTTTAGCAGCGGTCCCCACATCTACATCACTACAATCGATACCACTACTTTTCATTTTAATCAGTATCTACTGACAACTTTATTAGTGATTAAATAAAATCAACTGGCAAACTAGAACACACCAACAAAGTCGCTACACTAGACTAGAAGAGAATCACAGAAATGCTGCACCCGATCGGACCTGTTGAGACAGAGAGGAGGCGCCTTCGGACCCTGACGGTTATTCCCTCGCAGAAGGGATAGTTCTTCACCAGTACACTGTTTTATTATTTTTACTTCGTACCATTTATAAGTAATATTTATTCATTACTAGAAAACTTCGTCATCTCAATTTCGTCCAAAAGTGGATTTTGATTGTTTTTCCCTCCTCCTCAAATATAGTCTTTAATGTTTCTTTACAGAAACAAGTAAAATTGTTGGCTCATGTGGCAAAACTTAAAATTGTAAATTCCAATGTATGTAAAGTTTGTCAAAAAGAAGCAGATTTAAACCACATTTGTTTTGAATGCACAAAATATATACACCAAACTGACGAATTAATAAAAAAATTAATGAAACATGAAACAGAGTGGAGCCCGATAGGAAGAAGAAAGAGAGGCAGACCCCGAAGATCTTTCAGAGATGAAGTGGACGAAGCAATGAGTAGAAGAAACCTACAGGAAGGAGACTGGCTAAACAGGAAAAATTGGAGAAAGCGGTTGAGTGAAGGAATACAGTGAAAACTGTGGAAATCCTTGTATACAGGGTGGTCCTTAAGTAATTGTACAAAAAGAAACAGTAGATTCTACACTTTAAAATATTACGATTTAAGCCAAATTGCTTTAATAAAATGTTGATACTAAGAAAGATACAGGGTGTTAAAATGCAAAATTAAAATTTTATTTTTCGCTATAACTTTCATGTTTGTAAACATTTATGTATAAAAATTTACAAATGGGTACTTTTAAATATGAGAAACTATAATTTAATGCACACTTTGATGTAACTGATAGAGGGCTCCACTTATGCCACATATGTTGTATAAATTTGCACTTAACTTTTTTACTCTTTAAGTTACCTATATTTGGGATACAAAATATTAAAGATACATTATTTTAACAAAAAAAAGATATACTTGTTAATAACTTCAAAACTCAACAGTTTTCGAGATAATCGCATTTTAAAAATCAGCTGCATAATTCTGATCTAAGGCAATTACTCCAGGCAACGAAGAAAAAATAGACAAAAACATTAATACTTCTGAATTTTGGTATAAATACCTTTGACTAAAGTTAATAGTTAACGAAATATTAAATAAAATAAATATATATCAGCAGGATAATTAATAATAGGATTTGACAAAATAACAGAATAATAGGATTTTACATCAAACATTTTACGTTTTATGTTAAATTAAAGTCATAATCAAAACATTTTGTTTACAAACCAAATTAAGAAATAGTTAAACTAAATAACAAAAATTTTTGTCAAAGTAAGTGTTCAATATGTCCACCATTTTCTTTAATTCATTTGTCAATATATTACATATAAGATCGTCTCATATTAAATAACATCATTGGTTCTAAAGCAACTGCTGCAGTATTTATTTCTTCCCATAGTTGATTGCGAATGTTTATGACACACGTTGTTTTAATGCGCCCCATACACCAAAATCAAGCGGATTAAATTCGAGGCTACGTGGTGGCTATAATGTATAATGGATGAATATATCGATGACATTACTTATTTATATGATTACGTTACAGCTTACGAGTAACTATAATTACATCTCGAACGAATGGACTATTATGATTTACTAACGAACTAATATTATGCTGAACTAAATTGCCTGTGTGTTTACTATATTTATAACAATATGGGTTATTAGTTCAACGATAAATGTTTTTGTAAAAATGCTGAGTCTTTTAGGTTAGATTTGTAGCAAAAATATTATGAAACAGGACACATATGTGTTATTCAATACCTGTGCTCTAGTTTCTATTTGTCTTAATAAAATTGGGTAAACAATTTACGTAATGACCAATAAGTATTCTTTTCGGATGTTTTATGAATTAAATAATTATAACAATATCTCATCACATTCCCAAGGAATGTGACTACCACGACCAATCCAACGTTCAGAAAAGTTGTATTTAAGTATGTTCTAACTGTCTTCTCACTAGAATGTGGTTGTGTACCATCTTGCATAAACCACATATTTTGGGTTTTTAGCATTTTACATTAGAGATAAAGTAATACAACACAATTATAAAAACTTAAGAAGCGATAGCAAAGGGACATTGTAAACATGATGACGGCCAACGTCTGAATACGGACACGGCACCTAAAGAAGAAGATGACATATCTTTTCTCCAATAAGACATTTAGCACATATAACAAAGCATTTTGTGATGTTACATTATCATCTTTGAGTTGTTTTAATAAGAATAAACTATGAATTATGCTTATCTACAGATATTCAGTGCTTTACCGCACAAATATCAAACTAAGAACTATTGTGCAGCCGACTTATAAAATGCATTTATCTTGAAAACGGTTGAATTTTCAGGTTACTAACAAGTATGCCTTTTCTTTGTAAAAATAATGTATCTTTAATATTTTTTAACACAAACAGAGCTAACTTAAAGAGCAAAAAAGTTAAGCGCAAATTTATGTCACACATATTGCATATGTGGCGCCCTCTATTAGTTACATTAAAATAAGTATAAAATTATAATTTATCCTACTCAAAAGCATTTGACTGTAGATTTTGTCCAAAAATATATACAAACGTAAAAGTTATAGCGAAAAATAAAATTTTAAATTTTCACTTTAACACCCTGTATCTTTTTTAATATTAACATTTTATTAAAGCAAGTTGGCTTAAATCGTAATATTTTAAAGTGCAGAATCTACGATTTCTGTTTGTACAATTACTTACGGACCACCCTGTATATATATGAAACATAAAATCCTTCCACCCTATAACATTTGTTACCTTTTGTCATTAAATAAAATTGTATATAAATACCTAACAGAATTTATTTCGAAAAGTAACCTCAATTTGTAAGCTCAGTTAAAATAGTAACTTTTGTTTTATCCCATTTGGTTTAAACCTACTACATGACCCAGTCTAGTTTATGTTTTAATATTTTAAGTACAGTTGTTTCATATGGTCTAATCTAAAATAGTTGATGATGTATGTCCAATTTTATTTAAATAACTAGAAATTTGTCCAAAAATATACCTCATTTAGTTTAAATTTAATTATCTTGCGTAATTTTTGTAACAAATTAACAACCAAAAATCTTACCTTGCATACTCGCTAATAAAACTGATCTCTCTGCCATTATTCTTCCAGCAACCATTATTCTGTCCATTCAAAAGATTATCTAACATCCATTCCGGGCTTTGGTTTAACACCTGCTTTAAAGTATACACCAATAACCGCACAGCACCTTTAACCAAATGTCTATCTACTTTAACCGGTAGTGGTTTAACACTAAGTAGTCCGGGCGGGAGTTGATCCTAAAAAATACCAAGATTAATACAGGTGTTGCGGTTTGGCAATTGTATATAAATAGTAATAAATATCAAATGAAAATTATTCCCAAGTCGCAACTAGTCACCTCATCTAGCGCCGATTAGAAGCTGAAAGTACGAATCAAATTGGAGGAATACACAATAATTGCTTAAGAAAAGTAACATTGGCGCTAATAGTCTCCTCTATCTATATTTTCGATATGTAGTCACCCGGAGATTAACTCAAATCAAGTAAAGGCTATAGCGGGATAAGATGGTCGAAATTGCACCATGCTCGATTCAGTTTTGGGTCTGGCAATTCGAAAGCACATAACTAAAAACCCACTTAGGGTTAAAAAAAGATATTTTTTAAAAAAAGATTTTTTTTAGACGCTGTATTTCTGCAAACAATCTGAAAAAAATTCATGAAAGCGTATTTTAATAATACAAAACTGCCTGATTTTTTTGAGATTTTTAGCTTAAAAATTGAGCCCAGGAAAAATATTTGAAATTTTCAGTGATATTTTAGGTTATGTCGGAAATTTTTAGCCAAAATAAAACAATGGTTTTTATGGGTTTTTTCCCGTTCTTTCGAATGGCATAGGTATTATTTTCATTTTCAACGTGGAAAATGCCTAAAAATCGAAAAAACTGCTTTGGCATTTTTCTGAAGTTTTTGACTCATAACCTCAACAACATACACCTAAGTTAATAATAATTCATATTTTTATATGTATTCTTACCTTTACAATCAAAATAAGCTATTAAAACTATTTTTTTTTTTTTCAGTATGCTCCAAAAACCGAACAACCCCGTTTTTTCGACGTTGTTTTTAAGCTTTCACTATAAAACCTCTAAATTCAGTGTCCAATTGAATGGTAATTTATATTTTTACATGTATCTTTCCCCCTACAATCAAAATTAGCTATTAAAAGCATTTAGTGTTTTATCTCACAAGATTTCCAAAAACCGAAAAACCTCGTTCTCTCCATGTTTTTACTACATAACCTCAAAAGACTCTGAAAAATGAATCGTGAATTAGAATGCACTTGTACACTCAAAAGTTGTGGAATTTTAAGCTAGCGAATATATCTATATACGTGATATTATATCACAATGTACATGCATTTATACACAGGCGCATATCTATATAGTTCCATGACTTTTGAGATCTTTGTTATATACATTCATAAGCTCGTACTACGCTCGTCCATGCCCTACTCTTCCGCTTAGATACAAGAGCATTATACCCATGCTTATATCATTATTCTTTTATTTTATATTTTATATTTACTTAACTGTTCTGGCGTTCATGTCTTAGCCCTACATCCCGCATATCCAGGGAGCCTGATTGTAACAGAAAACATGGCGTTGATAGTTGCGCCGCACGGTAGTTGATATTACGCAGCGCACCTACCAAATTTATAAATGTTACATTGAGTATAAGCCAGAATCTATTGGCTACAATGCAATTTTACGTCACTCGTCCGATTGTACTAATGGATTGAGAACTGTTGGATCCTGCTCACATGTTGCTGCTATTATATTATTTAAGCAATGCTAGTTACAAATCGGACATTATTAGACCAGCTTAATTTCTTTCAGAAATATTTGGTGAAACGGAGATTGATCCGGTAATCGACGAGGATAGTGAGGAAGATTAACCACCACTTTAATAAATCAATTTTATTTGTAAACAGGCAAAGAATAAAAAATAAAACTTCACCAAATTTACTCTACATTTTATTAGTAATAATAAAAAATTTGTCTAATCATCAGAAAATTTTGAAGTACAGGAGAAAAAATAAATAAATAAATAAAACGGAAAATTCTAAAAAAATAATGATAAGAAAAGTAAACTGAAATATAAAAATAGTCCTAATAACAAGTGTTTCCACCTCTACTACGTATAACAGCCTCACATCGTTGGCCCATACTTAAAATTAATTGTGGTATTTCATGTTGGTCTAGTTCTCTCCAAATCTGGATCAGCCTCTCTCCCACTTCCTGTTGTTTGGTTGGATGGGTGCCGCTCTTAATCACCTACCAAGGATATCCTAGAGATTTTCAATCGGATTTAAATCCGAACTATGTGCTGGCCATTCCATAGTGTTAATTTCTACCTCTTCTAGATAATTTCTGACGATCTGTGCAGCGTGAGGTCTGGCATTATCTTGCATTAGTAAGAAATTTTCACCGATATAAGAAGCGAGTGGTACTACATGTTGCTCCAGGATCTCCAATATATACCTTTCAGCTGTAACAGTTCCATTTTGTATGACCACTAGGTCTGGTCCGTACGTGCGGTCAAAGAAATACCACCTCACGCTATAACGGATCCTCCACCAAAAAATGTGCTGTGTGAGAAGTTGTACTGAGCATATCGTTCGTTGGGTCGTCGCAACACACGAACACGTCTCTCGTTATTGTACAAACAAAATCGGGATTCATCAGTAAATAGCACTCGTTCCCAGTCAGCCTCTAACCAATTAACGTGTTCGCTGGCAAAACGTAGTCTCCACCTTCGATTCTCTGCCGTTAATAGAGGACCTCGGGCGGCAATCCTAGGTGTTAAGTTGTATTCCCTAAGTTACTGGCGAACAGTTTCAGTACTGATTTGTATAGCATGCACGTCTCGAAGCTGAATTTGTAGACTTCGATGTATTACAAAACGTTGACAAATAGCAGAAATTCTTAAAAATCGATCTTGAATAGGGGTAGTTACCCGGTTTCAGCCTTGCCTTGGTCTGCGAGTATGATCCCTGTTTTGAGGAGTCTTTCTAACACCCGTGAGACGGATGTGTGGGACACATTAAACCGACAACCAATTCTTCGGTAACTCCAACCTTCTTCCGACAGTATCACTGCTTGGGCACATTCATCTTGGGTTAAATTACGCTTCATAATAAACACAATTAACAATAATCAACAATTAAACAGTAGCCAAATAAAATTCGTGAACACTTGAAAATTAGTATATTTATAGAATTAGTACATTTTTTGCTTATTTTTGTTTTGTTGCAAAAAAAACTATAGCGATAAAACACAATCAATAAATATAGAGTGTACGAATAGCATATACAAGGGGCTTGCAAAATATAACTTTATAATGAAAATTTTTATTAACGCTAATAAAATATTTTAATATTTCAAAGTGGTGCGTTAATTTCTTGGAGAAGTGTATAAAAATATGAATTATAATTTAGGTGTATGTTGTTGAGGTTATGAGTCAAAAACTCAGAAAAATGCCAAAAAAGCAGTTTTTTCGATTTTTAGGCATTTTCCACGTTGAAAATGTTCCATGTTTAAAACATTGTTTTAAAGTTGGCCAAAAATTTCCGACATAACCTAAAATATCACTGAAAATTTCAAATATTTCTTGGCAGTTTAAAAAAAATTTCTTGGCAAAAAAATTAGGCAGTTTTGTATTATTAAAATATGCTTTCATGAATTTTTTTAGATTTTTTGCAGAAATACAGCGCCAAAAAAAAAAGTCTTTTTTTAAAAAACACTTTTTTCCTATAGCGGACCCCCATAGACACCTAGGGACTTGAAAATTTAACTGAGTGAGTTTTTAATTATGTCCTTTCGAATGGCCAGACCCAAAATTAAATCGAGCATGGTGCAATTTTGACCATCTTATCCCGCTATAGCCTTTACTTGTATAACGCTCTTGTACACATTATTTGTTACAAATTTATATTGCATGTACTGAAATATATTTATTCGTTTGTCGCGTACTGGACATTTTAAACGTCTAAGAACATTTAACGTTTTGTTAGACATTTATATTATCCTATATCCAGACATATACAAGACTTTCAAGATGAAATAGAAGATGTAGATCAAGTAAATGATGACATAAAGAAAGCTCTAAAAGAAACGGAAAAGGAGTGCCGCCCGACCGTTCGGACTCATAAAGAAAAACTAAGCCAAAGTACCAAAGAGCTAAAGGTGAAAGAAGACAGCTGACGAAAAAAATACGGCTCCAACTATACAACGATGAAGAAATTAAATAGAGATAATCCGAGAGACCGGTGGATAATAAGATATCCACCGGTCAATCCGAAATGACGTAAAAGAAATAATACAAGAGAAATAACTTCAATAATTTAAGAAAAAAAGTTTTGAGGCAAAATAAAAACAACATGGCAACAAAAATATGTAAAAAACAAAAAATAAAGATAGCAAATATTTACTGATAGAACCAAAATCCTTGAGGTTGTCGAGTTCTTTTATCTCGAAATGTATTATCTTATGTTTGTATTTATTATCACCAATTCTATTTCATGTATCTTTATTATTAATTGTATTAATTATTTGTATGTATACAGTATGATGCAAATGTATGGAATAAATTCATTATTTCAGAAAGAGACGACTTTTAAAAAAAATCTTAAACAACGTTAATTTTAATTTTTGAGTGACCATCAACTGACATAATATGTGTTGTACATTACGTCATCCGTTTCGACGTAATGACGTAATCGACGATTTTTTTAAATACAAACCGAGGGCACGCGACAGCTCATTTAAAAGGTCTCCCTATCGTCATTGCAACGATGTTATCACTTGGATATTTATTTCTACAGGGTTCACTAAAATTATGAACTTTGTCAAGTAACATGGAATTGCAATAAATATTCATTCACTGAACAAAAATACACTAAGGAAAGCCACTGGGAATAAAACAAAATATGGTTTTTAATTACTCAATTACTCAATCAACAGTGAGTAAAATTGAGAAAAAAAATTAGAGAAACGGGCCATGTTAAAGATCTTCCCAGAAGTGGTAAAAAATCAATATCCGAAGCCAAGAAATTGGACGTTGTACTGGCGTTTCAACACAATCCCCATACCAGTTCTAGGCAGGTCCCACTGGATAATAATGTCCACCAATCAACTGTTGTAAGAGTGCTAAAAAAGAGAAGTGGCATCCATAGAAAGTACATCTGGTCCAGGAGCTATTAGAAGATGACTTTAATAGAAGTATCGAATTCTGCGAAACCATTATGGAAAAATGTAACAGAGGTCAGGGTTTCATACAAAAGGTACTTTTTTCTGATAAATCGTCTTTTATGCTGAACGGTCACGTAAATCGCCAGACATATCGATACTGGGCAAGTGAAAATCCACATTGGATGGAAGAGTATAGGACACAATATCCCGACAAGGTGAATGTTTGAGACGGCATTATAACAATCGAATTGTATGGCCATATTTTTTTTAGGAGAATTTAACTGCCCCTCGTTATCAAGAATTTCTTCAGGACTATCTGTTGCCACAGCTGAATCAGCTATTTCCAAATAGAAATAATTTGTGGTACCAACATGACGGGACTCCCCCACACTACGGCGTTGAGGTACGAAATTATCTTAATAACGTTTTCCCAGGTAGGTGGATAGGTAGAAGGGGGTCCATTTAATGGCCACCGAGGGCTCCAGATTTTACTCCGTTAGACTTTTATTTGTGGGAATATTTAAAGAGCAGACGGTATCAAAATCGACCGAATAATGTAGAAGAGTTAAAGGAGCGCGTGGCCTCGGTTAATATTTAAAAAAATCGTCGATTACGTCATTACGCCGACAATGATGACGTAATGTCTAACACATATATAGCATGGCAATTTAAAAATTAAAATAGACGTGTTTTAGGATTTTTTTTAAAAGTCGTCTGTTTCTGAAATAATGAATTTATTCCATACATTTGCATCATACTGTATGTATTGCAGATACTAATTTCATTATTAATTAAATATGTATTTAATTACTGATTTTATTTTTGAATTGCCTACGTTAATTTTTAAATTGTTTCCAATATAATTCATATACTTGTCTTATTGCATTTTGTATACCATTAGTTGTTATCAAACGCAATCAAAGCAATCGATTTTTCAAAAAATGTATATCAAAATTTTCCATCAATGTTAGGAATTGAGTGTATGTTAGGAAAACCTCTACTAGAACAAACTTTGGTGAATATAAATCATTGGATGTATTGATGAGACATACCAATTTCCTTAATATTGATATCTTAAATGTTTTTAAGACATTTTGACTTTGCAGGCAAATATTCTGGGTAGTGGTCTAACATTGCTAAAATAATTACATACTCAAGTGAAGTTTCTTCACGCTCATTAGATAATGGGCTTTATAAAGCACATCAAATATGATAATAACAAAATTAAATAATAGTAACTTAATAAAGCACCAACAGACAAACAAAAAACGAGCAAGGATGGTATCATTGTTGACACGTTTTGTGAATGAATAAAATTGAAACTTACCCCAAGACTTCGCGTTGTTTGAGGATTTAAGTGATCCCTTGGAAATTTAGAACTTTCTACGCCATAGTTTTGGTTATTTAATAAAAGGAACTGATCGTTTCTTAATAAATAATTTACGTTCACATCGTTTATATCGTTTTCTACACTACGTTTAAGACGGTCCTCTTTATCTCTGTCTCTATCGTCGTCCGTTATTGTTGTCGCATTTTTGATCGTGATAATGGCGGCCGTGTCTATCCAAATCCAAACGAAATGCCCGTCCATCATGTTGAGACGTTTCGCGTCTTCGAGAATACGAATACAGCTGGCGCGATCGCTTAGCAGGATTACTACACCTCTAGTGGATCTCGAAATATCAGCTAATTTTCTGGAAAAAAAAAATACATAACTCAGTATTCGAATTTTTAAAAATAAATAAATATGAATATATTTAGCATCCACATAAAATCACAGTAAATTTGTTTTTTTAACATAAGTGATGGACATAAATCACCAAGAGATGTACAGATCGACCATTATATCAGTGCGGATCAAACTTTAGGCAGATGCGCATGGCCTGGACAAAAATAGAAGTTTTGCTAGTTTTGATTAATTGATCTGTCGCTTAATTTATTAATAATGTTGACTGCTGATGAACTACTTAAACTGTATAACTTGACTAAATATTTTTATTTTAATTTATTACAACAAAAACTTATTGTCCAATTAATCAAAGACAATATTCCAAATAAACAACACGGAATTTATAAAATTCCTTTGAAAATGAAAATTCCATTTTCGTTCGCAATTCCAATTTAATTTCAGCTCTAGCTTAACACCATCTTCATACAGGTCACAATATTGATTTTGAACACTCCAGAACCATAGCCTTCATGCACTTCTACAAACCAAGAATGATCCGAGAAACCATAGAAATTAAAAAAAGGCCAAATTGTATCAATAAAAGAGATGACTGCATACGGTTACTTTCGACATGGAGATCTCTCATAAAGAATCCTCCGCGCCAAACCTCACGCCAACCTCCACCCAAACCAAGTCACCATCGACGGTATAAATGAACCGTCCTCTGTTTCCACCAGCAGTAATGCGTTGGTTAATGATCTGTGTAGTAGTGTCTAGAAGCTCGGGAAACTGAGACCTCAGAAACCCTGAAGAAGACATCATATGTCGGTCAGATAGCCAAGCGGGCCAGGCGGCCGATTCTCATTCGCTTCACACACCCTACATATATCATTCCCCGACAATATTTTAGAATACAGATAAAGAAGGCCAGAGCTGCATTCTTTAAGATGAAGAAACTGTTATGTGAAAACAATACTACTTTAAGTCTGAAAATTAGATTAGTGAGATGTTATGTGTTCTTTACTCTTTTGTATGGTGTCGAAGGTTGGACTTTGATGGATACACTTCTCAAGAAACTGGAAGCCTTTGAAATCTGGGTGTATCGGAGAATCCTACGAATAAGTTGGGTGGATAGAGTTCGTAACGAAGTTGTTTTGCATCGGATGGGAAAAGTTACGGAAGTCGTCAAAACAGTTAAAAATCACAAACTTGAATATTTTGGCCATGTTATGCACCACTCAGAGAGATGTAATATACTCTATTTAATAATACAAGGCAAGGTAGACGGAAGAAGAGGGCCAGGTCGAAGAAGAACGTCATGGCTTAGAAACCTGAGAGAGTGAAGAAGAAGAGTGAGAAATTACTATAGCCAATTTGATAACCAACGCTCGATAATCGAGCTCGGCATATGAAGAAGAACGAAGACAATATTTTGATCGTTTTTTCTTTGTCTCTATGTGAAATTCTTCTACTCCTAATATTTTTATTCTTTATTTACATTAGTACTGTAGTCTAAAACACATCAAAAACATGCAATTTCAGGGATATAAATCAGGAATGAATGAGACTTGTTTTATTTAATAGAGGGCGAGATCAAAATGTCCCTTGTCATTTTTGCCTCTTTGAATTCGTTGAGATTTCAGAGCTATGATATTTTAAAATTGCAAAACACGTTTTTTATTCTCAAATATTGAATACGGTAATGTAGAGTTTTCAAATTTTAACTTTTTGGAAGTTTTTAATTGTATAACACATATATCTCGTATAGATATAGCTGTTTATGAAATACTTTTAAATGGCCGATTTGGAACTTGCTCCAACGTTCATTCAAATTTTCATATGGCATAAAGAGATGCCTCGTTTAAGATACAAACGTTTATAAAAATTGCTACCGCTATAATGCATTTAATCCTCTTCGCAATCCAAAAGGATAATTTACCAGATTACGTCCTTGGCGAAACACTGTAATAGGATTTGCGCACGAACTAACTTTTATACTTTTTGTTTCCGGACTAGCAACTGTGTTGGTGTATTATGCAACATAGAAGCAGAAAGAAAGCGCTTTTAAAGAGTGATTCATATTTTAAAAATATAAAAATATATAGTTTAAAATTCACTAGATATTGTAGAAAATAAAAATGTATGGTGTTATACATTTAACTGTATATGTATTATACATATACAGTTAAACTATATATATAAATATAATTATAATGTACAGGGTTACACAATTGAATTGATAATGACAGCTACGTCAATGTTGGCCTTATAACACTTTAGTATGTTTATAATCCGTCAAAAGCATTTGCATTTAAATTTTATACATACAACAAAAGTTATTTGCAATGAAATTTAATCGTAATAGTGTGATTGCGTTGTATTTGGCTGTAAAATCACAACCAGCTAAAGTTTGTCAGCTCAAACATCTCAAAGTGAATAAAATGTTTGTGTATCGCACCATAACTCATTATAATGATACTGGTAGCATTGCCAAATGCTATGGTGGTGGATGAAACAAAACAGCAACATTACCTGAAATTAAATGGCCAAAGAACTGAAAATATCCCAGCTAAGTATGAAACGAACATTGAAGAAGGAGCTCAAGGTCAAACCTTAGAAGTTCCAAAAAGCACACAATCTTACACCAAAGCAAGAAAATTTCGGCTTGAAAGAGCAAAGGAGTTGTTACGCCTGCGCGAACGTGGCGAATTTCCGAACATAGTGTTCTCTGATGAGAAAAATTTTCTTATTGAGCAGTTCATGAACTCTTAAAATGATCGTGTTTACTTGACCGAACGCACCTACAAAAGTTTGAGCTTACGAACGGCCACCTGAAGTAATTTACTATCTCAAGTAATGGTATGGGCAGCTGTAACCGCCGATGGACGCTCTCCAATCGTTTTTATTGAATCTGGTGTTAAAGTCAATGCAACATATTATCGGGAAAATATTTTAGAAGCTGCTTTAGAGCCATGGGCACGCAAACATTTCGTTTTTAAACCATGGACGTTCCAACAAGACTCGGCACCGTCTCATAAAGCTAGTGTGAATCAAGAATGGTTAAAAAACCATGTTCCACACTTTATTTCATCCACACAATGGCTTTCGAATTTGCCAGACGCAAATCCGATGGACTATTCCATCTGGTCCATTTTGACTAAAAAATATGCCAGTATGGATGCGCTGAAGAAAGCAATTATACGTGAATGGACCAAAATACCGGAAGATCACATTCGTGCAGCATGCAACTCGTTTTTAGATTGTTTGAAGGCCATAGTTAAGGCAAAAGGTGGCTACATCGTGCTAAAGTGACTAATTTTGAAATTTTGATTATTTCCACACATGTTTGTCATTTGAGTCAATAAAAAATAATTTCACAAAAAAAATTATGGTCGTTTGAATAGGTAACAGTTCAATTGAGTAATCCTGTAAAAAATATTTGGTGTATCAATTTGGTCGGCTGTTACGGTAAGTACTGTTACCTTAAAAATATTTAAAATAGGTACTGTTTCTCATCACAGTTGGCTTTAATTGATTAAGTAGAACATTTTTTTAATACTTGATTTGGCTGCAAACCTTGGTGAGATGTTTATTTTTTATGTCCACAATTATCCCAAAAAAATATGTACAAGAGGTACATAAAGACAAAATTTTGGGTAAATTGCGTTCGGGTCACCAATTACCCATAATTACTATTATACTAGTTCTAGTAGTAGTTCTAGTACTACAGGCCTAGATATTAACCTCGCGAAAACAAAGTACCTATCTACAAGTGAAGAAGACATAGAAGATCTACAGATTGATGACAACGTAACACTTAAAGGAAAGGATAAATTCAAATACCTGGGGTTTATAATTACGAAAAAGGCAACAACAGAGGAAGAAATTACACAAAGATTAGGACAAACAAGAACAGCAATCCGACAACTTAACTCAGTATGGTGGGATAGACACCTAAATATGAAGACAAAAACGCAGATTTATAAAACATTAGTGCGAAGTATTATGACATATGGGGCTGAAAATTGGATCATAAACAAGAAAAATAGCAGTAAGATAGTAGCAACAGAGATGGAATGCCTGCGAAGATGCTGCAGAGTAACAAGAATGGATAGGAGAAGTAATGACGCAATAAAGCAAAGAACATCAATAGAAACAGACATATTAACATATATAGAACAAAAAAGACTAAAGTGGTATGGACATGTAAGAAGACCTAGCGACAGCAGATGGATAAAGAGAATAACCGAATGGAGCCCCATAGGAAGGAGGAAAAGAGGACGACCCCGAAAATCCTGGAGGAACGAAGTAGACGACGCCATGAGTAAGAGAGGACTAAACGATGGAGAATGGAACAACAGAGAGAGATGGAAACGGTTGATCAAGGGAAGGAAGTGAATACTGTAGAATCCCTAAATATATATATATATATATATATATATATATATATATATATATATACTATTATACAGAGACTTGGTTTGTAGTTGGTACTCATTTTTTTCGTTACAGGTTGCAATATGGTAAGAAAATATATTAAAAAAAGACTAGAGAAAACCTACACCGCAGAAAACGTAAAAGCTGTCGTAAACGACGTCAAAAACCACAACCGTTCTTATCACTATGTTGCAGAATATTATGGAGTTTTAAAAAGCGTTATATTTAACCGAATAAATGGAAGAAAAACATCACTGGAATCTCTCGGCACTGGTCGGCATAATGCCCTTTCAAAAGTAGCTGAGGACCAACTAGAACAGCTAATTTTAGCGAGAACCGACTTTGGTTAGTCCATGGATAAAGACGAATTATTATCTTTCATTCTAAGTTATCGTGAAGATTCAAACATTTTCACTCTTTTCAACCAAAATAAATCCGGTCAAGATTGGTATAAGAATTTTATGAATCAACATTCCCGATTATCATTAAAGAAGCCACAAAGTTTGCAAAATAAAAGGGTCCTGTCTTCTGATCCTTTGGTTGTAGCAGACCATTACAATAAATTACAACAAATTGTAAATGAAAATTTATTTGATCAAATGCTCGAGCTTTTTTTCAATTGCGACGAGTCTGGATTTTGTACGGATCCCTCCAAAATTAAGAGTATTGGAAAAAAAAAGCGCTTTATCAACGCATTCGTGGTACAGGTCATGAAAATATATCAATCAACTGTTGCATTAGTGCTGATGGTTCTTATTTATCACCTCACATAATTTTTTAAGGAAGTGAAGTCTTACCAAGATGGACTGGAAGTGGTTTAGATTTTCCGGTGCAAGTCTTGTAAAAGCTGCCCTAGAAAATCAAATAATTTTATTTTGACTTCCTAGCCATCTAACGCACAGACTCCAGCGTGTAGATATTTTGGTTTTTAGTCCTCTAAAAACAGGATGGAATGGAATATTACTCACAGAAATGAGAGAATGTGTGGGTGTTAGCAATAAGAAAAAATGTCGAAAAAAAAATTTTCTATTGCCATGAAAGACATTGATAAAATATCTAACTCCGGATATCATCGTTCCTGGATTTGTTGATACAGGTTCTTTGCCAGTGCAGTTGCGTTAGCTAGGTACAAATCTACCATTAAAAAACATATGACGGCCGAGGACATATTAACCACAAGTTTGGAAAATGCTGATACCAGTCAAATGACTTCTAGTTCCAACGTTTCCATAAGCGAATTAACAAATGAGAATGCCGCTAAACGAAATGTAATTGATTTCTTCGTAAATAAATTAAAGACGAATGTAAAAAGTTCGGTTTCTCCAACACCAGTCAAAAAAAGACAAATACGGCTTAAGTAACTTCAATATGAAGAAGTTTTAACTTCCGAAGAGGTTTTAGAACGACTGCGTCAAGAAGAAGAGAGAAAAAAAAGTAAAGTTACAAAACAAAAAACAGGCAAAGAAGATAAATCTCCACAAACTAGAACAAAGAATAATGTTCTAAAGAAAAAATTTTCGGAAAGCGAATCTAATACCAACGAAGATTTGGAAAAAGAAATGCAAGAGAATATGAGACAGAGCGATAGCGCTATAAGCTTAGTTCGTCGCAGAAAAATACGATTGAATAAGGGCTAGAAAAGGCGCAGCGAGAATAACAGGTAATATTTTTCAACTATTTGGCTGCAATGATAGTTGCCAAGATTTACTTAATCGTTATTTTATAGTAACCAATTCGATAAAATGGTACGTTGGTCTGGTATCGAAAATTGTTTCCGATAAAGAAGTGAAATTTTTAGATAGCCAAGTACTTTTAGATGGCCAATGCATCTGAAGATTGGGAATGTAGCGGTAGAATCAATTATAATGGAGGTATTTCCAGAAGGCAAAAATCCCGTAACATTATACCATTCTGGACATTGAACAAGCCTGGTAAGAGTCGAAGGTTTCTCACAAATAGTATTGTTTTTATTTAATTTGTTCGTTTTAAATTTAGTTAATCACTTAGTTGACAATGTACCGTTTAACTTCTGAATAAAATAATAAGTGAAATTATCGATTTTATTATGTTTTTATATGAATTAAATGCTTTGTATTTTGTCTTCATTTACCCATTTTATTTTATAGGTGAGTTAAATTGGGAAAAATTGCAGTCTTCATTTACCCCGTACATTGAGGGAAATAAGAACATTTGACTATGATTTAAAAAAAAATTATAGAGTACTTGCCTTACACAAATATATGTTGAAAGTCATAATTTCTTGAAGGATTATCTCTACTCGATCACATAAAAATATACGAAAAATTTAATCAAACTAATTGTTCCCAAAATATCTTAATATATTTGAAATTGAGGTAAGTGTCCCCTTTACTTCTACTGACCTTATTTGAAGAGGTAAAAGAAATATTTTAATTAAAATATTTAACTTAAAAGAAATAAAACTTAAAACACATAGAAAAGACAGTTTTCAGGACAGGATATAGTATACACAAATATCTCCGTGTAGTGATCAAGAAAAAAGAAGAGGAAGAAAGACAGCTGAAAGAAGAAAGAAACGGTAAAGGTAAGAGGGAAATATACTGGAAGTTGAAGCTAGAAAAGTGAGTTAAACTGTGTGAGTCAGACTGTGGGGAAGGAGGAAATGCCGGTCTGGGTGGGATGCCGTACTAGGAGCGATGAGGGTCTTCTACGCGCTACCTTGAACGAGACAGGGAGCCTCCTTGCCGACAGTATGTGGATGAATAAAGTTAGTGCTTTGGAAGCGATGCCAGCCTTACAGCGGCCATTTTGCCTCCGGATCGCTTGGTGACAGAGGAGGGTCTGGTTTAGCAGGTAGGCGTTTGGCGTAAACTCGGCGACGAGAGAGCATTTTAAAGTACCTCAGGAACTATCGCCGGAAGTACGAAGAATGAATCCTGCACTACGGTCAGTCAGGCGGCGTCCTGGACTGAGATGTCTTGTGAAGATTCCAGACCCCCTCGCTATAGAGACAAAAAAAATGTTAGGCATAACAAAGAGAGATCGCAAAGTAGGAGAGATGCACTACGAAGAATAGCAGAGAGTAGACAAAAACTTTTCAAAGACATCTCCAAAATTCAATAATTGAGTAGAGCACCATAAAAACAAAAAGAAGAAGATGTAATCAATTTACATTTAAGCGACATCAAAATATAAATACTGTTCAAAATATATTGGTTATCATAGAGCATCATCACTTGGTTTGTCTTTTCTATCCCCATTTATTTTGAGGACCATGTCGTGAAAATTACCAATATTTGCTCATAAATATGACACAAGCCGTTTTTTATTCATGTCCAGCATCCAAAAAATGCGATCTGGTGTATTGCTCCTTTTTTATTTCCGGTTTTAACGATAGAGGACATAATGCACAACGACGACGAGTCAGCTTCAGATACATTATTCATATGAGACCGTAAAATATAAAGTTTATGTTGGTATAAGGTGGAACTCGTTTTTCAAATGTGTTATCCAAGTTACCCTTATTTCCTGTTGCCGTATGGTTTTATGGGGGATGCACGGTTATAAAGATAATTAGGTCGCAGTATAAATCTTAGCTTAAAGCATGTTGCATAATTTATATTATAAAGATCTAACGAATTTTATTAACTTTCAGGTAGTGCTGTACGTTTCAGATACCGGGTATATCGTTATTATTATCTTATATTTTATTTTGGGTTGGTTAAGTAAATGGTTTCTAATTTGACCTCGACTATATTTGAATCTGTCATTAGTAGATATTTAAGGAAGAATTTTGTGGGAATGTGGTTGATAATATATTCCGATTTGCCTGTCTTTCGTTTTTCGTATTTATTAAAGCAGTCCTCTTAGTTTGCGTCTAGAAGATGTCGATATTTTTTCTTTATGTACACCTAATTCTATGATATAGGCTAGCTGTGGCTATTACTATTGTTACATGATGAACTTTTTTACCAAAATCACACAATACCCTCTTTATTTTCTTCCTTATTTTTTTGATTACTGTTTTTTCTCTGGCATTTCCAACTTTTCCACATTGATTCTTTCACTCGCGTTGTTATAATTTAAATTTACCTAACATTTTGTAGCTCAAGTTTTTCTTTTTCGTTTTAATTAACATTTCCATTTTTTCTTATTTTATAATTAATTTGAAATATTTTCTGATATTATATAGATAGATAGATAGATGGTTTATTGGTAATAAATGAATACAAAAGTATTTTTTACAAGTCATAGAAAAAAAAATATATGCCAATATAGTTAATATACACATATGTAAATATAAATATAAAACATAAAACATATATACATTGTTTTTACTTATACTGTTGACAATTACAACAAATTAATTACTTATATGTAAAAAAGGCATTCACTATAAGGTAACTCTTAATTTTTGCCTTAAAGTGATGAAAATTAAGAGCTGTTATTCTGGCTGGCACTAAGTTGTAGAATTTTATGGCTAAATACCTTGAACCATTTCTGGATCTCTCAAGTCGGCCAAATTCTGGTATAAGATTATTGTTAAGTCTGGTGGGATAATTGTGAAAATCTACATGCGCATTGTATTGGCTAAGATTTTGTTTGATGTGCAACAGACACTGCATAATGTATACACAAGCTAAAGTTAAAATGTTTAAAGCTGTAAAGGAGTTTCTACAGTGTGCTCTATAACAGAGCCCAGAAATAATACGAACACATTTTCTTTGTTGTGTAAACACTTTATCAATATGACAAGAGTGACCCCAGGAGAGAATAGCATATGTCAGGTGAGAATGGAAATTACTATGATAAGCTGTTAAAATAGTTTCCCTGGAAGTCACTTGTACAAGGTTGCTGAAGAGGAAAAATTGTCGGGAAAGCTTTTTCGATTGATTAACTATATATTGTTCCCAGGTTAATCCTGCATCCAAATATATCCCCCATACGGCTCACACTCCCTCTAAGAAGAAAATTCACTCATCCCATATACCTGCGGTGTCAAAAGAATTGAGCTCTGGTGGGACTTTTTCCGTGTTATCGAGCCCTAGGTGACTTAGTATGCTGGAGTAAAAATTTTCGTACACATCTGGACGTCGCGATGAGGACAGCTTTCTGCATAGCCTTATCAAGATGTTCATTTAGACCAAGCTGTTTTATGTTCTCTAGGAGGATTTTAAGAATAACACCAGTAGTAGATATAACAACAGGTACTATCTGGGTACTTTCTATTCTCCATTGTCTTCTGATTTGTATTTCTAGATCTCTGTACTTGGCGATCTTTTCGTTGTATTTAACACGTATTTTATTGGTGTTGGGTATCGCCACTTCAATAAGTCTTGTTTGCCTAGTAAGTTTATTAACTGGTATGAGATCCGGTCTACTATGTGCGACTGGTTGGTCTGTGAGGACAGTGCGGTCCCAGTATAGCTTGTAGTTGTCATTTATAAGTATTCTGTCAGGGATTTATAGATTAGAGAGTAAGGAAGATATTCGGTTAAGAGAAGTCCCAGTTTGTTAGCTAGTTCTTGGTGGATAATATTTCCTACTGAGTCATGGCATTCTTTATAATTAGTACCGACAAACGCCTGGCAGCCACCGGTAAGATATTGGGTGATTTCTTGGGCCTGGCATCCATATCGGAATTTGTCATTTTGGACTTGAGGTAACTTTTAGTTGGAATATCCTGATCCTGAATGGCAAGTAGGAAACCCTCAGTCTCGGGAAACATCTTTCCTGATGTCAACCAATAGTTCAACGCTGTATTGTCGACATATTCTTGGCTAATCTCATGTCACCCCTGCAGAGGTTTACTTATCCAGGTGCGCATTTTTTATTGTCAGATGATTTTTGCGCATTTAAAAACCCAATCGGGCTATGTCATGAAGACAAAACGTTTTCGGAATCCATATTCCATTATCAGTGTCCTAAAAAGTATATAACTACTTTAATTAAAAAGAACATGAAGTTTAAATTTTGACCAAGGTTAATACAAAATGTGGTTAATACTTACTAGGTGTACATGTTTTGAGCCACGAAATATATGGGTAAAAACCCGTTAAAAGTTATCGGTTACAATTTAGTTTACATTATTTGGTATTATATTTTAGGATGTTAAAGTTACCAGTGGATATGATAACATGGCAACGTACGACGCCACATGAAGTTGCTGGTCCTAACACAAAGTGTCTACGAGGACTTGATGATAGCAACTGATTGAAATGACAAAATTGACATGTTAGGACATGAGTAAATGTTTTTATTTTGAGAACGATTTCCGAAGTGGAAATTGAAACGTCAATAGACGTACTTTAACCTTTAGTTGTGGCTTATTGCCATTTAAATATTAATTATTCCATATTATAGATGATTAAGCTTTGTCACAACAGTATTGTTATTTTTGATGCTAAATCCTGAGTCAGTGGAGTTCAGTAGCTGACATAGTGGGTTAATCGCTAGACAGAACCAAAGTGGACTCAATAAATCCTCCTGGAAAAGGCCCCGGTTGATTGGGAAATCTTTAGTTTCGATATTATTTTCACCAGGAATTTGAATGTGAATTTTAGTCTTCCACGTCATTTTATATTTTAAAAAGGTCACTATAATATTATCGACTTTTTATATTTTTAATATATTCAATATATATGTCATTCATGCGAAACTGAATCAAAGGCCTTCTTGTAGTTAATGAAGGACGCAAAAAGGTTCCTTATTTCGGTGTATGCCTGGTTAGAAATGAGTCGATAATAAGTTGTTCTTTGCAACCCATAAAACTCCCATAAGCGCATCCGTTCTGTTAAGGCTCTATGACATTGGTTAAAGCACAGTGTGGGTAGATATGCCGGGCTACACAGGATGTGACCAACTTATACAAAGTTGGAAGACATGTAATTGGGAGGTACTTGACTGGATCTTGGGTATGAGATAAGTGGTTCCCTGTGTAAAAAATGATGATATTTTATGTGGATTAGAGATGATATGATTAATCAACATTGACAAACAATCATGAATACTCCAAAACTTCTTTAGCCAGAAGTTTTAAACTCCGTCTGGTCTAGGAGATTTCCAGTTATAAAGCTCTTTGATAGACTTCTTCAGTAGTGAACTTCGCAAGGAATATTATTGTAATTCTGACAGTTGTTCGTTGTGTCTTCAATCCATTTAGCATTGGTGTTATGAGTAGCTGGCGTTGAAAGTGATTTTCCCAAAATTCGCGAATTTTCTCTTGGCGTGAATATGATTTATTTTTATTTTTCACAGTGGAATTAAGTTTTTTCTAAAACGCCTTCTCTGCATGCTCAAAAAGTATATTGTCGCATTTCCGGTTGTCGCTAACTTTGTATCTCCTCAGGCAGATTGAATAAACTGAGAGTTTTTTTTACGTGTCTCGTCATTGTTGAGGTGTGTTGTTTTCTGGATCATGTCGTGAATGTCTTAGACTGTTAAACAACATTTCAGCTCTCTTGATGAATTTTCTATTTCTTACTTCTCGTATGTATTCCGTTATTTGACAATGTCTCTACGAAGTAAATCACTCTTCAATCTTCCGATATCATATATATTATTGTATAATATTTTACTATTATTAATATCCAATATATGTTTATATATGTATATATATATATATATATATATATATATATATATATTGTTATGATATGTAAAATCGAGAAAAATATTGGTTTGTTTAAAATATTTCAAAATTCAATAACATTAAAATAATTCAGATAAGTAGGATAATATCCAACAAACATTTCGAAGAAGGAGAGTTATTAATTTCTTGAATTACCTGTACTAAACAAAATGTAATCTATACATAAATTATTTCTTTGTTATACTTGAGTGACCCGCATAAGTTCAAGTGAAAGCCACAGACAATTGAACGGGGTTTTTCAAAATACATTAATGCGGTGATTAAAGACAATAGAAGGGATTATAGAAAGAGGTTTTTGTTAGTTTTTAAGAATTATAGAAATTATTAAATTAAGAATTATAGGAATTATAGAAAAATATTATAAAAATAAGTTTTAGGAAATTTATAATTATAGGTAAAGATTTGTTTGTTATCGAAATGAAAAATGGGGGAATTGTGACGAGTTTTGATTGGCGGAGATTGAAAAAGGTGGGATAAGTATGTAGGAAAAAGTTTAGCGAGATTGAGGAGAGAGAACGGGGAGCAGTTGGTTTCCAAGTCTGTGAGAGGAACGGTGATTGTTTTTCTCTGGCGGTTCCTGAAATGTAGCAAGCAGTAGTGGAATGTTAGTGAGTTTTTGTGGAGTTAGTGTATCCGACAGAAGCTGAAGCAGCAAAATATTGTAAGTCATATTTCTCTACTTATATTCCAAGAGTCACTGTTCAGGCCAACGAGAGATTCAGTTTATCGTAAAGAGAAGATATTCCAAGAGTCATTTTTCACTCGGGCCAACG